>NW_028317816.1:2540000-2852500 GCF_062004578.1 Staurois parvus | reverse complement strand
GCTCGAAAGGGAGGAGTTCCTGCACATATTACATAGTTACATAGTTAGTCTGGCTGAAAAAAGACAAAAGTCCATCCAGTTCAACCATAGAAAAAAAAAGTTATAATCCTATACCCACAGTTGATCCAGAGGAAGGCAAAAAATAAAGGCAGCAAAGCCTGATCCAATTTGCACCTGCTGGGAAACAAATTCCTTCCCGATCCCCCCAGGATGCAATCGGATATTCCCTGGATCAACTTTACCTATAAATGTTAGTATTCAGTTATATTCTGTGTATCCAAGAAATAAGCCAGGCCTTTTTTAAAGCAATCCACTGAGCTGGCCAAAACCCACTCTTGAGGGAAGCTATTCCACATTTTCACAGCTCTCACTGTGAAGAAACCTTTCTGTGTTTGTAAATTAAATTTCTTTTCCTCCAGATGTAAAGAGTGCCCCCTTGTCCTCTGTGATGACCTCAGGGTAAATAACTCTACAGCGAGTTCACTATATGAACCACTGATGTATTTATACATGTTGATCATATCCCCCCTTAATCTCCTCTTCTCAAGAGAGAATAAATTCAGTTCCTCTAATCTTTCCTCATAGCTGAGCTCCTCCATGCCTCTTATCAGTTTGGTTGTCCTTTTCTGTACCTTCTCAAGTTCCCCAATGTTCTTTTTGTCAATTGGTGCCCAAAACTGAACTGCATATTCCAGATGAGGTCTTACTAATGATTTGTACAGGGGTAAAATGATATCTGTCTCTCTGGAGTCTATACCTCTTTTGATACAAGACAGGATTTTGCTTGCTTTAGAAGCCGAAGCTTGACATTGCATACCATTATTAAGCTTGTGATATTCTCTGACAAAAAAAAGGTCTGCTTATAACTATCCTCATCCGCCTCAATCTGAGTGTGGCCTTTGATACAATTTCTCATGATATCCTCCTTGACAGATTAGCCTCTACTGGATTCACTGACACACCTCTGAACTAGTTTAAATCTTATCCCTCTGGCTTTACTAAATTCATCGAAATCAAATCTTTTAAATCCAAACCATCTCTACCCTCTACTGGTGTGCCCCAGGGTTCTGTCCTGGGGCCCCTCCTGTTTATAATCTATCTTCTTTGCCTTGGTCTTATATTTCGCACATTTAACATCCACTTCCATTGCTACCCAGATGACACCAAGCTCTATTTGTCCTCTAAAACTACTACCACCCTTCCACACAAATCCCTTGCTGATTGTTTACAGGAAATCAAATCCTAGCTCTCTTCCAAATTTCTCAAATTAAACAGTGACAAAACCAAGGTTCTCCTCATTGGCATTAAATCCACTCTGGCAAAGCTTAACAGTTTTTCAGTTAATATTGATAACTCCACAGCCTTTCCCTCCCCTCAGGAAAAGAGTCTGGGTATCATCCTCCACAGCACACTGCTTTTCCAAGCTCACATCGATAATGTCACTCGGTCAGCATATTTTAATTTCCAACAACCAAGAGTACTGCTGTTCTCATTCACAATCTGGTCAGTTCAAGCATAGATTACTGCAGTTCCCTTCTTTATGGTCTCCCTTTCAAGTTCCTCCATAAACTGCAACTGGTTCATAACTCTGTTGCTCGCATCATCACCAGAATCCCCGCTTTTAATCACATCATTCCTGTATTTCAGCACTCTGGCTTTCAGTCAAATATCATATTGATTTCAAGATTCTGTTACTTACTTTTTAAAGTCATCCATGATCTCGGTCCGCATACCTTTCTGAACTCCTGCATATCAACAGACCCTGCTGCACTCTCAGGTCTTCTTCTACCATCCACCTCAATGTTCCATCCCCTCGCTTGAGCACTATGGGACTGAGAGCCTTTAGCTGCTCCGTCCCCCAACTTTGGAATATCCTGCCACCTGACATCCACAATATTGACTTCCTACCCACCTTCAAATTAACCACTTGCCCTCCAGAGGATTTACCCCCCCCCCCCTCCTGACCAGGCCATTTTTTGCATTACAGTGCTGCCTTACTTTAACTGACAATTGCGTGGTCATGCAACGCTGCACCCAAAAGAAGTGTATGTCCTTTTTTCCCCACAAATAGAGCTTTCTTTTGGTGGTATTTGATTGCCTGTGCATTTTTTTTCTTGTGCTATAAACAAAAAGACTGACAATTTTGAGAAAAAAAAATATATTTTACTTTTTGCTATTAAACATGTCCAATAAAAAAAATTTTAAAATCAAATTTCGGCATAAATTTAGGGCAAAATATATTCTGCTAGATGTCTTTGCTAAAAAAAAATCCCAATACATGTAAATTAATTGGTTTACATGAATGTTATAGGGTTTACAAATGGCGGTGTATATACTGGAATTTTTGTTTTTCTTAATATTAGTAATGGTGGCGATCAGCGACTTATAGAGGGACTGTGGGACTGCGGAACTGCGGCAGGCATTCTGACACTGGGGGGGAGCTGACTTGGTGTCACTGACATCCCCAGTGACACCAATACAGTGATCAGTGCTAATAAAAAGCACTGACACTGTAATAATGGGACTGGACAGGAAGGGATCAAAGGGTTAACTGTGTGCCGTGTGCTTTTAACTATGAGGTGTGTCTGTGCTTTCCACTGGAAACACACTGCTTTGTATGGCTCTGCTTTGCAGAGCCATACAAAGCAGTGTGCTGGAGCTGACAGGGAAGAGAACAGTATTGTTTACATACTGTTCTCTCCTCCGTCAGTAACACTCGGCGAGCACCAGGTACCGGCGAGTAATCACCGGCCGGGACCCGGTGATTGGCAGCCGAGACCGCGAATGGGGCTGCGGGTAGGGCGCACGCGCAGCTCGCACACGCTCCCTACCCAGAAATGCAAAATCACGTATATATGCCCTGTAGCTGTATTTCTGCTATAAGGCGGTGGGAAAGTAGCTAAGGTGACCTTGGGTATTTTGAAAGGTGCCTTTAACTAAAATGTATTATTAGTACTCTTTCTCTGTGGATATGTTACTGGTTGTGTTACTACAGTTTTTGTTTCTGCTGATATGTTTCTAGTTGTGTCTCTACAGTTGCGTGTCTCTGCAAATTTGTTTCTGGTTGCATCTGTACTGTATTTTGTCTCTTTAGGCATGGTTCTGCCTGTATCAGTAATTGGGGGGATGAGAGTGTGCAAAGTAGTTGTTGGGAAAAGTATAACTTCTGTTCTGCTGTCAAGGTTCCCATTAGGATTTGTGTTTAACAGACTATTGGAGCTGGTGTGTGGTTTGTCTACTTCCAGAAAGCTGATTGAAGTGATTTCTAAACTTGATATTTTTTCAGATTACAGTTTAAAAGATAATACACATTTTATCCAAGCCTGAAACAAAAACAACTTCCATAACTGAGCCTTTTATACAGAGTGGCAAAGTTGCTTATGACTGCACATGCCATTTAAATATGTAAACTCAGACCATTTCATTTAAAAGAGAAATATGGGTTTAAAAAAACAAACACACATATTCACCTAGGTGGATGCAACATCAGTTCAATGCTGCATCCGTCCTCCATTTCCTTTAAGACCAAGAAATGAGCTAGCAAAGAACATACTTATTTAACATCTATTAACTGAACTAGGTTATGTACTATTCTTTCTGCAAGATAATTAGTCTGATCCCTCAAATTAAATTAGACTGTTCTGTTTTCAACTAAGAGCATGCCCTCAAGTGATGGAGTAAACATCATCAAGAAGATTAAATAGATCTGCCAAACCGTATTAGGTTTTAGAATTTAAGTATTTGGGTTTCATAAAGTAGATTATTGTAGTACAAACTTTATCTTGCTGCTTCTGCCTATCTAAAATAAAGAAAGGAACCGTTTGCTATAAAGGTTGATAAACACATTGGAACATTGTACATTCTTATTTATTCCCTGAGCGTATCCTGATCTCTGTCACTTGGGACCACCGGGAAAGAACATCATAACTAAGATCCACCGAAGGCCTGCATGCAGGGACAGGTTTTAGAACAACTAAAATTGTATTGGTAACATTGTATTGCTTTGGTCACAGTGTGCTGAAAAATAAAATAGTAAAAAAAAGAAAAAATTCAATAAAAAAAAATAGAAGCATTTGAAAAAAAATACAAATTCAATTATTATTATTATTTTCACCAAAGAAATGTAGCAGAATACATCTTGACCTAAATTTATGAAGAAATGTTATTTATTTGCAAAATGTTATAACAGAAATGAAGAAAAGTGCATTTTTTTCAAAAGTTTAAGGTGTTTTTTGTTTTATTTAGCAAAAAAATAAAACACTCAGTGGTGATTAAATACCAGCAAACGAAAGCTCTATTTGTGTGAAAAAAATGATAAAAATTCAAATGGTTACAGTGTTGCATGACCGCGCAATTGTCATTCAAAGTGCACAGCGCTGAAAGCTGAAAATTGGACTGGGCAGGAAGGGGATATAAGTGCCTGGTATTTAAGTGGTTAATAAACATAGAAAATCTATTATAAGGGGTGGCTGCTATAATAGTGTATTTTAAACAGTAAAATTCACCATCACAATTATAGCAACAATGTACTGTTATCAGACCCCCCCCCCCCCCCCATTGTAAAATGACCAGCTGAATATTTAGTATTCTTGTCTGATTCACTAAATTATGCTTTCTTAATTGGGTGTTAAAAATAGCTACACTGTAACCGTTGAATGTCTTGATGAATCAGCTTTTAATTCTCTTTTGTGCAGATGGATACTGTAATTAGTATGCTACATCACACTGCAAGTAATAATATTAAGTACAGTAGCCAAGCAGCTCTGAATAGAGGACCCCACAGGGCTCTAGACATTAAACATGGCCCTTGAATATATAAAGAAACAGAGGTCCTTTTTTTAAACCAAAAAAGTAGAAATCATCCTTCAGAACAATCATCAAGAAAAGAGTGATACGACAAGCAACGGTTTGCTAATTTATTTGCACAATATGTTTTGCCAAGTTTCAGGGGATGAATTAGTAAAGCAAACAGGCTGTTTACCTTGCAAGGGAAGTTGCACTCTGCAAGGGAATTTACCCCAGAGCTTCATATATGTGGTGCAATTTCAAAGAATATCCAATCACATGCAAGAAAAAACAAATTTGACTAGAATATGGAAGTCAGCAGAGCGTTATCTCATTCACTAAGCTTTAGGGACAACTCCCTTGCAAAGTGCAACTTCCCTTGTAAAGTGAGCAGTCTATTTGCCTTTGTTAAATTAAACACATTGCTTTATAAATAGGTAACATTGTCTGTAATATACCGATAAAATTCGAAATGACAATATAATGTACTATTCTTTTAGTATATTGCCATGTTGAATAAAGCCTGAACTAGGCAGGAGATTCTAAATTGCTGAGTAGCCTAAGATTAACCTTGGCAGTAACCTTTTTTTCTACAGACTGATTCCAGTGTGCTGTTGAAACATTTAACAAGGACATATTTTTACACTGCTGAGTGATTTTGAATCTCCCATTACATTTTGACTTAATTCTAATCTTTAAGTGAAGATTACTTAATAATCAAAAGTCACCAAAATGGCAGATTTTATTTTAACTGTTGAGCATTGGAAGCATATATTTAAATAGTAACAGTCATTTCTGCAGGTCCACCTTCTTTTCATCAATACTGTGATCTTGCTATTCATTTATGGTGTTTTTTGTAGATTGTACATGTCATCGCGTGTTTATTAAATGTAAAGCCAAAGTTTAGCTAGTAAAAAAAGAAAAATCCTACAGTTTTAGTCACATTACATGTAATAAAATATGTCTCACATTGTGCAGGCACCCGCATCCTGCAGAAATCTTCACTGCAGGGATGCCTGTCCTCTTCCTGTCTCTGAACTTCCAGTCTTGTAATAGTTAACAGCTTTGGGTCTTCAAGCAGAACAGCAGTACAGATAATTTGAAGGGGACACGCCCCCTCCTTCCTCCTCCTCCATTGAAAAAAAGTTCTTTAACTGCTTGTACCATGATCTGTGAAAGGGGGAGAGAATCCTGTCAGTGATCAGACTCTCCACAATTCACAGACTGTGTTACAAGCAGTGTAATCAATGCAAGAATGTTTCTTAATAGAGGAGGAGGAAGGAGATCATTTTTATTTGTATTTTTGTCCATGAAATCTTGAGTTTTACGCAATGTAGTCAGGCAAATGACACAACTTTCCTTGTTAAAATTAAGGAATATATTTATTTATTTATTTATTTATCGAGTTTATATAGCGCCAAAGGGTTTGCTCAGCGCTGTACAATAGAGGGGGGGACAATACATGAAACAGAACAGTAACATCAAACTACACAAGGGTAAGAGGGCCCTACTCTTTCGAGCTTACCATCTAGGAGGGAGGGGGTAGAGGCACAGGAGGAAACGGCTGTGGGGGATGGAGTGGTAGGAGGAGGGAAGGGCAGCGGCTGTTAGGTGAGGGTGGGGTAGGCTTCCCTGAAGAGGTGGGTTTTCAGGGAGCGCCTGAAGGTGAGGAGGGAAAGTGACCCCCAGCCTGTTGATCAGACAGTGAAGACAGCAGAAGACTGATGAGGTCATCCCTCTGTTCACTCCAGTCTCTCGTGCTATCAGCATGTTCCTTATCAGCAAATTTGGATGCAACACAATAAACCCTTAATTTCTATTAGATGTAAGCCAATAAGCCTGGTTTAAAGCAGTTTTAAATATGAACGTTTTTATTATTCAGTAGTTTTGCTGTGCAATTTTTACTTTCTGTGTGCTGTTTTGTTTGTCATGATACTGACTATAAAAATTATATACAGTATGTATTTAAATATGTAAACAAAATTTAACTGAAACACTCATCTTGTTTATAGAATCGAATAGCCAAAAGAAGCCGGAAACTGGTTGATTATGACAGTGCAAGACATCACTTGGAAGCATTACAGAACGCCAAGAGAAGAGATGAAGGGAGAATTACTAAGGTAAGCAACACAATAAACTTGGAAAGAGAAAATAGGGGCGCCAATCTAAGTGCAGCATTAGAAGTCTTATAATGCAGTTAGATTGGCGCCCCTATTTTCTCTTTCCCTGTTTACAGGGTTCAGCTTTACGCTAAGGGTGCTGCCACTGATGCTACCATGTATTGCCAGCTGCCCACCGTGAATAACCACAGCCTGTCCAACAATCCCTCTCCCTTTAATTTCCCTGGCTATAAGTTGGACTTTATTTACAGACTTGATATTGAACTTGTTACTGGATTTTTATTGGACTTTTAAGTTACTTTGGCTATACCCCTCCAGCGCCAAAATACCTATATATTTTTTTGTAAACAAAATATACTTAAGTCAGCAAAATACTAAAGTAAAGGTCAACTATTTTTATTTGACATTAGCACACAGTCAAAATCACAATACAGGAATTTAAATATTTTAATAAATTAAAAACCATAAACAAAACACCTTATTCATATCAAAAAATAATCTTATGGCAATACATTCAGAAAGGCAGAAACCCTGGAGGGAGCAATTGTTTTCTCTAGAGGTAAACAGATCTGATGATCAATACAAGCATTAGGTATGGCAGCTATAAAAGTTTGTTATTATACATAAAGGACAAAAAGCCCAAACTGTTTTTTTATCTAACATGCATTGCAGAACCCAAATATTGGCGTGAAAAGCGTTAATACCCATAGAAGCTTATTTATTTAAGGGCTCATTTTAACAGTAGCCTTCGTTCATTGCAAGTAGGCAAGTCAGACTCAGGGGAAATGTATGTTCTCTGAAATCCCTTTGAACTAAATTGGTTATTTGAAGTGAATATATGCTAGAATGTTGGATAAACAAATAAGTAAATTAAGTCTTCATTATTCTTACCCACGATCAACAAAGCAGACAATTCTGAAATAGATCTTTATCAATGTGATTATAACAGTGATATAGTATGACAAACTGCAATACACTCCCACGCAGTATAGGACAGTTTATTTCTAAACATAAACATAAAAGAAGGCATTAAATACATAATAAAAGTGTCCATTTATTAAAAATGTGTCTGTTTGGCAAAGTACCGTAATCCCCTTTACACGTCCTGATCCAAGCAATATATATGCAGAAGAGTGGAACAGTCACCATCCTGAACTTTTCTACACACCAGAAATTTAACTCACTAGAAATGTTGCCTTTTTATAAGCTTAAATATTGCCTTTTTATTATCATTCTGCATCCCTCTTAACCTACAGGGATCATCATGTCTCATACACAGTCACTGTAGTAGAGAACAAAAACAGAGCGCACCAGCCTTGCACATCACCTCAGTAAACAATTAGTGGATTTATTGATTTAAGAGATATACTCACAAAAGTAGCAATATAACAGGCATATATAATCCAAAAACGAATCATAGGATAAGGTGATACATGCAAATCTCGTTGGAAAGGGGAGACTCTCAGGGTGAATCTGACGCGTTTTGAAGGGGGGTCCCTTCTTCATCAGAGCTATCCAGACTGAGATAACCCTCCTCTATATATAGCCAGTATCAATGTGTGAGCCTTCCCAAATGGGCGGAACAAACACATCCTAGGAGGTGGATTTCTTTAAAGTGATGAGGGACTGAATATTTATCTTTGCAATTCTTTTATGCTCGCTGATACGAACTCACGGGGGGTGAGAAGTACGGCCTATATAGAGTAAGCCACATGGGCACATAAGACCATACAGTGGTATGTACATATAACTATCATCACGTTTGAATGAATTATTGTATCAAGTATACGTACATAATTTTGTCATCTTTTTTAGCATGTTTTTATCGGTAGTCATATATCTGTAATTGCATCTATATTATTATTCTAATTTTATGTCTACATACATTTCTATGTTTTCTACATATATATATTTATTTCTTTGCTGTGACACGTTGGTCCCACCTCCTAGGATGTGTTTGTCCTGCCCATTTGGGAAGGCTCACACATAGATACTGACTATATATGCAAGAGAGTTATCTCAGTCTGGTTAGCTCTGATGAAGAAGGGACCCCCCTTCGAAACACGACGGCTTCACCCTGAGAGTCTCCCCTTCCGATGGGATTCGCACGTGTCTCCTTATGTCATTGTCATGGTCTTATGTGCCCATGTGACTTATTCTATCTAAGCCGTACTTCTCGCCCCCCATGAGTTCGTATCAGCGAGCACAAAAGTAATATTAAGAATTGCAAAGATAAATATTCAGTCCCTCGTCACTTTAAAGAAATCCACCTCCTAGGATGTGTGTGTCCCGCCCATTTGGGAAGGCTCACACATTGATACTGACTATATATAGAGGAGGGTTATCTCAGTCTGGATAGCTCTGATGAAGAAGGGACCCCCCTTCGAAACACGACAGCTTCACCCTGAAAGTCTCCCCTTCAGATGGGATTCGCACATGTCTCCTTATCCTATGATTCACTTTTGGATTATATATGCCTGTTATATTGCAACTTTTGTGAGCATATCTCTTAAATCAATAAATCCACTAATTGTTTACTGAGGTAACGCACAAGGTTGGTGCGCTCTGTTTTTGTTCTCTACTACAGTTTGTATCGAGTTTCCCCAGCTTCGTGTTGGAGCTGGACAACCTTTGATTGGTCTTGAACGAACTTCCATATACTCAAGTATTATTGGTTCATCGGCCCTCTACTGATTTGGGTCCCTGAGCGCAGGAGGTGTTTTGCATCAATGCCATACACAGTCACTCCATATATCAATAAAAAAATATTAAAAACCTAGCTAGTGTAGTAACTTTACTGCTAAAGAGATTTGTAAAAGAGCAAAAACTCCCAATACAATATAAGAAAAAAAATTGCATTCCTGGCTATTTCCATTAGTGTATTGACTTCCCCTCCTACCTGGATGTGCTTTGTGATACCTCAGCTTTTTCAAGTGCTGTGCTAACAATAATTGGAGATGCAATAGCATAAACGTGTTCATATTGATGATCAGTGCACTTTATTCTGGAAATAGTGATTTGGAACCAGAAAGTGTTAATGGGAACACTTTATGAATTGGACTCTTTTTATATATTAATTGTAAATATGTATGTACATATGTATGGATTAATGGAAGAGTAGGAGTTACCTCTTTAATAATACTATGTACAAAAATAGAAAAGTGAGTCTTCAGACACCACACAGAGCAATATAGCAATATATCTTACTCACGAATCTTGAAATTCATGATGACAAAATCTATTAGATACAAAAAGTATGAGAAATTTCATCAAAACATTTGTACAGAAGCAAACCTGACCCAAAACCCATTAAAAATCGAACATAATTCAGTCCTAATTCAGACTACCTAAGCTTATTGCTGAGCAAAAGGTTCCATACTTAAAAATATTTCATCTAGTAGTGTCGCATTACTCTGGGCCATAAAATATGCATGCCTGAAAAAGTCACAGTAGCCTACAGTCAGCAACTCCAAATATACTGTATGCAAGGCCCTTAAATATATACAAAATGTGACCTGAATTGAAATGAATGTCCAACAGCACCATTGTTGCAGAAAAAAATGGTCCAGTTTGCAAATGTAGTCAGGGAGAAACAGAGGTTATGCAAGTTAAAAAAGATGCCACAAGCCATGAAAAACAGTTTAGGTTAGTGGTAGAAGCAACACAGTGATGGTAGAAGGGGTGAGGGAGCACTTGTAAGGTGAGCATTACTGGGGCAGGTGGGAACTCTACAAACACATTGTCACTTTGTGCTGAATAGGTGGGATGACAATGTCTCTTTAATGTAATTATCTTTTAAAAATAGTATATATATTGTTAGACAGTGGCTTGAAAGGTTGTGGACAGCGTATATGTGTTATGCGGGTGCAGCTGTCAAAATAAAAATGTCCAGGCAGGGGGGATACCTCCATTAATTTTGTTTGTGTATAACCAACTAGAGAGATTTTCCCATATGACTGCCTGTTGGTACCCAGCTAAAATAGGCCTATATGTATGGTAATATTAGAGTCTAGCATTGAAAAACAAATTATGGTAATTCACTACATCAAAGGAACAATAATGTGTGATGGGGTCCATTAAGGGGCTTAACCAATCTTTCTAACCTCTGTAGCAAAGCCAGTTACTTAAGTGATACAAAATACTTATTGCTTTCTCTGCACTCCTACAGAGGTTCTTAAATTTTATATATGTTTATTTTAATCAAATGTCATTCCAAATGTTATTTCTGCCTGCATAAATCACTATGTAGCTAGACAGTGCTGTGTCCCCAGTTCTTCCGAGTCCCGTAGTTACATAGTTTGCTATGGCTGAAGTTCTACCCTTAACATTAAGGTCAGTTATGGAAATATCTATTTACATTTTTACATATTATCAGTGATAGTCCTTTATCCATTAATACTGCTTCAAAATCAACAATCATATTGTACACTGTATATAACTATACAATGCTTTTGGCCAAATCCTAAAGAAGTAAAATATAACTGCTACTGGATTTTTAATTTAAGAGATTTCATTGAGCACTGAAGTCTGGTACGATCTTCTGTGTTTTGGCACATGATGATTTATGGCACAAATTACGATAGGAAGTGAGTCGCCTGAGGCATAGCCAAGCTGTGTAAGAATGTGAGATTGGGCACCAGTTAAACTGATTTTCAAAAACATAACTGTCTATTAACCATACAAGTAAGGACAATTACACATGCCATATTTTAGTATAATGCTAAAAATATTAATATATAAGACTAGATAAAATGTGAATAACAAAGGAGTTGGATTTTTGATTACCTATAAAATCCTTTTCTTTGAGTGCACCATGGGACACAGAGCTTCTTCAAATTCATAATGATAGAGTTATGCCTTTATGTGATTGAGAACTGTCAAAAAAAGCAAAGGCAGGAAATAGTTCACTGTGTCCTGTAATTTATTCAAAGAAAAGGATTTTACAGATAAGCAAAAATCTAACTTTTTTGTTCATACATCCCAGGATACAGAACATCTTCAAATGCTTAGAGATGTCCTAAAGCAATGACATGAGGGAAGGGCACACAGGAACCAACTACCAACCACCAACCCCAACAAAGTAACAACCTCACACAGCCGCCTGCAAGATATGCCAACCGAAAGAAGCATCTTCAGCAGAATGAGCATCCACTTGATAAAACATAGTAAATGTATGAATGTAGCAGATTTACAAACCTGAGCTACTGGAGCCTGATGTTTAATAGCCCAGGAAGTCCCAAGACCCCTAGTAGAATGGTCTTTCCCCTGAGACTTATTAATCTTCTCCTTCAAGACCTTTCAGTCCATGACACATCACATACCCTTAATTCTAATGTACGAGACTATACATATTTCTCAGCACCCCATAACTGACACTTTAGACTGGATCACTTTTTTTTTTATCCCAGTCGGATCTCTGCTTTCTCACAAATTTCCTTTAAATATCATGCCTGGGGGGGTCCCCTTAACCTCCCTGGCGGTAATTCCGAGTGTAGCTCTGGGTTAACTTTCAGTACCAAAAGCGGTAACCCCGAGCTACACTCGGGATTACCCTGCAGCATTGCTCAGGGATTCCCTCGATCACTTACCTTGTCCTTCGCCCCCGCAATGTCCCCTCTGCAGCATCCCTGGCCATCTCCTCCGGCCGATGCCAGCATCCATCTTCTGGGTTCCATTACCTGCGAGCGTCAGGACATACGGGGGATGGAACCGGCGGGAAATTAAAAAATTTTAAAAGTGACATTCACTCAATACACTAAAATCACATAGTAAAACATTACTGTATCAAACCATTTCACATACATTTTGTCCCTAGTGCTTTGTCCTGCGCCCTCCCTGCATTTTTAATGTTCTTTCTCCCTGGAAACTGAGAAACGTCCATGGCGTCCAAAAAGCGTCCCTTTAGGTCAAAAGCGGTTTTAGACCAGCTAGAGAACAGCGATAGTAAATTAGAGCCACTTGCAGAATTGAGTGATAATGATTCGTGGGGAAATTTGTCAGACACTGAAAACGATTTTGCGACTGAGCTCAGCGATGTGCAAACTTGGCGCTCTATTTCAAATTTCAGTGTTTTTGGTTTGATTACATTATTGAATTAAATTTATTATTATTGTATTATTTTTTATGCTAATTTATTATATTATAATTTATGATTTCGTATTTCAAATTTTATCATACCCGGGATGTTTACTAGACTCTTGTTCGGACAGATTTCAGTGAGTTATTCCTAAAAATTACAGGCCTACAATAAAAAAACAACATATTTTCATGCAAAAAAAGTACCGCTTTGAGCACAGAAATACTGACATAATCAGACCGCTAGGGAGGTTAAACTACCGGCAAAGTTGCAAATCTGTACAATGTATAGAACCTGCTGCAGCAGGACTGACTTTTTTTTTTAATTACATTTTTATTTTTAAAAAAATAGCGTGGGGTCCCCCCCCTAATCCATACCAGACACTTTAGGTCTGGTAGGAAGGTTTAGGAGGGTTCCTACAGTACATGCATGGGGGTTCTCGCTAGAAGCCATACCAGGCCTTTTAGGCCTAGCAGGACTTTTAAGGGACACCCTACCTCCCAAAAATCGGAGGAAACCTGTGTGAGGTTCCCCCTAAAAGCCATAGCAAGCCCTTTAGGCCTGGTAGGACCCCACCCCAACTAAATGAGGGGGAAATTGTGGTAAACAATTTCAAGCCATTATTGATTAAAGAAATAGGCCTATAATTAGCCACATCACTTGGGTCTTTGTGAGGCTTTTGGAGTAGTTTGTCAAAGGAGTGGCCAATAGCTGTGCACATTTTTTGTAGTATAGTGCACTAAAGCCATAAGGGCCAGAAGCCTTACCCACTGGGGCCTGTTTGATGGCCAACAGGACTTCAGGAACTGTAATAGGCTGTCCCATAAGTTCCCTGTGTTTCATCATCAAGGCCAGAATGGGGAGACTGGCTGTGAAGTCATCAAAGTACTGTGGTCTAGACATGTTCTAAAAAAGTGTTATGGAGTTAGAAAATTCTAAATCCATAACACTAGTTTTGGATTTTGCAGAGCCGTAAACGTTCCTAATCTTAGGGATACGAGACACCAGCAATTTGCCAGGCTTGTCAGCTTAGGAGTACAATTTGGCTTTAGACCATCGTAGATTCTTTTCAGCCCTTGTTGTGAGACAAACATTTAGTTCAAGCTGGGCTGCCTCCATCTAGCTGCATAAGTCAATTCGGGGATCCTGTTTATGAGCCTTAAGCAAGTCATGTAAGACCCTTTCTTTTTGTTTAAGAGTTGATTCCTAGAACTTCTTATATCTGGCGGCTATTTAAATCAGAGTGACACGCACTGTGAGTGGGATCATTTACAGAAAAATATTCCTTCAATTGAAGTTCTATATCAGTGGTCTACAAACTGTGGCCCTAGGACCGGATGTGGCTCTTTGCTTGCCTTTATCTGGCCCTTGGGGCACTATTCCTTACACTGATAAGACACACTATTCTGCTAACTGATAACAACAGAATAGGTTGCCATTTCTCTCATGGACACCAATAATGGGACAGTATTCCTCCCAACGATACCAGTGATTGGGCACTAATACTCCCCCCTAATACTGAATATGACGATGTTTACTCCCACTGATGCCAGGAAAATATCCACTCCTGCTGGCCACAGTCCGGCCCCCCTAAAGTCTGAAGGACAATAAACTGGCCCTTTGTATAGAAAGTTTGGAGACTCCTGTTCTATATCAAGGCAGGTGGCTGGATTGCTGAGGAGAGATTCATTGAGGCGCCAGGAATAGGAAGATGTTGGGCCATGGAGTGAAGAAATGGAAACTAGAACAGGAGAGTGGTCCGACCAAGCCGTCTCTGAATTCAAGTCTGTGGAAAATGCGTGTTGCCTGGCTGTACAGGACTATAGTGGAACTCAAATTTTCAGCAACTCCTACGGGGGTAGTGCTACACAAAGTTGTTGTGCTAGGCATGAGGGCAAAAATCCAGACAGCTTGCTTAATGGTAAACTAAACCTTTAACTATTTATTTTAATGTTTGCAGATTCAAGGAAAATTGCACCACTCTAACATCCAAGCACTCGTCTCATATGCTGGAATTAGGAGCTGACTTGGAATCTGTCACTCTTTCACAGCTGGCTTAGTAAAATCCAAAATAAAGGCTGCACGTTGATGATGTCTTCACAGGCAAAACTTTACTCAGCCAAAAGGCACATGGTCCTTAGTCCCTCAGATATGTTTCACCTAATGGGCTTAATCGTAGAAGATATGAAAGGAATTAAGACCTCTATGATGTGCTCAAGCTTGTTTCCTGATTAAAGTTTTTCCTGTGAAAACATCATTAATGCAGGGCTTTTCTTTGGGGATTATGCTGAGCTAATTCATTTTTAACATTTTAACAAGTGTATGTACTGTATAGCCTTAAATGTTTATTATAGTTCTGGTTAGAGTAGGAAAGGGTTAAAACTCCTTTCTGGGTACTTCTGGGTACTTTTTCTCTTTATACTATTGGGAAAATTTCTGTTTACCGCCTGCCCCAGAGATGCAACAAGACATTAGATTAAATCTCCCAAAGGAGGTGGGAATTCCCCTTTTAGACAGTAGTCCTCAAGGGAGGAGTAGGCCTTGGAAGATGTTGCCTTGCCTCTTTTTCTGTGTTCTTTTTCTTTTTCAAATAATGTTTCTCAATTTTTTATTATCCCCGTGGCAATGATCATTAGTACAAATAGGGTGAATCTCACAAATGGGTACACAGGCAGCAATAATACCTGACATAAGGTCTAATCCCTTCCTCCCTATCTAAATCTTAAAAAAAAAAAATTCTATTTTCTAGAGATATTCTTTAAGTACACCTATAGTGTTAACTGTTTTGTCATGTTGTGTTGTCAGTCTCTTAGTTTCTGCAAACCAAAGCAAAATGGGGTTTCCTTTCTATGTGGCCATGGCAAGATGGAGTGTTGGTGGGTGTTCTGATATTATAAATGTGCAGCTTACAGTATAATCTGTCAAGTACATACCATATACAATTAAAAAGTTTATTTGGATTTTTGTCTGAATGTAATTCAATTTTCATATTTATTTTAGGCAGAAGAGGAATTTCAAAAGGCACAAAAGGTATTTGAAGATTTTAATACAGACTTACAAGAGGAACTTCCTTCACTATGGTCCAGGTACTGGGCAACATTACTGGAATAAACCTACTTGGACAGGGCAATATATCTAGCAATATCATGATATGTGATTACACTACTTAATATGAATGGAGGCTCAATGTTCAAGCAATATTCCTAAATTACAAGTGATTTTTTGTTGGCTGTTCATAGAAGTTAATGAGTGAAGGGTGTGATACTGACAACGTTGACTTGCCTATGCCAGCAGACAGTGAGGCATTATTCAATATGCTGGTACCACAACACAGTAGCACAGTTAAAAGGATTGAAAAATGAATTGACAATGGAGCATATTTAAGGATTTGCTGATTCATAAGTTAAAGCGGAGTTCCACTTGACCTATCAAAAAATAAAAGTCAGTAGCTACAAAAACTGTAGCTCCTGACTTTTAAAAAACAGCCACTTACCTGTCCCTCGGTCCCGTGCTGTGTCCCCTGCACCCCGTTTCACCGGCTGTCCTGTATTTCAGGAGGCCAGCATCTTCAGCTTGCAGCTTCACAGCTGGGTACCCACTGTGCATGCGCGAGTAGTGCTGCACTTCATGAATGGTCCTGTAGTCTTCTGGGATCTGTCATGTGTCCCAAAAGACTATAGGGAGGACACCTTCCACTTCAGATCGCCTAGGCGATCCGACCGGAAGTGGGAGCGGGTACCTGTCAAATTTGGGTACCCGCTCCTCCACGCTCCCCAAAGGTGCCAATCCCTAATAGGGAGCGGGGCAGCAGTCCTTAAAGCGGAACTTCCCCTTTTGGGTGGAGCTCCACTTTAATATATTAACATAGTAGCATTCATTGTATTTGTAAAGTGCTTTTGCCAACATATTTGCTGTAAAAAAAAAATTACTATATATGTTTTTCAGTGGAAAAAGTGATTACTGTAAGGTTCGACCTACAATGCGATATTTATATTAGGAAAAATCCTGCACCTTCTCAGGACTTATGCTGAGATAGTGAATTATTGCATCTTACGTTGAAAATGCCATAATTGCTCATTAAGAGTGTTGAACCTGTATTCTTATATGGTTCATTTCTTTATTATTAAATAATTTTACTTTTTACACTTTAAAAAATACAATGTCCCACATTGTGGAGTTCAAAAAAAGAGGGCCCCTCCCAAAGCACTGGCATTCAATGCTGATATGTTTTGGTCTGTTCAGCGTCACTATTGCCAAGAGGTGTTTAAGCAAAGACAAGCTTGTAGGCAACCTTCATGCTCCCTGTATTTGAAAAAATACCAGAATTAAATGAACAGCATACCCACAGTGCTCCTTGTGCCCTAAAAGTGTTATGCTGCATGTAAAGCCATTTTAGCCAAAAATTTAACTTTTCCTACCTGTTTTGTCAACCACTGTAAACCACAGTGTAAATCAAACACGTCTAAATATTTGTTATATTAAATATGTAAAGCTTTAAATGTACAAACTTCTTCACACACATTCTTCTCACAGTGATCTGGCTAGGGGTGCATAGAACCCATAACATCAATTCAAGGGAAGGGGGTGGCAACCTTCTTGCCTTTTGTGGGGGAGGGAGTCAGGGTGGTGGCACATATGTCTCTTCTTGCTTCCACCCTTACCTGGGAACTGAGTATACCGTAGAGCTTTGGTCTATGAGTATTAGAGCCAGTGCATTGGAAGTGTACTCGTTTTTGAGGACCCTTTTAGAAGCATCCATGATTCTGAAAGGTTGGAGAGCTAATAATCATTATGACAATGGTCTATACTTTAACTGTCCTGGCCTGGGTATACCAGCCCTAAATGTCTGGTACCTTGGCTGGTGTAGCCCTAGGGGGGCAGGAAGCTCAGAAACAATGTTAAAACATGTGTCAGCATAATGGATAGCTCCAGCCTGATGACTGTATACTTAATTTGGCAACCTTCACCAGCTACCACATTTGCTTGACACATATTTGCCATATTTTAAATATGACAACTGTTTCTTACAAATATTTCAGCAAATGTCAGTGAATAATCACCTTATGAATGTACTATAAAAATGCCCACCATCTAATGTGTAGGTGAATGTTTTATCAGTATGCCCATTATGCATTCAATCTTATTTCTGTTTACTGAAATCAGGTGACTGCTGGATTTACACTACTGTGTATGTGCATTAGGGCACTGCAGTGCACTGATTCTGTATGGCAGTCCAAATGCACTGCCACATACAGTAACACACTGCTATACGTTGTAGCATACTGAGTAGTTGTGAATGCACTTTTCTTTGTATGTTCTGGTACATTAGGCAACCAATTTAAATGAATAACTACCCTAAAGCAACATGTGTTAATGTGCAACATAACATGCATGAATGCATCGCACAGTCCCCCGCTATGTACCTATTTACAGAGAGAGACGGTATTTGGGTGTCTCATATTGCTAAATGGGGCTTCCAGATTCCAATAAGCTCCTGACTTTCAGACCCCCACAAATACTAGGCCAGGACTGTCAGGAAGAGGATTGTTTTTATCAACATGGGGACAAAGTGCTTTCTCAAGACGGTTCCCCTGGCAAGGTATCCCCCCATTTTGAGAGCATGTGGCCTGGTATGACATGTGACCAAGATGGCAAGGTAGCCAGGCAGACTGCATGCTCAGATAAGATGGTATGAATTATGGGGTATACTACACATTATACGGGGTATATATACACATTATGAGAAATGTGATCAATATTATATATAATATGACAGTCTCACAAAATATACTGTAAACTTTTTTTTTTTCTCTATTTTATTCCTGTTGATAACCAGGCGAATTGGTTTCTATGTGAACACGTTTAAAAACATATCAGGACTGGAGGCAAAGTTTCACAAGGAAATCACAGGGGTGAGTAATATTTTGTTGAAATATCCTAAGATTAAATACATCTGTTTAAAATGTAAATCCTTGTCATAATAACTACAACTTGTGTAATAATTTGATCTGTTGTAGTAGCTTGTGATTTTGTTTCATTGGTTTTAGAAAACATGAGAAATAAAAACACCAATATGTTGAGAGGACCTGTGTAGAGTTTTTATGCTGGAAAATAAAGTAAACATATATTACTTGTTTTTTACTTTTTGAAAAGATAAAAAGATTTTATTTCTTTGAATTGTATGTACACAGCCCGAAAGGCAATAGAAATTGCTCAAAGCTATACATTTTTATCGGCCAAACAAAATTATAAAAAACGCCAAGGTTTTGAAACACTAAACAGACAGCAGATAACCAAAGCATGTTATACAGATAAAATGTAAATTGCATAATAAACGATGGCATGTAAATAAGTTAAACTACAAATTGACAAGATTACAATGAGAAAAGCCTGACCATGAAGTGTTAGTACAAAGCAGTTATTTTACATAAGGCCATAACTTATATCCCCAATGTAAAACTCATTGTCATGGATTGAACATTTTGAGGTTTGTATTCCCAGATTTCCCTCTCTCATTCAGTAATGAAATTAAAGGATAAGTTCACTTTATATATACAGTGTATATTAAATAGAATAAAATAAATGTACATCTTTTTGCACATAAAAAAAATGTGCATGTATTATTTTTTTTACACTGGAACCTGTAAAGTATTGTACCTACTAGCAGCAGATTGTGGGTGCAATGCCAGTCTCCTGCAGATTTTCAGTACACTGTATGCTCGTACTTTGTACAGGCAGGCAGTTACTGAATTGCAGGAAGAATCAATGAACAAGAGTGCACACCAGTGCGGTGGCTGATGGTAGTTGTAGTTCATTCATTCATTCACAGAACTATGTGGATGAATGATACAGCCATGTGGGCAGAGCCCTACGCGGTCTCTTTGTTTTCAAACTGTGACAGTGGGTGCAGGGAGAAGATCCCCTGCCTGCTGTCATAGGGAGAGGGGGTAAGGGGGAGAGGAGGCAGGAACTGGAACATGTTGCATGTTCTACCATAAATACAGGTAGAACATGTAAAATGTTCCAAAGGTGAACTTAGCCTTTACCTTTTAGCACTTTGATTGTATTCTTTACTGTGCCCTGGTATGCAAAAGGACTCTCCTACCCGAACGCCACTTTTTTTTATTTTAAAATGGTGATGGATCAATCTTTTAGACATTTGCGTTTTCATTTTTCTATATAAGTTCCTCTAGAGGGGAATTTTGTGCACAGTATCATAAACGCAACATTTGAAAATAAAAAAGAGAATTTGTGGTAGTGCCTTTTTGAGTTTGATATTTTGGTATCTTATGCAAAATCGAACCATTCCCGTTTTAAAATAAATTTAAATAATTGTGACACTCTAGTAGGTACCAGTCTTCATTTCTTAAATTCTTTATGAGAATGTTTTTGCCCTCCTTTGGATCGGCTTTGGGTTTAGGGAGCTGAGGATACAAGATGGATATTTTCTTCAACTTGATAGTCATGTGTTCTTTTTTTCCAACCTTATCGTGTTGCATACAAAGATTAGGATGTCTGACCTTTCTAGGCTGCAAACAGCCTAAACCAGCCAGGGTCAAAGCTGACTGATTTAAATGGCAAGCCCTGATTCTAAATGTGCATATTATGGGGATAACAAAGAAAGCAGTCATGTGGAAACTACATGCACCAGTATGATCTCATATGACTGTACCGGCTATTCAGTACTTGGACTTATCTTGTTGCAGCACATCAAGGACTTGTTCACACTAGCATCCTTGCCATACAAAGCCCCAATGTAAGAATAAGGCAATTTACCTTATGTTCTGTGGTTGCAGTTCACAACCACATACTGCTCTGTTTTGCACAGAAAAAAAACAAGATTGCATTTTTGTATGGCATGTTCCAGCACATAGTATTAGTATACAGTAGAGGTTAAAAAATACACTAAAATTGCCAATTCTTCGGCTCAATAACTGATGTATTTATTCGCACCTTAGAAAAACAGGACTGTTTCTAAACAATATTTTTTTGCAGTTTTATTTATTATAATATTTATCATTTGTGACTATTTATCTTTATCGCAAATTACTCTCTCTAGAGTTATAGTGTTTAGCTTGGAAACAGTAGAATTTCTTTTGCCTTGTAACTCTGTCTACAAGCATGAAAGTCATTGCAGGATTGTTCGGATTTATTTGCAAACTGCCAAATTTAACATCTCCTACTCCTGTACATTCTGAAGGTTTATGAAAATATTGAGAAAAATATTTCTCCCTGGAGAACGATTTGCTCCATTTTGAAATAGCTGCCTGTGTTACTTGCTTATTTATTGAGGAGCTGGCATTTTGGCATTGCTTTAAAATCTGTTCCTTATTCAAACACATGCATTATAGTGAGCAGAAATGCTGCATATTTATTGCTTAACTTAGTTCAAGCCTCCCAGCTATGCCATATTTAAATAGTGCATGTATAAGAAAAATAAACGCTGCATTATTTTTACTGTTTTACTCAGCTGAGCTTCCTAGAACAAATAGTGGCTACACTTCATTTGGAGTGAATTATGATCATACTAGGGCAAGAAAATAAAAACAAACACACCGAATGAAAAATGAAAAGACTTCAGTCTTAAATCAACAGAATTGCTCAAACTACACATTTTGCTCTAGGGGTATAAAAAAAAGACCCCGAGGGAGTGGTCAAGACTGCATTTGTCTTCTCATTGACTGCGTCATCAAACAGCAATACCAAAGCGTAATCTCCAATGTTTTTGCTTTTTTTTCTTAATCAAAATAATCATATAAACAGGGAAACAATACTATACCATTTTTTTGGGTAAGAAAATTCATGCAGTGGTCATAGAGTATACAATACTGTACCTCTAAGGGTGCACTATATGCATAAAAATGATCATTAGTTCATTGTATTCATATTGTAGTAAATTACAAGCCACATTCTAAATAGGAAACAAATTAAAGTGATATTTGAAGTCATTTATGATGGGGAGTGGGCAAGGGTTAGAATGTTTAATTTTTTTTATTTTGTCTGTGTCCCCATTAGGGAGATTCACCCCATCTCTAAATGTCCTAAAACTTAAAAATGAGGGAAAATACAATTTTCAATTTTCAGCAAAATGACAGCTCATTCTCAGTGTACGGTTATTTGAAGGTGTATTTTCTCTCTTTGTTGATAGCTGTGTCACAAACTGTTTGAAGTTATGAGCAAATTAGGAGAGCAGCATGCTGATAAAGCGTTTACTATTCAAGGAGCACCGAGGTAGGTACTTTTTAAAAATGTTGATTACAGTTTAAATTGAAATACTAAGTTGTATGAAAATGATTCATTATACTGTACATCCAATTTAAGGCTGGACATAGACATAGTTTGAATCTCAGCCGGTTCAGCAGGAATAGGCCAAGATTAAAACCGTGTATGGGCAAGCTGAATGTATCCACGTTGATTGATCGATCAACTTGGGTACAACCAGCCTGCCAGATTTTGCATGCATTTTTCTGTTCTCCTGGCGGGAACAGTTCCCCCCCACTCCCATCGCCAGGTGAACACAATGGCTTGGTGGGAGGGATTCCACTTGGTTGCAGGAGAGAAATTCACTCCATCTATGGCCTGCTTAAGTCCCGAATTAGAATTCAAATTGCAGTCTGGTTAATGTGTTAAGAACAAAATTAAATTCATAAATGATTCACAAACAATTACTTTAAAAAACATTCACACAATTGATTTTAATATTTAATATTGCATGTATTTCTATGGCTCCAACAGTAAGATTCTTTTGCTGGAGTTTCTGGACCCCTCCCTCAGCACGTAAAACTCAGACATTTTGTAAAATGTAGAAATCTTTGCTTATGTATTTAGGTTCCCCATTGTAGTTACAATCCTATTTAAGGACATTGCATTCTACCCAAAGTTGATTTCATTGGTTTAGATTCTGACATAATATTTATAATACCTTTATCAAATCATTACATGGATTATGATTATTGCAAAAATATAAACAGATGAACATGGATGACAAACAGTCAACATCTGACAAAACAACTTCAAGCAGGCTGAAATATAACAAGATGGAATATTTTGGACTATTTCTGCCATTGTTTTGGGGCTTGTTCAGAACCAAAGTATCTCAAAGTACAGTAATAACCTGGAAACTAACATAAACCATGTAAGAATCATGGAGGTTGACATTGCTAAACTCTCCTTTGAAGAATGCTAGTTCCCAGGCTGTCAAGCTCTGGCTTCAGTGCTTTCTGAGTTGCTTACCCAGATCGAGGGAATTCTGAAACTTTTTAAACATCTGTTTAAAGCATATTTGTGCTGGGTCTGATTAGTCAGGCATAGCCAGGCAAATAGCATTTCCTTCAGGAGGGCAGTAACAGCCTTGTGATAGTGTCACTTTCAAGTAAATTGCTTTGATGCAGAGTTTACTGGATAGCATTAGCAATTCACTGATTGGTTTCACTTCTTGCCTGGAATTGCTGGTTAACACAAAATAATTTTGTTTCTTTAATGTTGCAACAGAAAACGATGGTGAGTGGATTGCCATACCTGCGTAAAAGCATTGTTTAGCTGTGCTTTTAATGTATGATTGAATAACAAATTCTCAATCATGCAATTTAAAACATGTAGTCTAGTGTGGTGCTCGGTAGTAGCTGAGACTTAGTGTCAGAGTGTTATTTTACCTTGGGGAAATAAATGTAGTTCCTAGTATGTTGTAAATTCGACAGAGGACCCTTAGTAATTTGAGAAAAAATAGTTGCTAGCCTCCAGGTTTTGCTGCCCTTTTTTTATGCTACTACAACCTGCCTGCTAATAGAATTTATTATTGCTGCTGAGATAAGATTATAAAACTTAAGTAGTGAATAGAACAGCCGTGTAATGCAAAGTATGAATTGTAAGTGCAAATCTAGATGATGTTGTTTAATATCTGTTTGCAACACTACAGCTTTTCAGTATGATGAATGTAAAACATTAAGATCAGAAATTGTGCACTGACCTATCACAATTGTTTTTTGTTTCTTTTGAATATGGTACCATAACTAAGCTGATACACCTCTGACCAATGCTACTTTTTACCTACTTTTTATGTTTTAGTGATTCTGGACCCCTTCGCATTGCAAAGACTCCATCACCACCTGAAGAAGTTACACAGATCCCCAGTCCATTAGCAAGCCCAAACCATACATTAGCACCTGTGTCATCTCCTGCGCCTGCAAGGCCTAAATCTCCATCACAGGTGCGTTAGAGGGGAACTTAACTGTATCTGAGCACCACAATTTGAAAACGCTATTCAATTCATTTTTAGTATTCAAAGCAAACTCATGCATCCTTCCATGTCTTGAGTAAGGGCAGGTGATTCATGTAGCATTAACTTAATGGAATCTATCTGCCCTTAGCTCAGGCTTGCAGGCAAGAGGGTGGGCCTAGGTTAGAAAGTCCCTCCTGTAGATGAAAAATAAAACATGCCCATCAAGACTCATGGAATGCATGACTTCATTTTGGCCTAGGCAAGAAATCAAGAAGCAGCTGAAGAAATGTAAAAAAAATTAAAACAAGTAAATATAATATATCTTCCTATCAATTTACTAATGCTAGAAGCATAAGGATTAAATATATTTGATATTGATCAAGAGAGTTCAGTTCTGCTTTAACTGGTGTCCAATATATATTAATTTATAGGTTCTATCTGCATGAGAAATAGGTAGTGATCATTGATGTGTAGAATTCTATTATATGTGAGGAAGCTCATTAATCATTTTTGACTGCTGTCAGATGCTATACTTCAGCATATGGAAGAGCTAACTGAATGCTAGATAACAAATCTTTAATTGACAGAAAATACAAAATACACAGCAATATGTAAATTTTTTTTTTAAATTCATTTATGCAGTCAAATACAATTATGCACATAAAGGTATTGATTTATTACAGGTTTCAAGTAAGCCAGCACAAAATAAAAAAGCAATGGGAGGAATAAGGAGATATTTAATTATACACTGTACAAACTGAACTATCTGGATGGTTGTCCATTTGATTCTCCTGCATGCTGTGATTTTTTGCATGGTTAAAGCAAGATATGCTTCTCTTGTATAGACATACTTTATTTTAGGTATTCAAAGGATCTGAGCTACACACTGAATTTTATGCAGTTTATTCTTGGAGTCAATTTGCTAAAGAAATAGACCATGTTTTTATGTAATCAGTGAATATTTTTGCCTCTTTAGTAAATCAAACCCATTTAGTTCTTTGAAAAAGAGAGTTTGCATTTCTTGAAGCAGTAGATTTCAGTGTCAGGACTTTGTTTCTGGTGTCGCTTGATACAGTAAAGATGGTGCTTGGTGCAGAGGATCTAGGCACAGAAGAGGTAAGTATGCAAACAACAAAAGCCTTTCACAAGATGTCTCAATTATTTCACATATCTACATCCCCTGGCCCAATAACACCTTTATATAATAATCCCGATTTCCCTCCAGGTATATGGGTGAAATCTTTCCTAGCAGATGCAGATTCTTCACCTTTATTAGCCATACATTGGATAACTACCCAAAAAAATGTTGCTTTATAACAAATTGCTGAGTAACCTGCACCTTTTCCTATTACACCTTGGATGTATATGCAAATCAACCACTACCTTTCTACTTCTGATAAAAGAAGGGACATGTTTCGGAAACTTACATCCTTTGAATCAGTTTGCCTGCAGGGTTCTCCGCTAGAGAAAATGACCTCACTGACATATTTTTGGCTCCAACAGACAACTGATGGGGTCCCACTGAGATTCAGAGGCCAATGGGAAAGTACCCTTACAGGGTGGGGTATTTTGAGGATTGCAGGGTTTGTTGATGTGAGGGAAGCCATGGAGTACGGCATCATTCCTTGGTTCAGGAGCTCTGTGCTGTAAGCAACCATCAACGCTGAACCTAATTACCAGAATCATTGATAATTCTAATAGAAATTTGTTTTTATATGCACTTTTTCATTATTCCAACTATATTTAATTCCCTCTTTAGTGGATTTATCCAGTAATCAATTCTAAATTTAAAATGAGTCTTCCCTTTTCAAAGACAACCCTTGTCTTAGCATACAGTCCTATTGTTTAAATATATACAAAGACATCCTTAATATCCAACTGAGGTAAAAAGAACATGCATGATGATTATATGATACATGATTCTCCTCTAATCACTGTTTGAATTTGATCCAAGACATTTGGGTTGGTCTGCTAAAGGCAAATAGGCTGTTCACTTTGCAAGGGAAGTTTTACTTTGCAAGTGGATTTTCCCTAAAGCTTAGTGAATGTGCTGAAATTTAACTTTGCAAAGAATACCCAATCACATGCAAAGAAAGTGTTTGTGCTTGCACATGGTTAGATGATGGGCATTAGCTGAGCTTCACATAATTTACTAAGCACTGGGGAAACTTCCCTTGAAAAGTAAAACTTCATTTGCAAGATGAACGGTCTATTTGCGTTTAGATAATTCAACCCCATTGATCTACACTGATTTAGGTAATATTTACATTTACCCTATTACCTTTCCCAATGATACTACAAAGTGAACAGGTGTCTATATACGTAGAGTCTTACATGTATCTAAATGGAATGCAATCTCAATGGAATGCATGCATGATCAATGCATACATTGAAATTTGTAAATGTAAAAATATAAACGTTACTGCACTTAATTGGGTAGTTTACTACAAATTAGAAGTTTTCGAACCATTACTGGATTCCTTAGTGATATTAATAACCTTGCCTTTTTCTCTAACAAAGATTTCAGAGTTAGATTTGGTGAGTTATATTCCAGTAGATGAATGCTAATTATTTTTCACTTGCAGCTGGCTAGAACTATAGCGCTTCTTTTTTTTCTTTAATTTAAGTGTCTGCAATTGTTTACATTTCCCTGTGCTTCTTAGATGCAATTAAAACTAGAAGATAAATGCAAAGCAAAAATATCATTTATTTTACTGCTTGCTTGGGGACACACTGACTGCACTAAGACTAATCCTTGGGGAAAAAAAAGAAACTTACTTAGAGTGTATGTCAAGCCAAAAACTGTTTTAGACACAGTAGAGAAGGATTAGAACTGGTGTGTGCCTTTTACTGCCTTCCGGGGCTCCTTACTGAGGTCACTGTCACACTTTCAACAAAATAGTGACCATATCGCTGGTGAGAACTCGCCAGAGGAAAGACTGCTTTGGAGGACACAGACAGCAATGAAGACTTGACAAGGGAACAAACTCTTCCCTGCTCTATCCAACCAATAAAAAAATGGTTATACACACACTTTTAGTAAATTTCTTGATACATGATGCTGATTATATTTATATATACATTTTAAGTATTAGTTTATGTTTTACATGTATGCAGTATCCAATATGGGTTGTATCAGTGAACTATGATAGTATATATCTTTTGCACTGAAATGATTTAGGATATGTGATACCGGTATGCTAACTACTACAGTATATGCCTTAGCACCCATTTTCATGCTTTGCTGTATTATTGTAAAAAATATTACTATTCACTATTTTGCAAAGCTATAGATAGCCTTACTACTTTCACAGTTAAACATGCTTTATAAGCATCCAAATGTGTCACCATTTCGCCATTTAAATAAAAATCCTAGATCTTAGGTGTATTTAGTCACTGAGATTGACACTAGATCTCTGAAGTGTGGCTATTAATATATAGAGATAAAATAATAACATGTACTTTATGCTGCAGAAGCTTCCCTATCTGATTTTGGTTCAGAAAACTGTCAGATGTAACATCTTGCAGGAATATTTTCCAAGGGGAATGTTTTGAAGCTGTCCTTTGTTGGTAGAAAATACAGTAAATAGATTATACACTATTTGGAAGGTAAATTAGTACCATAAGTCTCACAAATGAAATAATGAGTTTTTTATTGGCAGCTGAGAAAAGGCCCTCCTGTTCCTCCATTACCGAAGCTCACGCCATCAAAAGAACTGCAGCAAGAAAACATTATTAGCTTCTTTGAAGATAATTTTGTCCCTGAGATCAATGTGACAACCCCATCACAGGTTAGTAATGTATATTTATTTGTGCACACGTGTATAAGTCACTCATGAAATAATATTAAGAGGTCTTGCTTTTCCTTTTCAAAGAATATCAAATACAGTATGATTTATGTGTCCATTCTGTCTCTAAATGTTGTACACTGCACCTATTCTACATCCTGAGTGACATTCCCCCATTGAGTCTTATAAGACCTGAAAAAAATCCTTTTACTGCAGAGCTGCCATTTACTTGCATGCAGCTTGTCAGCATTTATGTGGCAAAATGCTGAGTTGCTGTTTTTTATCTGTCTATTTTTTTCTTGTTTATGTTTGTTGTGTGTACTTTATTAATCTGCTTGTGACTGCATTCAAATATTCACACTTTTAGTTTGAATTATTTGTGCCATAAAATAATCTTCTGACGTTTAACAAGGGTCTCCAAACTTTCCAAACGAAGGGCCAGTTTACTGTCCTTTAGATTTTAGGGGGCCAGACTGTGGCTAGTTGGAGTAGGAAATGCCCCAGCATCAGTGCTTTAGGCTTGGGGGTAAGTGGAAGTAAAACAATTACATAGCGCCTGTGGTTAGTAGGAGGAGAAATAGTGCCCCATCATTGGTATTAATAGGAAGAATAGTGCCTCCTCGGTGGTTTCAGTGAAAGAGTGAATGGAATGGTCTCTCATAATTTGTGTTAGTTGAAGGAATAGTGCTACATCGTTGGATTCAGTGGGAGGAATTATGCCTCACTGTTGATGTCAGTGGAAGGAATGATGCTTCATTGTTGGTGTCAGTGAGAGGAATAGTGCCTCATATCAGGGTGAAGAATAGTTCCCCAAGGCCTGGATAAAGGCAAGCAAAGGGCCACAGTTTGGAGACCACTGATATATAACACTCTATTTTTATTAATATGATATACTCTTGTATGTATAAGATGGAGTTTTACTATTTTAAATGTATGATTTCATTTATCCATTTTCTGTTGTGAAGACTCTTCATTTCATTATAGACACTACTACTGCAGATGTGCCCTGCTCAATCTATACAGTCAGACCTATTTTATGTCATTACATTGAATTCTGACAAGAAAACATTGTTATTGATTTTTGTCTTCCAATAATTATTATGAAGCTGTTCACAAAGGAAATCTTTGATTTTTTTAATAGATCGAAGCAACAGAAGAAAAGAAAGTAGAATCATTACTAGACCTGGACTTCGATCCTTTCAAACCAGAGGTTGCATCAGCTGGAATAACACAGTCCCATTCACCCATTTCCCAGGTATGTACTATTGCTCCATTCTTCACATTTTTAAGTAGCACTTGCCAAGCTACAAGTTTCATTCCAATGTTTTGCTGCACAATTGAAAATCTCAGGCTCCAGTGTTCATTTGTCAATGACAAATTTCAAAATGTAAGATGATAATTGCTATTGTACACATGGGGAAATCAGTAATTACCACTTGCAGCTACAGCAGGACACAACCATATCATGCTGCAACACTGCAGGTGCACAGAAGACGTTATATGTGTAAACATTGCGCCCTGCAAAGTGACTTTTTTTGGTGGGGTGAGAACAAGTATTATTGTATGGACATCGTTTTTTTTAGTTCAGTGGATTTTCATTTTTATGGTTTTGTTGGATAAAATGTCAGATTGGAATACTTCAGTTTAGACAGCTGGACCTTACTCGATATGAACACTTTCCATTACCTTGACAGATTTGATCATGTTAGGATGCCCAGAAAATGCAAATGGCAATTCCTCCAGCATTATCAAGGCTTCTAGATAAAACACAATAATTTATTGTTATAGCATAATGATGAATTATGTAAAAAGTATGCTTTAACTGCTTCCTACTCGGGCTATAGCAGAATGATGGGAGAGTGGGAGCTTTCCCATCCTAGGGGGAAGTCATTTGACTTCTCAGTAGCACACCTCTTGTGTCCACTGGACACAGCAGATGTCAGATCAGATGTCAGATACCAGGCCGACCCCAGTACCATGTGATCACTGCGAACAATCCCAGTGATCACACGACAGTTGTACATAATGAATCGCTTTCATTCATAGCTATTCATTGTGCATTATTGTGATGATCTCTGTGATTGGTCACAGTGATCACATGGTACAAACAGGGCCAATCACAACATATCTGTACCAGAGCTGTGACCAATCAAAGCTCTCACAATAGAACACACTTTGAATGAATGGATGCCATTCATAAAAATGATTGCCTATAACTTTGATCATCACTGTTATGAGCAATTATACTGTTAAAAAAGAAAAAAAATCCTGATCACTTTCCTAGAGTAGCTCAGTGTCATTATGGTAACACTGCTCTGCTCTGGCCTCGGTATATAAAACAATTGTTAAAAAAAAAAGTAAACAAAACAAAAAAATGTTGAAAAAAATTTATATAAACATTATAATTTATATATAAATATATTGATATAAATATTTTTTTTTACATAAGGTCACAGGTCAGTATCCCTGATCACTGCCACATCAGTCATATGATGACACTATACTGCTCTGGTGACAGTATGTAAAAAAAAAAAAAATATTTAATTTCTTCAATTTCCTAAAAGTGTGAGAAAAAATTACAGTTTCAAAAAAGTCACCATGCCTCTTACTAAATACTTTGGACTGCGTGAAATAAGATAAGCCATCAGTACATCAGGATTGATCAATTTTCAATTATACAGTATATGCCAAAGTTCGTAGAATATTTAACTTTCACATATACTAAATAATATACATTGATTTGGGTTATTACTACCATAGAAATGTAGAGGAATACATTTTGGCCTACATTTATGAAGATTTATGAACATGTTTTTGTTTTTTTACTAAATTTTTTGTATTTTTCGCTTATGTAGCAAAAAAACAAGAAAACCCAGTGGTGATTAAAAACCACCAAAAGAAATATGTATCTGTTTTAAAAAATTATTTAAAAAATTAATTTGGGTCAATGTTGCATAACTGAGTAATTGTCATTCAAAGTGTGACAGCACTGAAATATGAGCATTGGCCTGGGCAGACACATTGCAAAGTTACAAGAAAAGAGTAGGTGTGTGTGTGACCTCAGGTACCTGACAAGCTGTAGACATTCTTGCATGAACAACAGACTAAATAGAGCTAGAACTAGTATATACGAGGATGATGGACAGACCACCATGATACTCCTCCAAGATCTTCTCTTTTTTTTTTGTTTTTCCACAGTCATAATATAATATGATCCTCATAACCATAAGCATGAAAATATATATAAATGTACAATGTAGCAAAAGATCAGTGAAACTGTTTGAGTGGTAGGAACATTTACAACACCCACCAGGTTCTCTAAGCTTGCTATCCAGGTTGAAGTTCAGTTTCTTAAAGTGGAACACAATCTCTCACCATGCTTATATGTGGTGGAGTGACTCTTAGATGCATGATACAAGGCATAGAATTGAGTTGAATCTGCATGACTGAGGAAGAAAAAAAAGGAAGCAGCAGGAAATTATAGAGGAAAACATATTTATAAAAAAAAACGAATATAATTACTTGGAGGGTTAAATAGTGATCAGTATACAAATTCAACACAATTTAACATAAAGTGTATTATATATTGTAATATAATAACACAAAGTTTTACATAATAATAATATAATAAAAACATAATATTTCACCTATTAAGTCTTACATCATATTTAAAACCCAAAAGGGCCACAAGATGGCATTAAATGTCTACAATTACATTATAGAGAGGTATGTTTATTGTACTAACAATCAAAAGAGGGCACTAGGAAACCATTTATTATGTTCTAGGGCATGTCCTAATTATAACTATGCAAAAATTACAAAAACTGCAAAAACTATACAACATTATAAGAAGATTGCATTATACTTAAGAAACGCTTATAAAATAGTGCTCACAAACAGCTCTTCATTCAATGAGAAGAAAAAAAAAATTATTATTATTTTTTATGATTATGTATTATATTTTAATTTATGATTTCGTATTGCACATTTTATCATACCCAGGATGTTTACTAGATTCTTGCTCGGACAGATTTCAGTGAGTTATTTCTTAAAATTACAGGCCTACAATAAAAAAAATACATATTTCCATGCAACAAAATGTACAGCTTTGAGCACAGAAATATGGACATAATCAGACCGCTAGAGAGGTTAAAAAAAATATTGAAAAAAAGACAAAAAAAAAGTGACAATTTGTTAAGTAGCATAAATATAGAACGGTCAGTTCTGTAATAGTATTTTCTCCCCTGCCAAACATAGAAGTATAATTAACTGTTAATGCAGTGGCTCAGTTTTAATTTAAAAAAAAGAATATATAGTACATGTATACTGTATATACACTCACCGGCTACTTTATTAGGTACATCTGTTCAATTGCTTGATGTTGGGGTCTTAAACTCAGATTACAGAATGTGCATACATTTGTTAAATCATAATTAGGTTTTGCTGTTGAATTATTTGTAAGATTCAAAATAAATCTTTATACTACATTCTGTGCCATATATAGAAAAAAAAACATTCATGCCTTAATGCCGCCATGCAAAGAATGTTCTCTATAGTAAGTAATCAGACAGCAGTGACAGGACATTGTACTGCAGTGCATTTGAAATGATATGTAAACTGGAAGTATATGGGGGTGCAGTAGGTGCCTGGGATCAGCAATCATCTTTGAACACATAAGTTATAGCTTGGGTTCTAGTGCTGATCTTGTAGCTTTACTCTTCCTGCCCACCAACAGCTCCAGTGGAGTTCCTAGTACTAATACCCTCTATAATTTCTTTCTTATTAAATACATTACCAATTTTGATGGTTCATATTTCTGAAATTATTTTAAAGAATTGTTTGTTAAAATATGCTCGGTTTGAAATTCAGCAAGTCATCTTCACAACGTCTAGATGCCTAAATGCAGTGTGTTGCTGCTATGCGATTGGTTGATTAGCATTTTGTGTTACCAAGCAATTTAACAGATGTACCTAATAAAGTGGCCGGTGAAGGTATAAACAGTATACATGTAGTGCATATTCTTTTTTTGAATTAAAACTTGGCCAAATTTGTTTAGTGTTACTGTGCAACTATGTCACTGTTATTGTATTGATTCTATTGTAATACATTTCTAACATATGCATGTGTAACATGTTAGTCTTGATTTTATTATACTGTTTCTCCTTTCTTTTCAGACATTGCCATGGGACCTGTGGACGGTAAGATTTCCCTTTACTCTTTATAACGTTTTGTATGCTGTGATAATTAAAGGTACACATCATTTAAATGTTCACATTTTGGATTTTAAGAAATGTAGGGGCAACTGCTTGCCCATCTATCTAAAAACCCAGTATTATTCTTCCAACAGTAATGGATAATTTTGGCAAAGTAGCTGCATGTTCATAGCTTAGAGACTCCTTGAACAGGATGAGGTGAGAATGCAGCAGAATAGTTTTTTTTTTTTACTGTGACTGTGGAAACAGTCTACAACCCCTTAGCTGCCACCTTCATTCTTACACCATTCTAACATGTATAGATTCATTGACCCAGATCATAATCAGTTCCATGATCAGTGACTCATTAGGGTTGATTTACCAAAGGAAAATAGACCATTTACTTTGCAAGCCAAGTTACACTTTTTAAGGGAATTTTCCACAGTGCTTACTGAATGAAGTGAAACTCTGCTAACTTTTCTCATCCAACATGTGCAAGCAAAATGCAGGTTTTGTATTTTTTTTTATATGCCTTTTCCAGGCATATAAGGGGTATTCTTCGCAATTTGAAATTCCACAACATTAACTGAGCTCTGGGAAAAATTCTCTTGCAAAGTGCATTTTCCCTTACAACGTGAACAATCTCTTTGCCTTTAGTAGATCTACCCCACTGAGTAATAAACCAGTGATAAGGATGACAGACTCTATATTGACAGCTACAAAACAATTAAGGAATAGTAGCTGTCTTATATCTACCTGGGTAAGTTCTTCTTAAAGCATATCTAATCCTAAGAACTGAAAATAAATATATTGCAAATGGCCAGTCTTAAAATGTGTTGACTGCATTAGTTTTCTTCTCTCAGGGTATGTACATTTTCTGCATGTTGACCCTGTCAGAAATTCAGTATCTTTGAACCTTCCTGTGTACTTCGCTTAAATATCAAACAATTTCTCAGCTATCTTCTGTGAACTACAAAGCAACACCTATTTTTGTATTGGGGATGAAGAGATGCGGAAGGTGTTTGTAGTACAAATATAGAGAGAAGCCCAGGGTGACAATGCTGATCTTCCTTAGATACAATGCAGTGAGTGTGCAGTTGTCACCCTGCAATAGGAAGTGTTTTATTGAACAGGGAAATCTGAGGCTGCAATCATTCCAAATGCTACATATAAACAAGATGATACCCTCTAAGTATCAGTACTATAGTGCAGAAAAATGTCCAGAGAGAGCCTTGTAGTATATAGTAAACATATTGGTTTATTACAAATCATATAAAAACATTATATAAAACTGACAATACATATCTTTGAAGAAGGGACCAAATGGAGGAGGATACATATTCATATTGTACAAATCAACAGAACCTAGAGCATGGAAGGCAACACCTGGCGTGTTTCTCATTTGCCACATAATTGCCCAATTAATAGTCACATAGTCTGGCTGAAAAAAGACAAAAGTCCATCCAGTTCAACTATTAAAAAAAAAAAAAGTTATAATCCTACACCCACAGTTGATCCAGAGGAAGGCAAAAAAAACCCCAGCAAAGCATGATCCAATTTGCTCCTGCAGGGGAAAAAGTTCCTTCCTGATCCCCTGAGAGGCAATCGGATATTCCCTGGATCAACTTTACCTATAAATGTTAGTATCCAGTTATATTCTGTGTATCTAAGAAAAAATCCAGGCCTTTTTTAAAGCAATCCACTGAGCTGGCCAGAACCAACTCTTGAGGGAGTCTATTCCACATTTTCACAGATCTTACTGTGAAGAAACATTTCAGTATTTGGAAATCAAAAATGTTTTCTTCCAGACGTTTCAAAACTAAATATCACTGCTTCAAGGGTGCACACTTTCTGGTACAGGATTTTTCTGTAATGTGAGAATAACACACATAGAATAATCATAATACATATATTTAAAGTCAATAATCCAATATTGTTAAGGGCAGCTCACACTGACCTGATTCAAGGTCACCAGGAATAAAAATAAATATATATGAATGAAATGCTGTCACCATGGAATGCCGCTAGTGAGAGTATCCTCCAATACCAAGACATCTGCAACCACTGGGGTCACCAACAGAGAGGGTGGGGACACCAAAGGTGCAATGACCCCAGTGGTTGCAGATGTCTTGGATTTAGGGGATACTCTACATGGCGGCACCCCATGGTAGCAGCATTTCACTCATATATATGTATTTTTATTCCTGGCGACCTTCTGTAATTTTGTGGAGACCTTGAATCAGGTCAGTGTGAGCTGCCTTTAACAATATCAGATTATTAACTTTAAGTATATGTATTATGATTATTATTTGTAGTATTATGTGTGTTATCCTCACATTACTGAAAAAATCCTGAACCAGGAAGCGTCCACCCCTGAAGAAGAGATAAAGAGAGATTTCTTCTTGAAACACGTCAGATGTTGCTTCATGCCTTCCATGCTCTAGGCTCTGTTGATTTGTACAATATGAATGTGTATATAATTTGTAATAAACTATATTTTATTACTATATACTACAATGCTCACTGTATATTATTGGCAGGATTAACAGGTTGAATATAAAGCAAAAGAAGAGTAAAACAAATGCAGCCACCACATCTAAGGAATGTTATAATATATAGTATTTTGTGTTTCAGGATTTGGGTACTTTAAGGAGTTCAAACATTTGGGTCTTTACAGAGATTTTGTAGAGTTATGAAATGATCAAAACCTCTTATTTATTCACAAGGATTAAGAATTATTGATCACATTTGAAAATTCTTATTACCCTTACATTATATTTTTACATTGTATAGACTAAGTGAATTTCTAACAAAATATTTTTTTGGACATGTCCAAAATCTCATAGTTAAATTTACAATGGGGTTGATTTACTAAAGGCAAATAGACTGTTTGCTTTGTAAGTGCAGTTGCACTCTGCAAGGAACTTTGCTCCAGAGCTTAGTAAATGAGGTGAAGCTTCACTTTGCAAAGAATACCCAATGACATGCAAGTATACAAAAACAAACAACGTTTTGTCTTGCACGTGACTGGATGATGGCAGTCAGCAGAGCTATCCCTCATTTACTAAACCATGGAGGAAAATCCCTTGCACTTGCAAAGTACAGTCTTTTTTTTCCTTTAGTAAATCAACCCCATTGTGTTTGAAACCTTTCAAGATGTTTCTAAGCTGCGTTGATAGTAGACAAATGTGGACATACCATACCGTAACACAACAGTAACATAACAGAACTGAAAAAAATAACTTACAGAGATTTGTTTTGGTCATTTAAAGTTTATAAATTGATGGTTTATTTACTTTTTCATAGTTTATAACATATATGTTTCAAATAAACATTTGATACAGGGTGTTTTCAATGTATTCTGTTTATATAGCATATGATTTTAAGCAGTAAAAAACAAATTACACACATTGTTTATATTTATGTGTATTTTGTAGCCCTAAACATTATACATACATATAGATAACACAGGCAGAAACATTGAACATACCCCATTACAATATGTGAATGTAATATTAAACACAATATATGTATGTAGCAATGAAGTTTTAATGTTGCTGCTTTCTGTATCTGCAGACAAACAATGAACTAGTCCAGCCAGTAAGTATGTCGCACAACATGCGTGGATATAAAATATATTATCTATGTTACCCTGTTTTTCCCATACATCCAAATTCTGTTACTTTATGTTATTTAATTATGCATTTCTATACTTTTTCATTATTGCCATAATGTTCTCATTTTTTTCTCATTCTCCTTTTTTGTCTGCATAAAGCCTGACTCCTCAAAAAGTCTGTCATTATGTAATTTGAGCTTAACAGAGACCCAAGTTTGTGGGTCTGGAGAAGAATTACATACACCAGAAAATGATATAGATCTTGATAGACTAGGCCTTGAGAGTAATATAGACAGGCAGGATGAAAATGAAAATGCAGATGTTTCCTGGGATGGGCAGACAGACCTTGTTTGTCAACAAGATGTCCTCTCATCAGAGATAAGTGAAGAGAATGTGGAGGAAGTGGAAGAGGAAAAATCTATAAAAGAAATGTCAAATAGTGACATGGTATTGATGAGTGATGATAGTGTATTTGAAGATACCCAGTACAAACAAGAAGACAGGGACACTGAAAATGAAAATATGACAAAAACACATCTTGATGTGAGTGAAAATGACTTGACAGAAGACATGAATATTTCTGATGTGGATTTAGAAGATATTTCTAATGCAGTCGAAACAGAGGAGGCTGAACATCTACATTATTTTATATCTCATGGAGAAACCATTAACGACATTGAGAACATGGATGCAGATGTCCAAGATGATGAGGAGCAAAAGAGATTTACATCACCAGACACCAGTACAGAAGATGCAATTGATGTAGGTTTATTGGGATGTGACAGTCAAATAGATACATTGGTTGATGAGCACCAAACATACCAAACAGAAACAAATAAAACAGAATATTTGGCGGATGCTGAAAGTTTTGTTGAAGAGTATATTAGTGAAACAGAAAGCTTAAATGACTCCATTGTAAAAAAAGAAGTATATATTGAACAAACTAGGGCAGAACCCACTGAAGTCTTCAACACCATGATTCAAGAATCAGGTGACAAAATAAATATACACAAAAGTGACCTTTTTTGTGATAACACAAATAACCATCTAATAGATCAGGAAGGAGATGCAGTAGCTAAAGGAGATGTAATTTTATCAGACACTGGATTTAAGGGTTGTCTTGACATAGACAGTGACAAGATATGGCCAGAAAATTGGGATCCAAGCTGTACTACAGATTCATGGGGTGAGTCTTATCTAAGAGACTGCCAAACACATGAATTTTCGATCCCAGATCTAAATTCGGCATATATGAATGAGGTCTGGTTTTCACAAGCCACTAATAATTTTGATAAAAGTGAACAGACATTGGCTGAAAATGAAAACAAGACAAAAAGTATGTCCTTGAACGAGCCTTGCTGCAATTATCATGAAACAAATTCTAGTCCCCAAACCATGTTTTGCATAATAAACTCCAGAAATGTTAGCATTGAGCGTCCTTCTAGTCCCAGGGAAAATGAGGCCAACAACTCAGATTTATCAGAAGATGAAATTGCTAACCGAAGATATGGATTTCTCTTCCAGGATCTAGACCATGATAAAGAAGAGGTATCTCTGCTTTCCCCAGTGTGTAGATTACTAGAGATAAACATCCTTCATGGTACTGGACCCTATGCTTTATACCCTTTTTACGATTACCCACCTTTGTAGCTAATTGCAGTTCTTCCCTTTAGAATAAAAATAGATTTTGAGTAAACATAACACAAGTGGACTTATTTCATAAAGGTACAAAGTGATGTGTAGTCACAATGACAAATTAGTTTTGATTTTCCTGGCCTATTACTAAAAACCATAGATTACGCACATCTGAGAATTTTGTTTCAGTATTCAATGCATACAAATTTATCACATACAGTATATATGTTTGAGTTATTGACAAAACACTACATTCAGTAAATACTCTTAAATTATTGAAAAGGAAATGCGTACATGGGGCCTAAGTCTCTGTAGATATACAGTATGCCATATAGTGATTGTTCCCAAAGCATTATTCCAATGACAATGGAACAGGAGTAGTAAAGGTTGTAACTGTAAACAGAACCATGAAAAGCCTTAGCTGTTGTCATCCTGCCCCCCCCCCCCCCTCCTGTTCCTTTTAGCAATGAGTCATATCAAATCTAACATCAGTACCCATAGGGACATTAAGTTGCTTATAAATATTTTCTGTAATTCCTTCTTTTTTCTTTTAAACTTAAACGGCTTTCTTTTTATTTTTGTTATGTCTCTAAAACAATTCCATAATTTCAGCTTTAGCTATAAATATCATATGTTTTAACAAATTAGTCAGTTTTACCTGTAACTTCTAGATCTAACAAATGAAAAACAAAAAGCAGTGGACTTCTCCGAATGGTAATAGAAGAGAAAGAAATTTCTTTTCAGTTAGGATAGATGTCCATTTTTAGAAAGAAGTTACCTTTTATATTAAAAAGAAAATTTGAAGCTATATAGATTATGTGATCACCTGCAGTTCTTCGTTGAGTCTTCATGCAGACTTTAACATTCGTAATTCCCAATGCATTCCTCTTTAGAACCTTTAGATATAGAATCTGCTTGTGACCATACATAAATCACATCCTCTCTCCTTGTACTTCGTCATGATACTTCATCATCAGTGACAATTTTAAATGTTAATGTTGTACTTTTCTGTTTCTTGCAGGCATCCAGTGGTGCTTTTAATGGACTGACACAGGTAAAACCCATTTCCAGAATATGTAAACTATTTTTCAGTCACTGTTCAGAATACCATACATTAAAAGAATAATGCATCAACAAGGATACAAGGTACACTCCAGTATCATATAAACAATTAAGTAATTAAACTACAAAAAAGGATCCTAAAATTGTTTTAATTTGAGTTTTTGCAAATTTCAGATTCCTACCTGCTTCTGGTGTAGAAGTATCTCAAACTCACAGTTAATGTGGTCCTTTACAGTGATTGTTTCATCACCATTAAACCTAGGTTCACATATATGTGATTGTGGAAATAGCGATCCCTTCGCATTTCCCGCATTGCAATCGCACTGTGTTTAGCGATCTGCAATACAAAGTTAATGACACCCCCAAACGCAGTGCATTTGCCTGTTCCGGATTGCATGGTTTAAAACAACCACACAATCTGGTTGCAGTGTGGCTCAAAAAAAGCCCAAAATGAATGGGCTCAAATCGCACTGAATCACATGTGAATTGCTCATGAATTCAGTGTGTTTCCTTAGCGATTCACGTGCAAACTGTAATGGAACCGGGGCTCAATGTTTGGTGAACATCCCCTTTATGATTTATAAATATACCTCTAGATATAGTTATAAATATACCCCCACACAAATATACTGTTTGATATGCTTTAAAGCACAACTCCATTTTTTAAATGCTGTTATTTTTTTCGTGTTGTTTGCATGTATTTTTTAAACTGTAAAAGAAAAGTATAAAACACCTACTGAAGCATTAGTCGTTGCACTAAATATTAAATCTCGTGTTACTTAGCAACAGGGTGAAATAATGTAACAGGTACAAAGAAAGTGATAAATAAATAATGTGATATTTGTTCTTTGTGATCAGTTGTACTGTAAGACATGATGTTATGCTGGTTAAGAATTAAAAAGGGAAGAGTGCAACCCCTACTGTAAGTTAAAAGGATTTTTAAGGCTTATGAAGAGATCAGTGGCTGCATAAAATCCATTCTCATTGGTTGTCACTGTTGAAATTGATTGTCATTATGGCACATAACCGCTTATTAGCTGAGCCTATTGTGTCATACAGCTTATATATACAAGGCATACATTTAAGTGTATGATAATAGAATACTTTTATTTGTATATTATGTTTAACACCAGCAAAAATACTGCTGTTTTCAACCACATATGTTCCATTTTATTTTTGTGTGGAATTCCACAAATTCATAAATCCAAACCTACAAACAAAGGTAGTTTAATAATTTATTATGATAAAGATGATTTTATTGTAAGGATAATAGATACCACTCATTCTGATGTGAACAGACATGAATTCTCATTATAGATCATGGTTTTTATTGTTCTTTCCAAATCTCATCAACCCTAGGGGAACAAATATGAGAAAAAGACAGCATCAACTGCATACAGATTTTTTTTTTATAACTTCTGCCACTTAAGCCTCTTTAATATACTGCTATTATAAGATATATTACTTTTTTATTACATTGAACCACCTAGGTTTTTTATTACTCACATATTTCTCAATATGTATTTATATTTTTAGCCTGATGCTTCCACATCTGTCTTCGAAATACAGACAGAACCAACTGGTGAAGTGACGGTAAGCCTTTTGTTATTGTGAAAAAAAACGTATGGTGCTTATATCAATAACATGCAAAATGTATTCAATCTTTTCAAATTTCTCTGGGTTTTTATATGTATATATAGTGTAGAGATGGGCCACCATACTTGCCTGCAGGGATAGTGAGCTGGGTGACATCCATGAAAAAAAGTACATATAATATAAAACAGGCAGTAGGTGCAATCAATGCTGACACTGATTTTATATATTATTATTATTATTATACAGTATTTATATAGCGCTAAAAGGTTTGCTCAGCGCTGTACATTATAGTGGGGGACAGTACATGATACAATACAGTAACAATACAATACAGGAGGGGGTCAAGGGCCCTGCTCTTTTGAGCTTACAATCTAGGAGGGAGGGGATAGTGGTACAGGAGGAAGTGGCTGTGGGGGATGGAGTGGTAGGAGGAGATCGGCTGTTAGGTGAGGGCGGGGTAGGCTTCCCTGAAGAGATGGGTTTTCAGGGTGCGCCTAAAAGTGAGGAGGGTAGGTGACAGTCTGATGGATTGGGGTAGTGAGTTCCAGAGGATGTGGGAAGTCCTGGAGAAGTCCTGTAGTCGGGCGTGGGAGGTAGAGACCAGGGAGCTAGAAAGTAGGAGGTCTTGTGAGGAGCGAAGAGTACGGGTTGGGTGGTATTTGGGTATCAGGTCGGTGAGGTAGTTTGGGGCAGCGTTATGAATGGTTTTGTATGTCTGTGTTAGTAGTTTGAATTTAATGCGTTGAGAAATCGGGAGCCAGTGGAGGGAATGACAGAGTGGGGTGGCAGATGCGGAGCGGTTGGTAAGGTGGATGAGTCTAGCCGCTGAGTTCAAGATAGACTGAAGCGGGGATAGTCTGCGACTAGGTAGGCCGGTGAGAAGGGAGTTGCAGTAGTCCAGACGTGAGATAATAGGTGAGTGAACGAGTAGTTTAGTAGTGTCTGGGGTTAGGAACAAACGTATTTTGGAGATGTTGCGGAGGTGGAGCCTGCATGAGTTTGCCAACGATTGGACATGGGGTTGGAAGGACAGGTTTGAGTCTAGAGTGACACCTAGGACTTTGGCTTGTGGGGTGGGACTGATGGTGGCGTTGTTGGTCATGATGGAGAGGGTGGGGGGGAGGAGGGCACGAGCTGGGGGGAAAATCAGGAGCTCGGTTTTGGAAAGGTTCAATTTGAGAAAATGGAGCGACATCCAGTCTGATATGTCGTTCAGTAGGTGGGTGATACGGTCGGAGACTGAAGGGGTGAGGCGAGGGGTGGAGAGGTAAATTTGCGTGTCATCGGCGTAGAGGTGATAGTTGAAGCCGTGGGAATGTATCAGTTTGCCTAGGGAGGAGGTGTAGATGGAGAAGAGAAGGGGCCCGAGGACCGAGCCTTGGGGAACCCCAACAGAGAGGGGGAGAGAGGGGGAGGTGGTAGCGTTATAGGTAACGCTGAAGGAGCGTTGGGATAGATAGGAGGAGAGCCAGGAGAGAGCAGAGTCTCTGATGCCGAGGGAGTATAGTTTGTTAAGGAGGAGGGGGTGGTCGACTGTGTCGAAGGCCGCGGAAAGGTCGAGGAGTAAGAGGACTGAGTAGTGGCCATTAGCTTTGGCGGTTAGCAGGTCATTAGTGATTTTGAGTAGGGAGGTTTCAGTGGAGTGTAGGGGATGGAAGCCAGACTGTAGTAGATCGAGGAGGTTGTTGTCAGTGAGGTGGGCGCATAGGCGATTGTAGACTAAGCGCTCAAGGAGCTTGGAAGTAAATGGTAGCAGGGAGATGGGTCTAAGGTTGTTCAAGTCGGTGGGGTCCAGGGAGGGTTTTTTGAGTATGGGGGTGATGTGCGCGTGCTTTAGGGGGGAGGGGAATGCACCAGTAGAGAGAGAGAGATTGAAGATGTGGGTGAGGGAGCGTAGGATGGAAGAGGAGGGTGATCGGAGGAGCTGTGTGGGAACAGGGTCAAGGGGGCAAGTGGTGAGGCGGGCTTCTGAGAAGACCTTAGTGACCTCCTCAGTGGTAGCAAGGCTGAAGGAGCGGAGTGTTGGGGAGGTTATTGTGTGCGGGATGTTAGGTGTGGTGGGAGGTAGGGCGGTTGCGAGGTCAGAGGAGGGGAGAGTTGGTGGGGTTATGGTGGGAGGGAGGCTAGGTGGGAAGGTAGGTTGAGCATTGGCAATGTCCTTACGGATTGCGTCGATCTTATTTTGGAAGTTATTGGCAATCTCGTGGGCATATATATACATATTATAAAACTAAACTCTGCACAAGGCATTCCCTAGATCATTGTAGGTACAGAATCACCCATTTAAGTTTTAGTCCAAAAAAACACAAAAAACTGGGGATAAGCATATTGTTAATTTGTATATATGTATGCTCCTCCTGGACTGTACTGAGAAGTTCAGGTAAGGCTTTAGTCCTACTACCTTGAATAATAACATGTCTGAATTTGTTTATTGGCCACAAAAACACAAACATCAGGAAAGGTAAGGGTATAAGTTTTCTATTGATAAAACTACATACTTCGTTACTTGAGACCTGGATTGGGGGAAAGCAAAAATGGGAAACTTAGATGTCCCAATTACAAGGGGAAACATATATGGAAATAAACAGGCAAGAACTCTGCTAATGGTACTGAAACCTAAATGATATATATAAAAAAAATAAAAGAACATAGACATACAGTATGATTTAATGAATTACTTTATGCAACAATATAAAAGCCAAGATAATTAAAATTCATCTAAAGGAAACTTTTTAAAAGTTTTAGATGAATTATGGAAGGGTTGGAACATGTGTCAGGTTTCTGTTTCTGTCTATGTCATTGACATGGAGGTTGACCCTTTGTCCTGATGATTATTGGCACCGAATGAAAATGAGGAAAAATATAAATTTTAGGTGAAACAGGAATAGAGGTGACATCTTCCAATGTGGACATTTGTTCAGGTAGCAACTAAGAGCGGATTTACCTTTTAGTTGCTTCTCATTTCCTGGTGTATCTACAGGACAGGAAGAGATTGGAAACCTCTGGAATGAGACACAATTGAAAAAAAAAGTGACAGTTGTTTTAGCCCCCATATCCCCATATGCAAAAGATAATAAACATTTTACTCTATAAACTTTAATTAACCCTTTCAACTGTATTGGTCTTTACAGCACATTTCTCTATTTTGCTGAGTTCATGTTCACATATTGGATTGTTTCAACAGAAATGTGAAAAGTGGTCCACTGTGCTTTGGATAAAATGTAAAATGTTGTGAAGTATGGTTAACATGTGTACTTTAGTTACACTGGTCCTAATACTCCTTTACTTGCTTTTATTTTAACACTATTGCTCATGAGCTTGCTTACACAGTAAGATATAACAGACCCTGATGTTAAAAGTATTTACAGTAGGTTAAGTCACCTGACAATTGTAGAAAACCTTTGAAAAGCAGCTTGAGTTATTTTATGTTGGAATCACCAAGCAGATTCAAGAATTGTTTACAAATACAATATTAATAGAATCTAATTTAGTTAGTAAATATTTTGCATTGTGGCAAATCAAGGTGGAGCCTGATGTAGCTGTCCCCAGTGAAACCAGTGCTGAGGACACACAACCTGCCCCTGATGTTCTTGATGAAAGCGCTAAAGTTGAGGAGCAAAATGAGCAAGCAGAGAAGACAGTGGTGAGTTTGAAGAAACATCAGCTCATTTGCTCCATCAACTCGTACTCCATTCCATCACATTTCATCATGCTAAAAGTTAAATTAGGTTTGAAACACACATTTTTAATATATCATCAATAAATCCATCCTTCATCTCATAATCATTTTCATACAAGTCTAACATCCTATAAAATGGTATTATCTGACATGGTTATTACACTGTATCCTGCCTGTAAAGGAAAATATTGAACCTGAAGAAACCAAGACAGCTGAAGAAGCTGAGACAGAGGGCAGCAAGGTAGGTGACTGCCCTGTTTATTGAGAATCCAGATGAATTTATATTTTCTCATATTCAGTTTAAATGCTTTGTTGTTGTTTTTTGTTCACTATTTTGAGTTAAATACAATATCTATTTTTATAATTTTATATTTTTAATTCCATATATCTGTGCATCTTTTTTAGTTTAAAGGTAGAGATAACTATTAGCACAGTAGAAATCCAGGAAATTTACTAATGTATTCCTTTTTTAGGAATTAGACTCTATAGCTATGAGTCCAGAATCTTGATTTGCATAATTCAGTAAATGGTCCAGTAAAGGAAATGTAATGGCTGCTATATTCTTTTGTGTTGCAAATTAACTTTATTTGTAACATAGTGATATCCTTGTGAGTTCTCAAAGGTTCTCATTGTATAGCAATGTCATTTTAGGGCACAACAGATTAGTTTGTTTCCCCAGGACAAGGTGATGTACATAAAAAGGGTATTTGTAGTTCTACTAAGGCACTGTGGTGGAAAAGGAAGGCCTCTGTTCTCAAAGAGATGATTTTAAAGTCAACCTGTGTTTTGCCCACGCATATACTCCCCATCCTCTCACTCCCCTGTACTCCTTTTAGCTTGTGTGAGCAAAGGAAGATCCCATGTGAGCTGTAGGTCACCAGTCTTACATTGGGATAAGGACTCTCAGTGATCCAGCACTGACTGCCCGAGCAGTGTCACATGAGGTGAGGTCACACCTCCGCACCAAGAAGTACTGGATATTTTCTACAGCTCTTGGCATTGAATGGAATGGCAAAGGATTGAGGAGAGGGTATGTATATGCTAAGGATATAAGGGAGGAATCAAATCGGGTGCTTTGCCATAGTAAAAAAATTAAAAGTTTCATTTGGAGTTGTTCTGGTGGAAAAGCTGATACATTTACAGATATGAGGCCAAATATACCTGCAATAAGGCAAGATGATCAGTGTATATAGAAACATATGCACTGATATTTAATTTAATTTGGTTAATTAAGCTGGGGAAATAGCATGTGCTTGTCTTAATAATAAGAATATGCAATTTGATTAGGTAAGAAGTCTCAGTATAATGTAACTAATGAAAAAACATGTTAGGGTTTAAAGAGCAGTTGAGTAAAAGCTGTGTCGCCATATATGTAGCTATTGCTGTCTGGGAGCTCTGCAGTAAGCCTAAGCTGCATTCTCTATTTACCTTTTCTTGACAATGCAGGATCCTTCTGTGTCTAGGAACTGTCTCATAACACATGTTGAGGTTGATGGTACTTTTTTCTAAACACAAGATTTAAATAAACTTTAAACTGTTAACTTGAAGGAATAAACTTTATTACGACCGAAATAGGGGGCTGTCATTCCTGACCTACTTTCGAAAATGCTATTTAACTAGCTTCTTATGTTTGCCCTTTAGAATTAGTGCTTTGAGTCATTGACCCAGAAAAAGTATGCAGATCAAAAAGTTAGAAAAATGTTATAAGTTCTTCTGTGCATTCTACTTTACATCCATTGACCCAAGTCCTATGGCACTTTATATTTAAAGCACATTTAAAAACCTTAAGATAGGTGGGTAGAAATATTTGGAAAATAACCCAGAAGATTGTAGTTATATACTAAATACATAAATTACCCTTTTTTAGATGGAACCCGAATGTGAAGAAGTAACTGATGAACCTGTACAGAATACAGAAGAAGAAACAACAGAAGCAGAACTGGATGGTGCTAAAGATGCTAAAGATGTTGAAGCTACTCCGGTATGGCACTTTTGTAAAACTATATCCATTTTATTTACTGAATTATACATTTTTGTGTTTCAGTACATTTTTGTGAAGAAATGTTCAATAACAAAAACAAAATGGTTTGGAGGAAAAGTTGAACATTTAATGTACAAGTTGAACATCTGTATGAATGATAATGCACAATAGTTTAGAACATTTAACAACCATGTACCATTAACTACAGAATCCATGTAAAATATTTCTATTTTGCGATAAAGAACAATTAATCATTAGCAGTAATTATCAATGAGGATATGTGCAATGTATAAAGGAACTGCACTGGCAAATTGCAGTGCCTATTGTCTGTGTAACTGAAAAGAGTAGAACAAGTTATACTGAAATATTAAAGCTGATGTAAACCAAAACTGAATAATAATAAAACAAAACTGTATAGTAGAGTGTATAGTAGCAGTGGCGTCCCGAGGCAGGTGCGGGGAGTTCAGCCTACACCGGGTGACGCCGACCGCACGGGGTGACACCGGACCCGCTCGACGAAAAGGTAAGTTGTAAAGCAAGCCAACGATCCCCGCAGGATGGATCCGATCCATCCTGCGGGAACCGTCAGCTTTCTTTACAATTTACCTTTTCTTAGAGCGGGTCCGGTGTCACATCGTATAGATTGCATGCCGGCGATCCCCGCATCATGCGGGGATCGTCGGCATGCAACCTATACGGGGTGACACCGGACCCGCTCCAAGAAAAGGTAAGTTGTAAAGAAAGCTGACAATCCCTGCAGGATGGATTGGATCTGCGGATTGAGATTAATGGATCGGAGTCCGATCCATTGTGTTCAATCCGCAGATCCGATCCATTCTGAGGGGATCGTCGGAGGGGGTGTCACCAAGTGTTACCGCACCGGGTGACACCAACCCTAGGGACGCCTCTGTATAGTAGGCTATCTGCTATTAGGCTAATGAGTGCCCATTGGTATTTTAATAGCAAACACATTGTTAATTTGTCATTTTTTGTTAACATACTGTACTTGTCTAACGCTGTGGAGGTATAGTTTAAGCAGGTGCTCTATATTCTTCTTCTTATAATATTTTTATTTATCTTTCTAGCACCTAAAATAAAAGAGTGGCTTTATGGTAATAATAGTATATTATATTTGTTTTTGTTTTGTGACCGACACCAGGAAATTACCTGCATACCATCAGTTGTAATAGAACCAGCATCTAACCATGAAGATGAAGGTGAAGATGAAGCTGTGGAGAATACCCATGTAAAAAATGCTGTAGAAGATAAAGATGAAATTGATGCCATCCCTGATACATCTGCTGTGCAAGCTCAGAGCATGGATGGAACTGATCAGCCTCCTTCATCGGGGAGCAGCACATCCCAAGATTTTCCAACTAACTTCGCATATAAGGTATTGTAATGCTATGTTGAGTATTTTTAATTAGGCATATGTTATGGATTCTAGGATCTCTTTTTGAAAGTTGTTTTTTCTGCAAAGTACAGTAACTAATCATGATTCAAAAAAAATTCATAACACCAAAGACAAATCAAGACATGCTTTTCTGTATTCTGTGGCATTACAATTTTGCCCAAGACATATTAACTTCAATTGAATGACCAATTTGGACATCAGGTTCTTCCCCCAAAATGTTTAGGTTTCAGTGGAGTCTCACAAGCTGACATAACATTTAAGGCCCCTTGGGAAAAATTATCATTCATTCCTAAATTATTTACAGCAATGTCACTTTGCTCTGCTCTATTTAGCCTTTATTCCTATAGAGGATCCAGCAAGGAAAGGGGGACAATAACAAATACGAAACATGAGCTTGTCAATTTTTTGAGAATTTCTTACCATTTAATGTACTCACATGCAGGTTGAAGCACTACATGATTTTGAAGCAGCAAATGAGGATGAACTCAACTTTAAGAGAGGAGACTCTGTTCTAGTAATCCATGCTACCACAGCAGCCGATCAGGTAATATAAACTTATATAATACAGTTGTATTAAATGGTTGAAAGTTGTATTGAAATGTTTGGCAAGGATATGAAAAAAGTTATATGAGCATGGTGTAGTTGTGCAGAGGTCCAGTAACTTTTCGTAAATAGCATGGCAAGTAGAGTTTGGTTTCAAAAAAGTGATTTCTAAGCAAAATAGAAAAACATAAATCTCCTCATAGTAACTCTGCAGACTGAACTAATTTACAACAGTTCTCATAGAAAACTAGTATATCTTTATGGTCCTGCTTTAATAAAGAAATAAAAGAAAATATGAAACTGTACATTCTAGTCTGTTTTAGGTATAATCTCTCAATATCTTTACACAGAGGGTTCCAAGCAAATAACCAAGCCTTTAGTAGGTGCAATCTCTTAATGTCACTATGCAGAGGATCCCAACTAAGTAACCAAATTCCATATTCCTGAGAAAAAACATCCACTGATCCTATTGTAGCACTACCCCTGAAGCAGCCACTCAGTAGTTTGGGTTCTCTGTTCTGTGCCTCGACTACAAGAATAACCTCCGCCCTTCTGACACACCTGGTTGAATAAAAGTCACTTTAAGCAAGAACACAAGCATATATACCTTTAACTTGGCTGTAAATTAGTGCCAAGAAATAGACATGAAACTGTTTAGTGGCAAATGAATGTGTTGGTACAGATTAGAGTAATAATTGAGCATAAATGAGCATACAATAGTTAGCTACAGACACAGTCTGCAAGACAATGTAATCACTTGGCCAAAATAGCTTAGAATAGAGTTTGCAACACTAGTCTGGAATTAACTCATAAATCAGTAAAGTCATAAATAAACAGTGTGCATAAACATTAACAGCAGTGTGGGTAAGAATAATATAACTGGCTAGGGTATGATGCAGCAGGGGTGGACTGACAACTCATGGGGCCCCCGGGCAATAGGGGATCATGGGGCCCCTGTGTCCTTGCCCAAACTCAAAAAAGCCTATGAAAAAGGTACCAGGGGCATCTCATGGGGCCCCCTACTGACCCCAGGCCCTTGGGCCATGCCCGAGTTTCCAAATGGTCAGTCCGCCCCTGTGATTCAGAGTCCCCTGAGAGGTACCCCTTAAACTAAGCAATTGGCAAAGGTCTTTGTGTAGCAACTGTGAAGGGCAGTCTTTAGTCCTAACTCTTCATCCAGCTAGCATTGGGGCTACTAGATGGCTGTATGGTCAGTTCCTAAAGAGCTCGGTCTCTCTAGTAGCAGATAATAAATCCCCACAGCAGCAGCTCACCATTCCCAGTGATATTGCAGTTCACCACGAACCCCCAAAAATTCAGCACTCTGGACCCCATTCAGGCCACCAGTATGCTGCAGTAATGGTGCACATTGGACAGCAATGTGCACTTTCCGGTCTCCCCAATGGCAAGAGAAAGATGTGTCCTGTACAGCCAAGAAAATGAAGCTCTTTCCTCTCATCCTAGCAATCTCTCCCTGGAGAATATAGTTCAAAAACTCTTGATTACACAATAGAGCGGGGTAATGAATTAAAATTCAAAGAGGTCCGGTCGCTAAAATTTTTTTCCAGCTGAGGTCCGAAGTTTATGTTTATGCTTTGACTCAGATAGGATGTAGTCATTGTATGTCTAACAAAAAATTTGAAATATTCAATTTCCATAGCATGTGAACAATATTTATATGTCAACAGTTTCATTTGTTTGTACATTCATGGAATACAAACAACTACCTTTAACAGAAACAACAAAACAACATGTAAGACAAATTTAAAAACTCTCTAATAAAATATACAAGCAGTCCAATCATATCCATCTTTAAGTAAAAGAAAATAGAAGCAACTTACATCAGTTGCCCCCATCAGAGCTTCCCTTTGCATCATGTTCCCATCAGAGTGTCACCTTAGATTGCTTGCCCTTATCAGAGTGCTCCCTTACATTAAGCAACCCCATCAAAGAGCAGCCTTTAATTAGGTGTCCCCATCAGAGTGTCCCCTTACATCAGGTGTCCCCATCAGAGTATCCCCTTAAATCAGGTGACCCCTTTAGAGTGCTGCCTTACATCAGGTCTTGCCATCAGAGTACCACCTTACATCAAGCGTCTCCATCAGAGAGCAGCCTTTAATTAGATGTCCCCATCAGAGTGCCCCCTTACATCAGGTTTCCTCATCAGAGTGCCCCCTTACATCAGGTTTCCTCATCAGAGTGCCCCCTTACATCAGGTTTCCTCATCAGAGTGCCCCCTTACTTCAGATGTCTCCATCAGAGTACCCCCTTAGATTAGTTGTCCCCATTAGAGTGCTCCCTTACATGAAGTGACCCCCTCAGAGTTTCCCTTTAGATTAAATGTCCCCATCAGAGTACTCCCTTACATCAGTTGCCCCCATCAGAGCTCCCCCTTACATCAGGTGTCCCCATTAGAGTGCCACCTAACATCAGATGTTCCCATCAGAGTGCCACCTTAGATTACTTGCCCCCATATATCAGGTGTCACAATCAGGGGGCCCCCTTAGATTAGTTGTCCCCATCAGAGTGCCCCCATATGTCAGGGAGCACTCTGATGGGAACAAATAAACTAAGAGTGTACTCTGATGGGGACATATGATGCATCACAGTCAGGGTACCCTTTTAGATTAGTTGTCCCCATCAGAGTGCCCCTTTATATTAGGGGTCCCCATCAGAGCATTGATAGGGACACCTAATTTAAAGCAATTCTCTGATGGGGACAGCTAATGTAAAGGAGCACTCTGATGGGGACACCTGATGAAAGAGTGTACTCTGATGAGGATACCTAATTTAAGGCAGAGTACCCCCCTTACATCAAGTGTCGTGATCAGAGTGCCCCCTTAGATTAGTTGTCACTATCAGTGTGCCCCCATATATCAGGTGTCACCATCAGAGTGCCCCCCTTAGATTAGTTGTCCCCATCAGAGTGCCTCCATACAGCAAGTGTCCCTATTAGTGTGCCCTCATACATCAGGTGTCCCTATCAGAATGCTGCCTTAGACTAGTTGCTCTGATCAGTGTCTCCATACAGACCAGTAGAGCCCATCACTGTGCCCATTGTACCTGACTGATCTGTCCCTGTAGCGGAGCAGGCAGGGGGCAGGAGCTGGGAGGAGAAGCATGTTGTAAGGGGCAAGGTACACATGTGACGTCATTGGCTGCCTAGACGCCAGCCGTCCTAGCAACCAATGATGGATGAGGAGTGGGCATCCAACACTGCAGAATGGTGGGCTGATGGTCCGGACTGGCTGCAGTAGAGTCTCTCCTCAGGACTACAGTTCCCACAGTGCTTTGCTGCCTGAACCCTTCTTGCTCAGCAGCTCCCTCCTCTTTCTGAAATAGCTATTAAACAGTTCAGCACCACAGGGCACCAGCTACGGAGAGCAGCTGCAGCCAGTGTTTCTTTCACTCTCATTCTTAGTCAAGCACTTGGATACACAATTCAGAACCTTGTGCCCCTTCTAGCACTTTAGTCATATCTGAAAGCAGCTTCAGGGAGGTCTTTGCTATGAAAGCAGCTCCAGGGAAATCTTTGCTGTGAAACCTAACAGCACCACACTTACATTTTCAAGTTAAGTATAAGTTATTAGAAAAAGGCTGGTGGAGGGGAGGGACCTTAAGAAGGTTATTCTTTACCTAGCTCAGCAATGGGCAAACTACGGCCCGGCGGACCTTTTAATCCGGCCCGGCGGACCTTTTAATCCGGCCCGCGGAGCTAGGCTCCCGCTAGGCTCCTCTCAGTCCGCCCTGAAGACTGGTGTAGCATGAAAATCTGTCTCCTATGAGGATCTGTCCCCCTCGACGTATCTGCGTATGTGCCGGAGATCGCCAATCGGCTGCTAATGCCTGAAACTGGCACATGCACAGATACGTCGAGGGGGACAGATCCTCATAGGAGACAGATTTTCATGCTACAGGACCGGAACGGCGCGGGAAGACGGCGAGAGGAACGCGCGGAGCAAAGGTAAGTGAATTGACACAGGGGGGACTTGGGGACTTAATATGGGGAATGAATTACTATGGGGGATGAATTACTATATGGGGGATGAATTACTATGGGGGATGAATTACTATATGGGGGATGAATTACTATATGGGGGATGAATTACTATGGGGAATGAATTACTATATGGGGGATGAATTACTATATGGGGGATGAATTACTATGGGGGATGAATTACTATATGGGGGATGAATTACTATATGGGGGATGAATTACTATGGGGGATGAATTACTATGGGGGATGAATTACTATATGGGGGATGAATTACTATATGGGGGATGAATTACTATGGGGGATGAATTACTATATGAGGGATTAATTACTATGGGGGATGAATTACTATATGGGGGATGAATTACTATGGGGGATGAATTACTATATGGGGGATGAATTACTATATGGGGGATGAATTACTATGGGGGATGAATTACTATATGGGGGATGAATTACTATGGGGGATGAATTACTATATGGGGGATTAATTACTATGGGGGATGAATTACTATATGGGGGATGAATTACTATGGGGGATGAATTACTATATGGGGGATGAATTACTATATGGGGGATGAATTACTATATGGGGATGAATTACTATGGGGGATGAATTACTATATGGGGGATGAATTACTATATGGGGGATGAATTACTATAGGGGGGATGAATTACTATGGGGGATGAATTACTATATGGGGGATTAATTACTATGCTTACTATGGGGGAATATTACTATACTTACTATGGATGACACATACACATCATTCATCTACTCTTGGTCCGGCCCCCGGGTCCAATATATGAACCCATTGCGGCTCTCAAGTCAAAAAGTTTGCCCACCCCTGACCTAGCTAGTTGTCAACAGCAGTATTGTCAGAACACAACTACTCTTGTACAACAAGATCAACAATATAGATTTCAAGTAGAAGTATAAACTGGTAACACTTTGTGAACTGTGTGCAAATTAGAAGTCAGTAAAGTTGCATAGAACATTTTTTAGTGAGGGAACAAAAGCTGCTTACAGTTATTAAAACTAGGTAATGCCCTTATGAACTCTTAATGTCTTAGGCTCGGTTCACACTATTGTGGGTGTAGGAAGGCATTTAAATTGCAGGCAGGCAACTACAGCAAAAATGCACTGCTGTTTATCAGACGCGTGGGGGTGCTGGCATTGGAAAATGAGGCTCAATTTCCTGTGCATGGAAACACATGTTGCCAAGCACCATGTGGTTTATGTGCGACTGTAATTTTAGAAAAAGGCCAGGGACCTTTTTTCTGCATTTCCTATGGGTACCACAGCTCATTCAAATGAACTGACTACTTTGCTCACACAAGAGTGAACCTAGCCTAACATTCACAAAAATATGCAAATTATTTATCTTACAGTGCATCCAGAGAGTATTCACAGCGCTTAGGTTTTGCCACATTTTGTTATGTTGCAGCCTTATTCCAAAATTGATTAAATTAATTTTTTTCCTCAATGGTCTACAAACAATACCCCATAATGACAATGTGAAAGAAGTTTGTTTTGAAATCTTTGCAATTTATTAAAAATAAAAAACACATGTACATAAGTATTCACAGCCTTTGCCATGACACTCAAAACTGAGCTCTGGTGCATCTTGTTCCCACTGATCATCCTTGACATGTTTTCACAACTTGATTGGAGTCCACCTGTGGGAAATTCAGTTGATTGGACATCATTAAGAAAGGCATAAACCTGTCTATATAAGGTTCCACAGTTAACAGTGCATGTCAGAGTACCAGCCAAGCCATGAAGTCCAAGGAATTGTCCGTAGACCTCCGAGACAGGATTGTATCAAGGCACAGATTTGGGGAAGGGTACAGAAAAATTTCTGCAGCATTGAAGATCCCAATGAGCACAGTGGCCTTCATCATCCCTAAATGGAAGAAGTTTGGATCCACCAGGAATCTTCCTAGAGTGGGCTTCCCAGCCAAAATGAGTGATCGAGGGAGAAGGGCCTTAGAGATAAACAAGCACCCAATGGTCACTCTGAAAGAGCTCAAGCATTTCTCTGTGGAGAGAGGAGAACCTTCCAGAAGAACAACCATCTCTGCAGCACTCCACCAATCAGGCCTGTATGGTAGAGTGGCCAGACGGAAGCCACTCCTCAGTAAAAGGCAAATGGCAGCCCGCCTGGAGTTTGCCAAAAGGCACCTGAGGGACTCTCAAACCATGAGAAACAAAACTCTCTAGTCTGATGAAACAAACATTGAACTCTTTGGTCTGAATGCCAAGCATCATGTCTAAATGAAACCAGGCACCTGGCCAAAACCATCCCTACAGTGAAGCATGGTGGTGGCAGCATCATGCTGTGGGGATGTTTTTCAGTGGCAGGAACTGGAAGACTACTCAGGATCGAAGGAAAGCTGAATGCAGCAATGTACAGAGACATCCTTAATGAAAACCTGTTCCAGAGTGCTCTGGACCTTAGACTGGAGTATTGGTTCATCTTTCAACAGGACAACGACCCTAAGCACACATCCCACATAACAAAGAAGTGGCTATAGGCCAACTCTGTGAATGTCCTGGAGTGGCCCAGTCAGAGCCCAGACTTGAACTCGATTGAACATCTCTGAAGAGATCTGAAAATAGCTGTGCACTAATGCTCCCCATCCAACCTGATGGAGCTTGAGAGGTACTGCAAAAAAGAATGGGAGAAATTGCCCAAAAATAGGTGTGCCAAGCTTGTAGCATCATAGTCAAAACAGCTTGAGGCTGTAATTGGTGCTAAAGGTGCTTCAACAAAGTATTGAGCAAAGGCTGTGACTACTTATGTACATGTGGTTTTTTCGTTTTTTATTTTTAATAAATTGCAAAGATTTCAAAACAAACTTCTTTTATGTTGTCATTATGGGGTATTGTTTGTAGAATGTTGAAGAAAAAATGAATTTAATCCATTTTGGAATAAGGCTGTAACATATCAAATTATGGTAAAAGTTAAGCGCTGTGAATACTTTCTGGATGCACTGTACATGTCATCTCAATATAACGTTTAGGTGCAGTTGAGCTTTTCTGAAAGGCTATTAAGCACAATTCAAATGATCTGCACTATGGCTGCTCATTAATTTAGAGCCATTGATTAAGGTAGTTGGTGTCCCAAAACCTTAGAAATGGCTTTGTAACCATTTCCAGACTGATACATGTCAGTTACCTTGTTTCTTGAATCTCTTCAGATCGCCACATGATGTGTGGCTTTTTGAGATCTTTTAGCATGCTTCACTTTGTCAGACAGTTTCTATTTAAGTGATTTTTTCATTCAACAGGTCTGGCAGTAATCAGGCCTGGGTATGGCAGGTGAAATTTAACTCCGCTATCCAAATCACTTTGTCAGACAGCTTCTATTTAAGTGATTTTTTGATTCAACAGATCAGCTAAACAAAAAGCTAAAAAAAGTTTTATTTTTTTCATTTATAGCTCAAAAAATAAAAAACCCAGTGATGATCAAATACCACCAAAAGAAAGCTCTGTTTGTGTAAAAAATTTAATGTGTGTATAGTGTTGCATGACTGTGCAATTGTCAGTTAAAATAGCACAGTGCTGTATAGCAAAAAATGGCCTGGTCATGAAGGGGGGGGGGGAATCTTCTGGAGGGCAAGTGGTTCATCTTCATAACAAAAACATCAACTTTGTTCTCTCAGCAGCTCAGCGCACCCTATTCCCCTTCTCAACAGTGACTCAGCAATCTTCCAGTCTTCTATTTTTTAATGTACACACAAAGCAGGTGCTCTGGGAAGAGGAAAGTAGAGTGAATTGAGCTGCATATATAGCTGAATTGTGTATTTGGGGAGGAATTGCTTAGAGTGTCTATAGCTACAAATGATAATGGGGCCCTACTTTAAAGTGGTTCTATAGCTAAAACTTGTTTCACCTTAATGCATTCCCTGCATTAAGGTAAAAAAATGTTTTGACACTTGCTGTGCCTCTCCCCCCACCCCTTACAGACACTTAACTGAGTCCTGTACCCATCCAATGCTGTGCTTTTCTTTTACTTTGTCTTTCTCTTCAGCAGCAGCCATGGGCTCCTGTCAGTCAAATCCTGTAAGCGAAGAGGGTGGGGGGGAGGCAAGATTGAGCTGCACTCTGTGTGTCAATAGACGCACACAGCCCAGCTCAGGAACGTGCTTGCACATCTTCCCCATTTGCAAGCCGCGTGCTTTGGTGGTAGACACAGAAGAGGAAAAGCACCAGCAGGAGACCAAAGAAGAAAATCAAGGTGGCAGCTCTGTGCAAAACCATTGCACAGAGCAGGTAAGTATAACATGTTTATTTTAATTTTAAAAAATTGCATTTAGTACCACTTCAAAGCTTTGCTGCTTATTAAGAATAATAATGTCCATTACCTAGCCATAGATACACTGATGACTGCAAAATGCTTAATAGTTTATGCTTATAATGAGAGATACTTTTTTTTTTGCAGGAGGCTGGATGGCTTACTGGCATTAAAGAGTCAGACTGGCAGCAGTACAGAGTTTGTGACCCATACAAGGGACTGTTCCCAGAGAACTTTACTCGAAAACTAGAATAACTTATGCAAAGACGTGGATGCTGATGGACTTTTCATTTTTGGGCTCCTGAAACAACAGGCACATTTGGGGCTATATTGTTAACTGTTAAAGACTGATGCCTGTCTTAAAAAAAGCTTGGCAAATCATATGAAAAACAAAACAAGCATGAAAGCAAGAAGTAAGCTATATTGTACTGAATTGTAAATGGAACAGAATCCATGTTGTTCACTTGTATGCAATCACTGGTTTGTTTGTGCTTTGTCAGAACAGTGATTTGGTGGACTATTACTATAAAGATCCTTAAAGATCCATTTGCTTAAAATATATCAAAGTCATTTGGAATTTCAGATTTAATTCATATATACAATTATGCTTAATGAAAACAGAGGAAAATACCCAAGATTCCAAAGCAGACATACCGGAGGATTTTCTTTATTGTAATTATGCTGCTATTGTCCTACTTACTATAGTATATTTCATATCACTGAGCCATATGTCCTTCAGACAAAAGTGATATCATTCTTGTCCAAAGTTAATTCCAACTGAAATGTACAGGGAGACATAGTGTACGCATACTGTACACCCTAGGCTTCTGGCCTTCAAGTCTTAATTAAATAACATGATTTTGTTGTGCATTGCTCATTAAGGTTTAATAGGCCCAAAAGTGGTTTTGCACATAAAGCATGAAAAATTGTTACATCGATGGCAAATATCTCAAAGGACTTTACTAGTTGCAGGCAATGCAGATCTTCTGTAAAGAGTCTTGACCCTTCATCCAGTCCTTTCACTGGCCCTCATATGCCCCGATTCATCAAACTGCAAAAAGCATTGAACACTGGCTAAATAGCACAAAAGGAATGCTATAATGGCCTCTCATAAATATACCATGGAATCTTAGCACACCATAAGTGCTTATTAATGTCTTAAGTGCTGTTGCAGCTTAATGAATCAGGGCCACTGTGTTGTCTACTGGTCATGGTGGTATGGTGTTCAGTGGCTGCATTTTGGACAAAAACATTTCATTGTCATTTACAACACCTGTTCGCCTAAGGTTTACTTTATCCCATTGGTGGAGTGACTGATCCACAACGCATATTCACTAATAAAACACTTGTCATGAATCTTGCATATTAGAAGTAAAGCATTCACTTTAACACAGTACATACATAGAGGTACAGTATATTGCGACTCATTAGGTGGAACTAAACCTTTATCTTTTGCAACATAAAAACAATGTAACTCCTGTGCACTAATAAGTCTGTATTGTACTAAATTGCTGCACTGCGGAAGATTTTACTAGTAACTGTATAGTAAACTGAGCAGACTGAACAATACCCACAGAATTTTATGTCTTAAAACTGAGAAACTGCTGCAAATTTTTTCAGTGTTCTTTACAAACTTATCTAATGCAGTTATGTATCATGTACGTTGTCCTTTATTGTTGATTCTTGAGTCTGTAGTATCATTGAAAAGTGGTTTGCTTATTTTTCTCTTTTGTTTGGCATTGTGATGTTCAACTAGTTTGCTGCTTGAAAGCACAACTAGCTTCCTTTGCCAAAGCATTCAAAAATACTTCTTCGTAAATAATGTGAAATTTTCATTATAGTACTGAAAGTGAAAGCAACATAAATACACAACTGGTGGTCCTTTTAGTTCACAAAATATTACCATTATTTATCCTGGCAAGAAAAAATATATTTTGTCTGCACATATTGATTTCAAATAAATGGTGTATTCTGTATGAAATGCCATCATATCTATTCTGTTTTTCAATGTTGTGTCATCCCTAATAAACTTTTTGTTGAATCATTATTAGTATTTGTATTATAGTCCATTATATTTGGTATTGATCAAAGTATATATCTGGATTACTCAGTAACATGAAAAGCAAAGTGCAAATCATAGTAATCTATGGCAGTGTTTCTCAACCTTTTTTCAATCAAGGCACCCTTTAAAATGATGAATAATCTCAAGGCACCCTTTAAAATTCTGCAGAATCTCAAGGCACCCCAATCTAAAATGTAAAAACCTATTCCACACACATCCAGTACACCCAACGTTATTCCAGTGTGTCTCTCTCATTTTCTCTCCCTCACTCTGCTAATGTGACCCCAGTACTGACAGAGAGGGGCATGGGAGGGCCAAACAAGGATGATGTGCAGGCACCCAACATCCTCCTTGTCAATTAATGATGTCATTAATTCTCCTAGATTGTAAGCTCGAAAGAGCAGGGCCCTTGAATCCCTTGTGTTCTGTTTTTTTACTGTATTGTCTCATGTACTGTCCCCCACTATAATGTACAGCACTGAGCAAACCTTTTAGTGCTATATAAATACTATATAATAATAATAATATTAATATTATTAGTTGTTAGGATGCAGGCAGCTAGAAGATCATAAAAGTGCACAATGAAAACCTTTGGCTTTGTGTAACCAAAAGGCAGGATTGATCCACCTGCTGGCTTGTATACAATTTTTGGGCTTTTTGCCAAGGCACTCCTGAAGAAGTCTGAAGGCACCCCAGGGTGCCTGGGCACCCTGGTTGAGAAAGGTTGATCAATGGTGATTATATGACCATAAAGAAACTCTACACCAAGAATGTGTTTGGGTGAAGTGTGGTGGGGATGTAAGATTAGATTATCTGGAAGCAAAACTAATATTGTTTATAAAACTTTATAAAATATAGAGAATAAGTGAAAATAGCAGAAAATGAAAAAAAAACACAGTAGGAAGCCTTGCAACACTTTTGCTGACAGTTTAGGCACATGTGATAGAGTCAGGTAGTTCTTGTTTGTCAGCAGGCAACAACGCCCCAGCAATGAGTGAGGCTGTGTAGCCAACAGTGTCCAGGCAACCAGTGATGCTATGTGACCTTGGGGCTGAACATGCACTGAGGACAATGTTCAGAGTATGGATAATCTGGCCTCATTGCTTGGGGTACTCCAGTTTCCTCAAACTCTCCAAAGACATGCTGGTAGCTTAATTGGCTCCTGTCTAAATTGGCCCTAGTATGTGTATGTACGAATGTGAGTTAGGGATCTTAAATTGTACGCCCCTTGAGGGTTAGGGACTGATGTGAATGCACAATATATATGTAAAGCGCTGTGTAAATTGACGGCGCTAAATAAGTACCTGAAATAAATAAAAAAATATACTTGCTGCCCCCCACCATGCCTCCATGTGATAAATTCATGTACTTATCTCCAACAGATACATGAATCTGTCACACACAGAACCATTGGTTGCGTGGAGGCACAGCACAATCCTAAGAAGGTTTGTGATACTCTATAAATTTCAGTGAAAGTGCTTACAGTGATTGGATATAGAATGGAAAAGATAGAGATTGAGCAAGAAAGATTTTTCCAAAGAGTAGAAGATCAAAAATCAATCCCTAGTCTAATAAAACTTAAAGCTGAACTCCAGGCAGTTATAAAATGCACGTTAATGCTGCTCTTTTTTAATAAATAAATCACTGTGGATGGACTTTTGTCTTTTTTCAGCCAGAATAACTATGTAACTAAGTTTATTTTTTTAATGGAACAATTGCAATGTGTAACTGAATTTGACTTTAGTGTGCAGCAGCATTCAGACTGGGAGAGTAAGGGACAAAACTGGGAGATAATCAGGTGAGCTTCATGCGCAAATGGTGAAAAGGAATGAGGTGACTGGAGGAGAGAATAGAGTGAACGAAAAGAAAACTTCATCAGTATCCTGCTGTTCTTTCAGCAACAGTTTTTTTCAATAAGCAAGCATATATTCACTAGCACACCATAGATCACGATATGGTCCAAAAAGGTTTTTATTCTAAAAAGATCACATTACAAAGAAAAGTGCAATGTTTAGGAGCCACGCAGGACCCCTTCGTCAGGCATGCGATAAGGGTGCAGTAGTGACTATACAGACTATATACACATAAACCACCAATCAAAGCCAAGAACATATCCCCACCCCCCTCAACTGTCATCCCATGACATCACAATCCCACCAAAATATGTAAAATATGATAAAATAGAGACATAGTATTATGTGTATATACCTCCATGCACTCAAAATTATCATCTACCAAGCGCAGCAGGAGTAGCACTAATTTCTCTTGTCGATCGGGCACACTAGCCAGATGTGCCTGATCGGGGATCGCTAGCAAGGGTGGCCACCAATCAGGGTGTACCTCGTGTGGCACATGCGCGCATAGCTGCTGAGCGGCGGTATGCCATCGTCATAGCAACACATGGTGTGGGATCGCTGGTCAAGCCAGCTCTAAGAAGGGAGCTGTAAAGACATCAGGGAAACTGAGAAAAAGTAAAGTATAGGTGTAGGTGAAAAATAAAGAATGTAACAGTTATCAAGTACAAAATGAAAACAAAAAAAGGAAACCACAAGGGAAAGAAAAAAAAGGGAAACAGAAAAAAGGGGGAAGAAAAGGGGAAAAAAGGGGGAAAAGCTAAGAAAGGAAAAAAAGGAAAATAAGGGAAAAAAAGAGAGAAAAAGGAAGAAAAAAGTAAAAAGAGAAAGAAAAAGCAGAAAAAAAGAGGAAAAAAAGGAGAAAAAGATGGGGGAACTAAAAAACAAAAATAGGAAAAAAAGGAAGAAACAAGGAAAAAAGGGGGAAAGAAAAAAGGAAATGTGAGGGGGGGAGAGAGAAAGAAAAAAGGAAGAAGAAAAAAAGGAAAAAAAGAAAAATGGGAAAAAGAAAAAGGATAAAAGGAAGAAAAAAAGAAAAACGTGGTGGGGGAGGGGAAGAAGAGAGCAAATCAGGAGAATGGAAGTAGGGTAATTTGGAATTAGGGGTGAAGAGGATAAAAAATGGAAACAGAAGAAAAAAGAGTAGAAGAAAAGCATTGCCCCTAAGAACAATGAAACCTCACATAGCACTATCATCAGCATCTAGCCCAGTGGAACAATGTATGTGGCTATATCAAGTGAAATAAATGTCAACCCCACCAGGGGACACGATTAATCTAGGAGCAGGGTTGGGGCTACGTGGTCAATCCTATATACACTTATGGGCAAAGGTCGAAAAAAAATAGAAAAATAAGGCGCAAAGAGTGAAAATATAGTAACGGCTAACAAAACCTAAAAACATAGCCAACCTAGCGTGTCCAGGTCAAAGGAAAACTGGTATCCAAGAGAAGTCGAAAAAGTAATACTATCTACTGTCAAGAAAACATGTAACTGACAGACTGGTGTTAAGACCGCCGGCTTGTACTGTGTCTAGCATGTGTATCCAGTACTCCTTACGGCAAAGGAATAATTAATCGTGGTCACCTCCCCTGAAGGGTTGTTTGACATGTTCTATCGCCATCCCCCGTAGCTCATGCATTTGGTGTTTAGATGTTATGAAATACACAGCTACAGGCTTATTAAGATCAATCTGTTCGCCCTTCTCTGTTTTATCCAGAGCGGTCCTAATATCGCTTCTGTGCTTTTGAAACCTTTTCTTAAATGCACCTATTGTTTTGCCAACATAGGTTAATGCACAAGGGCATTTAAGAATGTAAACACAGAAACCTGTATTGCAATTGAAATAGTCCTGCATTCGATATTGGTTACCCCTATGTGGGTGTGAAAAAAACTCTCCAAAAATGAGTGCGTTGCGTATATATCAATTGAAACATTTGTAGCAACCCTTCATCTGGAATATCCTAGGTGGAAATCTAGTGTACTTGTGTATTGGATCGGCCTGTACTAAATGATCCCTTAGTGTTTTACCACGCTTGTATGCTATCATGGGTTTCACCCTGATTCTAGGTACTAAAGTGCCATCTGCCTGTAAAATGTTGATATTCCTTTCTACCGCCTGTTTAATCCACTGGAATCCCGGTTAAACACATGGACAAACAATGTTGATCGATCGTACTGGTAGTCCTAGATGATTGGTTACAGTACAATTTAGCACCTGGGCAGGGTATCCCTGATCTAAAAACTTTTGGTACAGTATCTCAAGTTGTTGTTGCCTATCATCAGTGTTTGAGCAAATATGTATGACCCTTGTAAATTGTGAAATTGACAAGTTCCTGTGTAGATGAGCAGGATGTGCTCTATGAAAGTGGAGTAACGTGTTCCTATTAGTAAGTTTATTATAAATGGATGTAGCAATGGTACCGTGGGTGTTGGTGATCATTACATCTAGAAAAGTGTTCTGGCATGCTGAAATTTCAGGGTTAAACACAATCCCTGGAAACACATCATTCAGAAAGTTGATGAATATATATAAATCATTCTGACTGCCTGTTCAGATAAGAAAGATTTAATCTATATACCTCCTCCAGCCTTTCACATGCTCAGTGAATAAAGTGGATGGGTATTTGTGACATTCCTCCAAGTAGCCTATAAACAGGTTTGCAAATGCAGGAGCTGCCGAGCTACCCATAGCAGTACCTCGGATTTGTGTGTGTGTTTTGCCCTCAAATTTGAAGTGATTATTCGTAAGAATAAACTCAAGGCATTCGATAATATATTCATTTGGTAAGTCAGAGGAGCCCCGTTTGGTCTGGAAATGTCCAACTGCATGTAGACCTGCGTTATTAGGTATGCATGTATAGAGAGATGTAATGTCCATTGTGGCCAGTTTCCAACCTTTCTGAAATGAGGAAAATGCCCTTAGTATCATGAATATAGGCTGGTAGTTCGTGACAAAGAGTTGTAAGTGAGAGTCTATAAACTGGGCTAATGGTTGGGTAATAGCCCCAGTACCAGAAACAACTGGACTGAACTTCAGTGGAGTAGTCCCCTTATGGATCTTTGATAGTCCATAGATCAGTGGTATGCGGGGATGGCCATTAAACAGAAATTCAGCAATCCCATCGGTTATCCAACCATTAGTTTGACCAATGTCAATCAGGTTCTTCAGTCTATTCCTGGTGCCTTGTGTGGGATCCCTCTGTAGTGACGCATAGTTCGTGGTATCTGCCAGCATGGAGAGCATACCGTCCCTGTAATCAGTATAATCCATGATCACAATACCCCCCACCCTTGTCTGCTGGTTTTATAATAATGTTTTTGTCTTCCCTTAAGGACCTTAATGCTGCAAACTCCTCAGAGCTCAAGTTAGTGCGGTTATTTCTGGGGATGTTATTGAAGACATCATATTTGATTCTTTGTGTATAGTTATCAATAGAAAGGAATTGCCTCGGAGGTGTAAATTTACCTTTCAGTCTAAAAGGGGTAGACATTGATATAGACCATGGGTTGGGCTGTGTGTGAAAGAATTGCTTGATTTTCAGTGTCCATTCAAATTTGAACATTTCTATTTCAAAATTGAATGTGTTCAGTCTGCTGAGAGGACACAAAGAAAGAATTCTCCACTCACCATTGGTGATGGGTCTAGAGGAGAGATTAATTATCAGGCACGTCTGGTTCCCTGTCGTCCGCTGCTGCGTGGTGGGAGGACGTTGCGGACCCCTCCTGGGTCGCCATTTCCGCTGACCATCAGAAATAGGGGTTCACCGGTAATATTTGTAGAAGCAGTTGTTCCTGTAGATGGCCCAGCCTCATTATTTGTGGAGAGATTTTCAGTCAGACAAATGCTCTCAGATGTAGACGGTCGATCGTTCTTAGTTAATGGGCATGCACGAAGCCTTCTCCATGGACGGGTTGAGCCAGTCAGCCAAGGATGCACTCGGCCCTCTTGGCAGTCTTGATTGATTAGTCTGAGTTATACTTGCTTAGTTTGTTTCTGTTTTTTGGTGTAAACAATTATTTTGTTACCGATCTTCTGAAGCCTCGTGGACAAATCGTCCTTGTCCTGTACAGAGAGTTCAAGAGCTGGTAACTCTCTATTCACTTGACACAATTGTACTTTCACTTTCTTGATGAAAAGTTAAGAGAATTTTGTGTTGAAACCTCACACCATTTCTCGCAAAACTCCTGCTTGTGACGATCAATCGTCGGTTGGTTCTTTATGCAGAAACCACTCAGGATAAAATCAAATAGTGTTGCGCTCCCAAACCTCCAATTATTATATTATTATTTAAATCACTTAATCTCTATCCTAAAAATCATATGATAGGAGAAATGTGTATAAAAAATATCAATAATTAAAAATGATGTCTGTGATTAATCATAAATTATAAATACTGATAATCTTATGCTTTATATCAATTCAAATTAACCTAGTGCATAAATGAATAAAAACAATGAAAAATGAAAAAAATTGAAAAAATTTTTGAAAAAAAACGTCCCATATAATAAAAGTGACTTTGTGCTGAAAAATCTTCAATCTACAGTTGTGACCAAAATTATTCAACCCCCACTGAAATTGAGTGTTTTGGCCAGTTTGACATTGCTTTTGATCATTCAGTCATCTTGCTTACATTTACATTAAAGAGGCACTTGTAGGTCAGACAAATATAACATAACAGTTATAATGAAATAACCACAAATGTCTTTTCTGTGCTCACAGCATTATCAGTTTTATTCAACCCCCAAGTGACATTCAATCTTAGTACTTAGTACAGCATCCTTTTACAGTTATAACAGCTTTTAAACGTGAAGCATAGCTTGACACAAGTGTCTTGCAGCGATCTACGGGTATCTTCGCCCATTCTTCATGGGCAAAGGCCTCCAGTTCAGTCACATTCTTAGGCTTGCGCACTGCAACTGCTTTCTTTAAGTCCCACCAGAGGTTCTCAATCGGATTTAAGTCTGGTGACTGCGATGGCCACTCCAAAATGTTCCAGCCTTTCCTCTGCAACCATGCTCTAGTGGACTTGGAGGTATGCTTGGGATCATTGTCCTGTTGAAAGGTCCAACGTCTCCCAAGCCTCAGGTGTGTGACGGACTGCATCACGTTTCCATCCAATATCTCCTGGTACTGAAGAGAATTCATGGTACCTTGCACACGCTGAAGCTTCCCTGTACCTGCAGAAGCAAAACAGCCCCAAAGCATGATTGACCCTCCACCATGCTTCACAGTAGGCAAGGTGTTCTTTTCATCATAGGCCTTGTTCTTCCTCTTCCAAACATAGCGTTGATCCATGGGCCCAAACAGTTCTAATTTTGTTTCATCAGTCCACAGAACACTATCCCACAACTTTTGTGGTTTGTCCACATGGCTTTTGGCATACTGCAGTCGACTCTTCTTATTCTTTGGAGACAGCAAGGGGGTACGCCTGGGAGTTCTGGCACGGAGGCCTTCATTACGCAGTGTGCGTCTTATTGTCTGGGCTGAAACTTCTGTACCCACATCTGACAAATCTTTTCTCAGTTCCTCAGCAGTCACACGGGGACTTCTCTCCACTCTACGCTTCAGGTAGCGCACAGCAGTCGAAGTCAGCATCTTCTTTCTGCCACGACCAGGTAGCGTTTCAACAGTGCCCTTTGCCTTGAATTTGCGAATGATGCTTCCTAAGGTGTCTCTTGGTATGTTTAACATCTTTGCAATCTTCTTATAGCCATTGCCCTTCCTGTGAAGAGAAATCACCTCTTCTCTTGTCTTCCTGGACCATTCTCTTGCCTTCACCATGTTTGTAACCACACCAGTAAATGTCTAGAAGGAGCTGAGTATCACAGTCATTTTAAAGCTGCCTAATTGGTGCTTATTATGCTTGATTGCTGCTCGGTGACATCCACAGGTGTTTTCAATACCTGATGGAAAGCACCTGTATGAACCTCTGTTCTTCAGAGTGGTAGTCTTTAAGGGGTTGAATAATTGTGGCAATGAAGAAACCACATAAGAACCATTTACTACTGTATTACATAAACAATTGATGTCATTTTAGTTGCATTTGGGTAGTTACAACGTCCTTGTAGGATTTGATTCTGAATACAATTCCAAATGTACACTATAGTCCCTAAACCCCTTTACAGCATTGGGGGTTGAATAATTTTGGTCACAACTGTATATTGATTATATATCCGTGACTGCTTGTGAATCCTCCCAAAAGTGAAGATGTATGCTCACCTCATTGGAAGCCTGCAATTAGGCTATATAAGCATTCGGTTCTCCTCCCTTGGAACCTACTTGTTAGGAACTCTTGCTTTGAGATAATAGATATCCGTAATAGACGATATGTGCTGTGGATCACTTCTCCAGAGGATGCAACTCCTCTATATTCTCATCTCCATGCGGTTCTCCACATATAAAAAAGATCTCGACATGGTGCTTTATCTTTTATAAAGATCGGCTTTATTTGCTCAGAATATGGCACTCACATATATTGTATTCAGACAGTGGTAACTCGAATACGATCCGAAACTTCCGCTGACTGTCGGAGCTGTACACCCGTGGTCCGGCAAACGAACTGACTCCCTCCGAGTGACGTTACAGTCCCACCCCTACGCGTTACGCCACTGGTCACGTGGCTTCATCAGGGGGATTTGATTGGTCCGTCACTCGCACATTGCCAGCTTATAAAGCACGGCTCAGCCATTTTAATGACTATCTACTGGAGGCAGCCATTTTCCTGGAGGTAAATCTAATTTGAAGACGCTGTCTTCTATTGCTACATGTGATAATAGTAACACTTTAATCATCCCGGAGGGGTACATAGTAGCACAATTCCGCAGTCCGCGTGGATATAGCCAATCTACCCAATAACATAAATATGCAATATATAGCAATGATGGCTATATCCACGCGGACTGCGGAATTGTGCTACTATGTACCCCTCCGGGATGATTAAAGTGTTACTATTATCACATGTAGCAATAGAAGACAGCGTCTTCAAATTAGATTTACCTCCAGGAAAATGGCTGCCTCCAGTAGATAGTCATTAAAATGGCTGAGCCGTGCTTTATAAGCCGGCAATGTGCGAGTGACGGACCAATCAAATCCCCCTGATGAAGCCACGTGACCAGTGGCGTAACGCGTAGGGGTGGGACTGTAACGTCACTCGGAGGGAGTCAGTTCGTTTGCCGGACCACGGGTGTACAGCTCCGACAGTCAGCGGAAGTTTCGGATCATATTCGAGTTACCACTGTCTGAATACAATATATGTGAGTGCCATATTCTGAGCAAATAAAGCCGATCTTTATAAAAGATAAAGCACCATGTCGAGATCTTTTTTATATGTGGAGAACCGCATGGAGATGAGAATATAGAGGAGTTGCATCCTCTGGAGAAGTGATCCACAGCACATATCGTCTATTACGGATATCTATTATCTCAAAGCAAGAGTTCCTAACAAGTAGGTTCCAAGGGAGGAGAACCGAATGCTTATATAGCCTAATTGCAGGCTTCCAATGAGGTGAGCGTACATCTTCACTTTTGGGAGGATTCACAAGCAGTCACGGATATATAATCAATATAGATTGAAGATTTTTCAGCACAAAGTCACTTTTATTATATGGGACGTTTTTTTTCAAAAATTTTTTCAATTTTTTTCATTTTTCATTGTTTTTATTCATTTATGCACTAGGTTAATTTGAATTGATATAAAGCATAAGATTATCAGTATTTATAATTTATGATTAATCACAGACATCATTTTTAATTATTGATATTTTTTATACACATTTCTCCTATCATATGATTTTTAGGATAGAGATTAAGTGATTTAAATAATAATATAATAATTGGAGGTTTGGGAGCGCAACACTATTTGATTTTATTTTGCGTTTTGCCACATTGGTAGTTATGTGCTAGAGGTTGCGATCCAACTTTAAAGTGTTTAATAAGGAGTTTTTTTCTGCTTTCTGGCTCGCAAGACATTTCAAATATTAGAAACCACTCAGGGTTTTGATTAGTGGTTTATGTATCTATAGTCTGTATAGTCACTGATGCACCCTTATCACATGGCTGACAAAGGGGTCCTGCGAGGCTCCGAAACGTTGCACTTTTCTTTCTGATGTGATCTTTTTGGGATAAAAACCTTTTTGGACCATATCGAGATCTGTGGTGTGCTGGCAAATATGTATGTTTGTGCGAAGTGTATACAGTTAAAGTCTGCATACTTTTCAATAAACAGGTATCAGCAGTGTATTCTAATTCTGAGAAAGTAGTGTCATCCTCCTGATTAGTGATGGGCCAAACACCCCCCTGTTCAGTTCGAGGTCGAACATTCGAACCTACAGAATGTTCCACCGCGAACTTCGAACACGAACAATTTACTTAGTGGTATCTTACCACATCTGAATATGTGGTAAAATACTGCTCAGTTACTAAAATTTATATTATTAAGTCATGCGTTATTTTAGTAGTGAAACATTCATTATTGTTTCAGCTGTCAGTGGGGTTCCCTGTTGACAGCTGAATGTAAAAGGATTGCCGGCATTGCCCAACAATTGAAAAAAATGTTTAAAAATGGCGTGGGTCCCCCCTCTCATCCATACCATGCACTAAATGGCATGGGCATCTCCACCAAGATCCATAACACAACCTCATCAAGCAGCCTGGCAGGTCAAGAAAGGGGGGATGGCCCCTCTCCTGAATAATACCAGGCCACATGCCCTCAACATGGGGGGGTGCTTTGGGGCAGGAGGGCTCCCCCCCAAAGCACCTTGTCCCATGTTGATAGGGACAAGGGCCTCTTTCCCACAACCCTGGCCGGTGGTTGTGGGGGTTTGCAGGCGGGGGGCTTATCGGAATTTGGAAGCCCCCTTTAATATGGGGCCCCCCAGATCCCGCCCCCCCATGTGAATGAGCATGCAGTACCCATTCACAAAATAAAGTGTACTGTACAAAATACAGGAGAGTCTTTGACCTTTATTAAAAATAAAAAAAATGTCCCCTGAAGTAGATACAACACCAATCATGATACCCGCTGCCGCCCTGAAAAAACAGAAAAAAACCCCGCTCCACTCACGACACTGGCTCCCACTGTCTGACAGCTGTGCCGCGATGACAGTTCTTAAATACTGTCATGATATCACAAGGGAGTGGGGTTAACCCCGCCCCTTGTGAAATCATCCTGTGCTGTAATTGGCCAAAGCATTGCACCTGACCTGCGGTCAGGTGCATTGCTTTGACCAATCACAAATCACTGTCAGGGCACAGTGCATTGCGGGGCGCATCGGGCCCACTGACCGTCCGTATCGTTCGTGTGTTCAGCAAACACATGAACAGTCAATGTTCAAGTCGAACTTAGGTTTGACTCGAACATTCAGCCAAACACTACTCCTGATTATGATGGATAGAAATACAAATACTTTGCCAAGAAAAACTCCTCACATACACTGTATGTATTTTATTTGTGTATTTAAATGTTTGCCTGTAGTTCTTAGGCAACCTTTATTCACCATTATGAATCTCACCACAAAGCCACGTCCAGACTAAGATGTAGCATGGGATCTTCTGTCACTAGTAATCTCAGGTCACACTCCCCACAGAGCCATACCATCAAAGATATAAGCACACAACATCATCCATCGTGTAAAACCATTTATTAATCATCAAACAGTAAATTAAAATTGCCCACTCACATGTAGAAAAAGATAAAAACGCATTGCCACCACTTAGTATGGGTGTACTGCATGGATCTTTAGATAGAGCCCAAGATAGATACCCTGAGGAAGTCACGTGGTCGTGACGCAACGAGTCGGTACATCAGTTCCGATGACGCACTTCCGTTTGGACGCCATTCTTGTGCTCTATCTAAAGATCCATGCAGTACACCCATACTAAGTGGTGGCAATGCATTTTTATCCTTTTCTACATGTGAGTGGGCAATTTTAATTTACTATTTGGCACATTAATCAGCCACTGAATAGCCCTCCCCTGGGAGTAATATATATCCATTACTATCTTCCGAAAGCCCCCCCCCCCCCAAAAAAAAAAATTCAGAGTATATGTTTACTAACACATGTCAAATCTGCAAAACTGTGCTCAGGCATTTATTTTACCCTCAGTCATGAAAGGGTTAAATGATGATGATTTCAGAACAGGCACAGTGAAATCACAGTGAAATAACTGAATGTTCAGAGGGTTGTATCAGAAGGAGATAGTCACAGCAGATATCAGTTAAATCTGGCTTTCAACAATACACTAGAGCAGGGGTGTCAAACTGGTAGCCCTCCAGCTGTTGCCAAACTACAAGTCCCATGAGGCATTGCAAGGCTGACAGTTACAAGCATGACTCCCAAAGGCAGAGGCATGATGGGACTTGTAGTTTCACAACAGCTGGAGGGCCGCCAGTTTGATGCCCCTGCACTAGAGAATCAAATCAGGACTGACAAATAATAATGTATTAGGTTGGCTCTTTAGCAGCCAAATGTCCGCAACCATGAAGTTTCAGCCCTTGTAGAGTGTTGTGTATGTTGTTGTTGGCTATTCCAACTTGGGGAGTACAAGTCACTGGAAATGTGTGTAGCAGAGCTGTGGGCCATTTTTACAGAGTTTGGGCCTAAGAGAGTAAAGAGTGTAGAGTCTGCACATTCCAGTAATATGCAGAAATGTGCCAAACAATCTGTATACATTAAAGTGACTAAAAATAAAATTATTGTCAGTCAACTGACTTTGACCACTGTGGAGGAGAATGTGGTGCCAGATTTGTATTATATTTTTATGAGTATAGTACTTGTATAGTGGTACTCCCCAGGTCATCCAGCTTGTTTAAATATCCCAGAGTTTCATAAAAATAAAATGAATGGCCTTTTAAAAGAAACATATGCAATTTTGATACATTCATTCCTGCCACGGTCTGACATGCATCCCACTGTCAGAGCTCGAGCTCTCCAATTAGTATAGTTTACGATTCCTATTGATTTTATAGCTCTAGCTCTAACGGAAGCTTGTGTCAGACCAGTGAGGTAAGACTTGCTCAGAGGTTTGACTCTTCAGCCGCTGCATTGTAACGGAAATCTGTGAGAGCAGCAGATTATATAAACATCTAAAACAAGTCAGCTTCTACAGTCTTAATTATATTTTGAACCCTGAATTATACAGTTCATTTTGTTCGGGAGAGTACAATTTGGCTTTAAGTTTAGGGCAAGGTTTAAAGTTGAGTTGAGGTTAAGAGTTAGGTCAAGGGGTCTACTTATAAGTAATTTGCCAAACCATTTGTCCAGTGAATTATTATTATTTATTATTCATGTACATTTGCTCTGTGCTAATTGGGTAAAATTTAAAAACCATGTCAACCCAGCATTTCATATTCCTGATATGTTCCTGCTGTACCTGTTTTCTTTGTATTGCTTCCTTTGTGTGAAATGCCTAGTGTTCCTGCCAGTCATTCTGCTTTCCTATAAAAAATTGACCACACTGGACATGAGAGCACAGTGTGGTCAGTTTGCTGGCACTCAGCTCGCTGTCCTCGAATCAACAGACTTGTCCTGACATGCCCCCCCCTTCAGCACAGCCGTTCACTGAGAAGACAGTGGTGTATCATCATTGTGTGCAGGGTATACATTGCACGGTGGGATGAGGGGCTACTGTGCCCTGACACACACTGCCCACATGGATTACAAAAAAAAGCAGCAATCAACAATTTCCTATGCCCCAAGTGGGAAAAATACTGTCTCTAGGCATCAGGAGCTTTGGAACTTTTGCCCATCTTACATGCAGGCAGCGGCAGCCGGCACATTTGCTGATGGTATGATTATAGTTCCGGCTGCAACTGCCCACAGCCACTGTCTGGAAGCCCTGCAGAATGATATCTTGACTTGCTTCTCCTGAGGGCTGAGAGCAGGCTTATGAAAGTAGGAAAGAGAGAGCATTTTCCCCACCCACCATGCTGGGGGGGGGTTTGCTGACGATGTGGCCCCTCATCCCTCCTCACTGACTGGAGTGACTACTGTGTAACTCCTGTCAGAAGGAGCAGCAACAGATAGCTGCAGCTGGAGAGAGAATTAGGCTTTCTACTCTCTCCAGCCTGCAGGTGGCAATAGTGAGCATGTACGGAGACTCAGTCCTCCCTCAATCTCAGCACAGTGCTGCTATGCAGTGCTGTGTAGTTATGCTACCATTCTTCCTCTCTCCCCTTGTCATGTGACATGTCATATGACTGGAGAGAGGAAAAAGAAGATGCCTCATTGTGTGGTATATAAGTACAAGGGGGAAGAGCGAGGGACAAACCAGCTCCAGACCTCCCCACTCTACTTCTCAGATCCCCCAGACCATCCCTCTCCTCCTCAGACCCCCCTCTCCTTCTCAGACCCCCTCGACCCCATTATCTACTCCTTAGACCCTCCATTCCCTCTTTCCTCCTCAGACTCCCCCAGACCTCTCCCCCTTCCTCAGACCCCCAGACCTTCCCTTTCTACTGCTCTGCCCCCCCCAGACCTCCTCAGATCACCTCAGACCTTACCTTTCTCCTCATCAGACCCCCAGACCTCCCCTCTCTACTTCTTAGACCCCCTCAAACCTTCCATCTCTACTCTTCAGACCCCCAGATGTCCCCTCTCTACTTCTCAGACCCCACGCACTCCGCCCTCTCCTCTTCAGACCCCCCAGGTATCCTTGCTTCACTCCTCAGATCCCCCAGACCTCCCTGCATCTCCTCAGACCCCCCAGACCTCCCCCTCTACTCCTCAGAACCCCCAGACCCCCCAATCCTCCTCAAACCCCCCAGACCTCCCCTCTCTTCTCCTCAGAGCCCCCCAGACCCCCTTCTCCTCCTCAGACCCCCCAGACCTCACCTCTCTTCTCCTCAGAGCCCCTAGATCTCCCCTCTACCCACACCTTACTGGAAGCTAATGAGGGGCATTCTGTTCTCTATTAGCTTCAATGGAGGGCATGTGAGACATCAGGGGTCTAAAAGACTCCTGATATCTCCTCAAAAAGAACCTATCTTAACAACAACATATCACATAAGGGACTTTAGTTTTAGTAAAAAAAAAATAAAAAGTGTCAAAAAATAGTTACATGCAAGCACTTTGAAACCCCTCCTAAAAATATTTTGAGCCATCCCCTCCCAGCATATGAGAATGTACAAAAGTAAACATACCTGTCGGGACACCTACTTATGAAAACATTTCTTGTACTACACATGTTACATATTACTGCACCCTCAGAATTAGAAATAATTATAGGCCCATTATTCACAATTCACCCTAAACTGATGACCTGTAGGGCCACACCCAATATTTAGTGCAATTTAAACCATGCCCACTTTTCACCACGGCATGGTAGTGCTTTGTATAGTGAACTCGGTGTAAAGTTATTTACCCTGAGGTCATCACAGAGGACAAGGGGGAACTCCTTACGTCTGAAGGAAAAGAAATTTAATCTCCAAACACGGAAAGGTTTCTTCACAGTAAGATCTGTGAAAATGTAGAAAAGACTCCCTCAAGAATTGGTTCTGGCCAGCTCAGTGGATTGCTTTGAAAAAGGCTTGGATTCTTTCTTGGATACACAGAATATAACTGGATACTAACATTTTTAGGTAAAGTTGATCCAGGGAATATCTGATTGCCTCTCGGGGGATCAGGAAGACATTTTTTCCCTTGCAGGAGCAAATTGGATCATACTTTGCTGGGTTTTTTGCCTTCCTCTGGATCAACTCTGGGTGTAGGATTAAAACTTTTTTTTTTTTTTTTATGGTTGAACTGAATGGACTTTTGTCTTTTTTCAGCCAGACTAACTATTTAACTATGTGCTGCTTACGCCACATTTTCTTTCCACCTGTGTCTAGGGCCCAACCTGTGATCCTGCACACAAGCCCCCTGATTTCATAAAACACCCCTGTGGGAAAACCAGTGTGCTGCTGTATATGGGTAGTAGTAAGACACACCCTTATGGCCACTACATACATCTTGGTAACAATAGATACAATTTAACAAATCTAGAGGCTGATAATAGTATATGTATATCCTATCCTCCTCAGCAACATCTGGAGGCCATATTGTAGTATTTTACTACTGCCCATAATAGAAGAACATTTGTTCAGAAGAGCAAATTGTCTAAAGAACATTTTTTTGTCCAATTTACACAGAATTAATGTAAATGCAAACTCGCTGGACAAATGAGTATGTACATTTTTTTAACATTCTTTATTTATAACATAAGTTTTCAATAAATACAGAAGCAGAGGAATGTCACCTGAACAGGAGTCGACCTTAGTACATGCAAATTACATAGTAAAGCGATTGTAGCAACAAAACTATATTGTGTCAAACATTAAGTCGAGAACCGTAGCTACTGTATATGGTAAACCTTTATAGCTATACAAATGAGCTCGGCATCCTATCTGCATATACAGAAAAAGAAAAACAGATAGCCGAGGACAAAGAAAGAAAGTAAAGAAGGGAAACAGAGATACGAGGATAGAGAACAGGACTTGTAGCATTCTTGCAGGGACTCATAATCACTAGAACATGTAAAGAGGGACCAGTGGACCCACGGATGACGGAACTTGTCCTGTTGGCCGCGAACTGGAGCCATGATACTTTCCACTGAATGGATATTTTCAATCCTATTCAACCACATGGAGAGAGATGGGGGAGCCTCATGTTTACAGAGAGAAGGTATGCAGGCACGAGCAGCATTAATCAGGTGTATTAGCAGGGAGTTCTTGTTCTTTTCCTCGAGAGGTCTGAGTGGAGCAGTAGATAGCTAGTCGGGTCTTCCTCTAAGTCAAAATCTGTCAAGCGTTTAATAATCTCTCTACCTTGTGACCAAAAATTGGCTAGTTTTCTACAGGACCAAAAAATATGAAGGAACGAACTGTCCCCTTCCTTACAACGCCAGCAGACCTTCGTTGCCTCTGGATAGATCTGTTGTAAAGTGACCGGAACCCAATACCCGCAGGTGAGCAGCTTGTATTCCAATTCCTAATATTTGTTCAACAGTGAAGAGCGGTGGGCAAAATATAAAATATGGTCTCTCTGTTTCAACTTAATTAGATACGGTGGTACAAAAGAGTCAGCAGGTTGACTGAGAAATTTGTAGGCCATCAAGATTGCATGAGTGGTGGGATCAAGATTGACACAAAGATCCTCAAAGGGTGTATTAGGTCCCAGGTCTATACCTCTATGGGTCAAGGAGGCCAAAAAATGAATGAGTTGCTGTAGTTTACAGTCATCTAAGGGTGGCAAAAATATCCACTGTATTTTTACCGGGTACTTCATCTGCTTGCCAGCCATGAAATCCTGAAGATGGAAAATGTCTCAAGAAAAAAGGGACAGAAATCTCCCTTCTGAGATCCCCGGTGAAAAACTAGGATTGTCAAATACTGGATATAGTTGCAAAATCGTAGAATGCAAAAGCCGACCACCTTCACATTGTTTCAGGACCCCTATAGTAGCTCCTACCAAAGGGTGGGTTTTGATGGCTGGAAGTTGGTTGAGATCCAGCCACGGTAAGCAATGAAGAGAAACATCCATGAAACACTGCTCCATCTCCACCCACTGTTTATGACCCCTATCCCTACACCAGGTGAGGATTCTGGCAAGATGCACCACAGAAAAATAATGAACGGGGTCTGGGAAGACCATTCCCCCCTGGTTTTTTGAAAACGACAAGTAGGGATGAGAGATACGTGGATGAGACTTCGCTCAAATGAAATGTAGAAAAGCACCACACAGATGCTTCAAAAACGAAAGGGGGATCGCTATTGGAAGTTTCTGGAAAAGATAGAGTATATACATTTTTTATAAATAGTAAATAACTTTCAATAACAGGTTAACCGTTCTCTGTTAAAACAAAATGAATTTAAAAAATATTGACAAAACTTCTTGCTTGACAAAATTTCTTGCTTGTTCTGCAGGCCAAATGCAAATTTGCGGCTTTTGATTTTAGTTAACCACTTACCCTCCAGAGGATTTACTCCCCTTCATGACCAGGCCATTTTCTTTGCATTATTTTAACTGACAATTGCACGGTCATATAATGCTGCACCCCAATTTAATTTACGTCCTTTTTTTCCCACAAATAGAGCTTTCTTTTGGTGGTATTTGATCGCCTGTGCGTTTTTAATTTTTTGCACTATAAAAAAAAACCTGCCACAATATTAAGAAAAATACAATATTTTTGACTGTTTGCTATTAAACATGTCCAGTAAAAAATTTAAAAAAATCTAATTTCGTCATAAATTTAAGCCAAAATGCTACATGTCTTTGCTAAAAAAAAATCTGAATATGTGTAAAGTAATTGGTTTACGTGAAAGCTATAGCATATACAAATGGCAGGATATATACTGGGATTAATTGATTTATTTATTTTTACTAGCAATGGCGACAATCAGCAACTTATAGCGGGACTGTGGCGGGCTTTCTGACACTAGGGGGAACTGACTTGGTGTCACTGACATCCCCAGTAACACCAATATAGTGATCAGTGCTAATAAAAAGCACTGACACTGTACTAATGGCACTGGACAGGAAGGGGTTAACATGTGGGGCGAGCAAAGGGTTAACTGTGTGCTCTGTGCTGTTTTATTGTGTGCTGTATGTGTGTGCTATAAGCACGCTGCTTTGCATGACTCTGCTATGCAAAGTGTCATGATTTTGATACATAAATTACCAAAGAAATACCACTCAACAAGACAGTTATGAAACACCAGCAATTTTCCAGGAACAGAAGTGTCTTTTCTGTACAATAGACCACCTAAAACAAAAGATATTCAAAATTTTTGAGCAACCAGATACACTTAAGAAGAGGACCTTAACAAGCACAATTGTTGACTGAATATAAATGACCTATTTAGGGACAATGAAGTCATACAGCCCTGACCCAAATCAACCTGGCCAGTGTTGACCAAAATTCATAAATGTTCATTGTGAAAACATAGCATCTAGGTACCTGAAGTTTGAGAAATATAACAAGTAAGCTCCCAAGAAATTGTACAATTGGTCATTCAGGACAAGGATGTTAGCCTGTCTCAGGATTTTAACACCCATTATCAACAGAGTCAAATATCTGCTGGGAGATCAACTGACATTTTACCAATGAGCTATATAGACAATGGCCCCAGCTATGTTTGCTTAACCACTTCCAGCCTGCCCGCCCGCAATGTACCCGTAAATTGGGAAAGCATCTGATCACACCGATCTCGGTGAGATTAGATCATGTAAGGGCAGAGGAGATATCTAGAGTCTGATAGACACCAGATTTCTCAAAAAAGAATATATGTCAATGCCCATTTAAGTTATAGGGGATATTTGTATTCCCTGTGATAGCAATAAATGTGATCAAAAAAATAATTAAAGGGACAGTGTAAAAATAATATAAAAATCAAAATAACTAAAAAACAAAAACAAAACAAAACACCCTTGCACCCCTGCGCGCGTGCACGTGCCTGCACAAGCCTCGACCCTGTGCCTGTATGTAAACAGTGGTTGCGCCATGCAGGTGAGGTATCGCTGTGAATGTCAGGGAAGTAATTCTAGCACTAGACCTCCTGTGTAAATATAAATTGGTGACCTGTAAAGGCTTTTAAAGCGTCGTCTATCGATAATAAAAATGTATGTACTTTGTTGCCATGGCATGGGCATGCGCAATTTTAAAGCATGTCTATTTACTCAGCATGGCATCATATTTTATAGTTTATGAAAAAATTGGCCAATATATTGTGTTTTTTGTGCATTAAGATTCTACAAAGTGTATTTTTCCTAAAAGATTTGCTTTTGAAAAATCGCTGCGCAAATACTGTGTGATGTAAAAAATTTCAACACCCACGTTTTTATTCTCTAGGGCCTCTGCTTTAAAAATATATAATGTTTGAGGGTTCAAAGTAATTTTCTAGCAAAAAAACAGTTTTTTCATGTGAACAAAAAGTGTCAGAAAAGGTTTGGTCTTCAAGAGTGGGTGATGTGTGGCATAAGCTTCTAATGTTGGCCCTGAAATGCCAAGATAGTACAAACACCCCCCCCCCCTCTCCAAATGATCCCTTTTTGGAAAGTAAACACTCCAAGGTATTTGTCAAGAGGCATGGTAAGTGTTTTGCAGATCTAATTTGTTACCACATGTTTTTGTAAAATGAAGAAAGAAAACAAAAAAAATATTTTTTCTTTTCTTTTTTTCTTTTTCAAAACCCTGTGATAAAAATGATATCTGTAAAATACTCATCATGCCTCTTATCAAATTCCTTGGGGTGTCTACTTTCCAAAAAGGGGTCATTGGGGGGGTGTTTGTACTATCCTGGCATTTTAGAGCCATCAAAACTGTGATAGGTAGTGGGGAAGTGATATGAGGAAATATGCCCTTTGAAACCCTGGAGGTGGTCATTGGATTTTGGGGGCTTGTACGTAGCTAGGCTGCCAAAAAGTCTCTCACATGTGGTATCCCCATACTCGGAAGAGGTAGAAGAATGTGTTTTGGGGTGTTATACCCATTGCATGCATGAGCAATATATTATTTAAGAGACAACTTTGTGAAAAGAAATAAATTGTCATATTCAAAAAATTTGTGGCAAAAAATAAAATGTTCCATGGACTCAACATGCCTCTCTGCAAAATCCTTGGGGTGTCTACTTTCCAAAAATGGGTCATTTGGGGGGTTTGTACTACCCTTGCATTTTAGCACCTCAAGAAATGTGATAGCCAGTCAGAAAGTAAAAGCTACGTAAATTCCAATATATATACCATAGTTTGTAGATGCCATAACTTTCACACAAACCAATTAATATACATGTATTGAGATTTTTTTTTTTACCAAAGACATGTAGCAGAATACATTTTAGCCTAAATTTATGACTAAGTATTGAATATATTGAATATATTGAATATATTGAATATATTTTATCTCGAGGGATCCCTCGAGAAGAAGTCGGAAGTGACAAAACGCATCAGTCACGTGACGTCAGACACGTGACATCAGGCGCAAAACCGGAAGGAGCGGCGTGGCCATTTTTGTTACTGGATATTCGTCTGAAAGAACTGCTGTAACAGATGGACGGATTTTCTAATTTCTAATGTAAGATTTAATAAAATTTGTTAATTACCCTTTACACTCCACTGATGATTCTCTTCTTTACCCTTACGAGGAATTAGGGAGACGGTAATAGGCATACCCGCAGGGTGGAAGCTGACATTACAAACCCTGAAGTGCTGGTCTATGCTGGTTTATGCTGCAAGAGGGTAATTGCCTTGAATCCCACTATTGTGTGGCACTGCTAAATATTAACATTTTCACATGTTAAGTTTGCTGTGATTTCAAGGAGAATATAATATATGACCTCATGAGTGTGGGGAGTCACGGAGTGTTTTTTTTTTTTCATTTATTTATTTATTTTTTCTGTGCTGATATTCACTTTTTGATGTGTTGGAATTTCACAGAGTGTTGTGTGAATATATTCATTTATATATAGAGGTTTTTTTTTAATCACATATCACTAAAATCTATTTGAAGATTTTAAGGGTAATACACTATATCTAGTTTTATATTTTTTGAGGTACTTTGGATCTGGAGTGGCGAATTGAATTGGATATTTCATGCAATATTTGGATGATGTATTTTGGACATTTTTTGGACATTATTTGGAGTGAGGACTATTAGGGTGTTGGGATAAAGGTACTTGAGAAAAGGTTTATGGGGGTAAATATGGCAGCTGCAGCATACATCGCTGTGCTTAAAGTGGTATTTTTTTTTTTTTTTCATTTTTTATGGCAACACACAGACACATTCCTACATACCTACCTATGTACCTGGAATATATGGAATTATTATATTTCAAATACCGTACATTATTTAATTAAAACGTAAAAAAAAAAAGTGACAGTTAATTATTCTAGTTACTTTTTAAATGTAATTTCCCGTGTGATTTTGACTGCTTTAACGGTTGTGGCTTTCTAATATGTGTATGTCAGGTGTTTTGCTGAATGCCGTGTGGTTGTTATTTGTGGTTTTACTGCGTATGAAAAACATTTTGAAGTTCATTAGAAATACACAATTGCAAACAAGGGCTAGAGCAGTTGTTCATACTAACAAAGAGTGACATATCACTAGTTGAACTAGATCAAATATTGAAGAAGGAATCTCAGCATGCTGGTGTATACCATACTTCTGTCTTTTGTCTGTATAGGTAAATATACCACTCCAAAATGATTACATCCTGTTTTTTGTTACAACCGGTCATTAACTTTTATATGTTCAGTTTCTTGCCAGGATTTGAAGTCTCTTATACGGCAAACAGGGAAGACAGCAAAGTTCAAGTGTGGAGTTGATGGGGTTTACATAATAAATCAAGGTCTCCACTGGTATCTTCAGGACAGCAGCAAGAATATAAAATGGTTACTCTTCTATAAGCCTGGGAAGATGGAAGCATTGGATGACTATAAGACACGAATATCTTTGGAAATAATCTCAGATAGTTCTTGCATCTTAAGCATCACAAATATTAAGCCTACAGATGACGGCACATACTTCTGTGCAGCATGGCACAGCAGCACTTTCCTGCAACTACATAGGAAATGTATACAATATCCTCCTAGAAAACTTCTCTAATTTCCTTTGTGAGAATATTACACCAGAATGTCTATTTAATCAATAAAATACGAGTAAATTGTAGTTCTAGAGTTATTAGAAGTGCCTTATGAAAGCACGGCTTTGTGGGTCTCATATTGTCCATAGCTTTCTACTTAGTTTACCTAAATATACAGTATTTGTTTACAACTCTTGGTTTTAATGAATGTGTATGAACATTTTTTTTTATTTATTTCAGGTACTTATATAGCACTGTCAATTTGCACAGTGCTTTACATATATATTGTACATTCACATCAGTCCTTAGCCCTCAAGGGGTGTACAATCTAAGGTCCCTAACTTACATTCATACTAGGTCCAATTTGGATGGGTTCCAATTGACCTACTGGCATGTCTTTGGGGTGTGGGGGGAGGCACATGCAGGCACAGGGAGAACATGCAAACTCCAGGCAGGAGGTGCCATGGCTGGGATTTGAACCAACGACCCTAGTGCTGCCAGGTGGAAGTACTAATCATTTAGCCACTGTGCTGCCTGTAGGCACTATAATATAATAAAAATCTAATAGTCAATGCATACTGTATATACGAACTGCTACAGAGGAACTGTGTGGTAGAACTGACCTAAATGAAGAGCAAAGACCTGTTTATTTTCCTGTAGCATTGTAAGTCTGGGTTGAAAGTCCTTGGATTTTCATGCATAAATTGGAGATATCTGGACAACTAGTTGATGTCTTCTACCTTGATAACCTCCTCCAGTGCCCTGTCACCCTATGTCTGAAATGGAAAAGCCGTTCACTGCTGACAATACTTTTTAATGCAACAGTGCCTCCTGTTTAATCAATAACTCACCATGGGGGTGTAATTGCTCAGTGATGGTTTCTGGTTGGTTTACGAGTGCAAATTCTTCTTGGGTGGTGTCATGCTACTGTTCAATGAGAACACCACAGTGGCCAAAATGTGATCCCATTGAAAAGGGGAGGACAGGTGGCTTTGACTTATTATTATTACAGGTACTTATATAGCACCGTCAATTTACACAACACTTTACATATATATTGTACATTCACATCAGTCCCTAACCCTCAAGGGGCATACAAGCGAAGGTCCCTAACTTACATTCATGCATACACATACTAGGGTCAATTTAGACAGCATCCAATTAACCTACCAGCTTGTCTTTGGAGTGGGGAAGGAAACCAGAGAAAACCCATGCAGGCACAGGGAGAACATGCAAACTCTAGGCAGGTGGTTCCATGGTTGGGACTTGAACCAACAACCCCAGTACTGCCAGGCGGAAGTGCTAACCAGTTAGCCACTGTACTGTCCACATAGCTTGAGGATACGAATACAGGGCTTTGGAAGTTTGGCGCTTAGTAATAAAGTAAAAACCGAAATAGAGGGGCAGAGGAAAGAGGCATTTGGGCTTTGAAAAAAGGTGATAGAAGGATAGAAAAAAAACCAGCCATAACCACAGTATACAAACTTTGACAGTTTATACAATGCCCTCCAGAAATGAAGTTACTACATTTTAACCCCTTGGCACCGGCGCCTCCTGGCCCTTTAAGGGTTTCAGAAACCGGGAGGCAGGGTGGGGTTTAGGGTTATGTGACCACGGCGGTCACATGATCGAGAAAGGTCCCGAACGAAAGTGGAGATCAGGACCTTTCAATGAGTACCAGACATGCGTGCTGGGAGTGCGCTCGGCATCTAGTCCCAGACGCCGGGAGGCCACACATTTGCGTTCGGCCAGCGCCAAGAGGTTAAAGTGATCATGTCAGTGGAAAAACAAATATAAACCACAAATATATTGGTATGAGTGAGAAGAAGTGTCTCATCATTTATGTCAGTGGGAAAATTAGTTCCCCATCTCTGGTGCCAGTGGGAGGACTAGTGCCCCAAGGACCGGAAAAAGGCAAGCAAAGGGCCACATACCACCCGTGGGCCACAGTTTGGAGATCCCTGCATTACACCATCATAAAACTGCTCTGAGTGTGTAATTTATTGTTAACTGTACATATTAAAGCATATCCTAACCCAGAAATAAAAATGTAATTTAGTGCAACTTACCTGTCCTTAGATAAAATAGCTGCATGCCGTTTTTTTTGATCCTACAAATAACAGAGTTCCAGTCCTGTCATGTCTGCATTAATTTCTCCATTGAATCTATGGAGACAACCATGTTGTCACACAGGCTCTATTTCAAACATGTCTACTTTTGTTCATCTCCATTGCATGGCAAATTGACTGGACTAGTAGTTTACATAATGAAAATAAAGTTCTTTGCATCTCCTTTAGAGCTCACGGGAAGTGGTAAGGACATTGCATTTCTGGCAAGATCAGCAGGAATATTCTATATTCATCAACTGTAATATATCACATTTACTGTATGTTTTAGGGTTAAAGTGCAGGGGCGGAGGGAGCATTTTAGGTGGTTGGAGGGGTGGGAGAGAAGATAGGAGATAGCGGCAGAGAAGCGGTGGTGGGGGTCACATTTCAGGTGAGTAGCTCTTATCAATGGCTTGTCAGTCACTGATCAGAGCTATCAATTTGTTCAGCAGCGTCTGAACAGTTCTGCTATAGGCTCATGGTTACTGAAGTGACCATGAGCTTATAACAGAGAAGGAATGCAGGTATACGGACCTGGCCAGCTAGAATCAGTCCTGTAGGTCCGTATGCCATACTGTAGATAAAGGCAGTTTTTTAGAGGTTGCAAAATAAATTACCGTATCACCCAATGGATGGCTTCCATTCAGTAGCCAAAAAACATGCAGAAAGAAAGAAGTTTGTGAAAAGAGATTCACAGAAAAGCGGCTACATTATGAACAGAATGTGATACTCAGAAAAATTTCCAAAAAATATGCTTTATTAAACATGAATATTTGACATATGGGCAATCGCCCTGGTTTACCATCACCTCAGTATGAGACAATACACACAGACCTAAAACCATATAAAATCACACCAAGACCGGTCTGGATAAATGTGCTACAAAGACTATGACTACTATAGTCTAAAAGTCCTTGCAGCACTGGCACATAGGTAACACTTCCTAAAGGAGGTGTATACAAAAATTATACCATAGGTATACAATGTCACATGCTATATATATAGACATATGTCATAACCATATAGGTTATACCCCATATAGGGGGGATTTCCAAAAATTATACCGAGGGTATATCATATCACATGCATGCAGTACAGCGAGCACAGTAATCGCCAAAGAGAGGCATGACCATAAGCCTATAATAGGCAATGGATGAGTATAACATAAATAATGCAGTACAACCCTATACCGGCACAAGTGGTAGGGGCCCATTAATCTGTGATAAACGTGACTGATTGAGAGGATTCTTATAATGAAAAGAGTCCCTGTTGTTGCCTTGATGGAAAGATAGATGCCAATAGCAGAAATCTGCTTTAAATGGTTTCTTCACCACAGCATGTGGACTGCAAACCACTTTTTTGTTGGAAACAAGGTAAGGCCCAATGAATCTTCCGCCTGTTGACATATATGTGGTGTGCCTTGTTTCTATGTAAAGCACCATAATGTCCCCATCCTGTGATAAGACAAACAATATAAAGATAGTCACTTGTGAGAACTTTCACTCTATGGTAGACGTATATTGTCATGCAAGTCGCAAGGGACTTTTTATCTAATGTCCTGTAACAGTCCACTCACCACCTCTGCAATAGGTAGTAGAAAAAGGAAAACCTTCATAGGTACTGCCATGTTGATCCAGGGAACCACCGCTTACATCAGCCGACATATCGCGGGTTCCAACCTCTCCATGGTGCCTGTACAGCCTTTGCATGACTCATGGCATGTGGAAATGGCTGCCTCCTTGTAGGTCGGCGTGTGTTTCACCTAGTGCGCATGACCGGAAGTGACGTATCTGACGTATGACGTCAACGCGTTTCGCCGATGGGCGTATCTCACTCAGCTTCGTCAGGACCAATGAGATTACTGCATTTCAGCTTCCTATTTATAGTGGGTTAAGACCCACCCACTTATGCAAATAATTAACTTGCAGTTATTCTCAATGGGAGAAAAACAGCTAAATACTTAGCACAACCGCTGGTCATTATTAAATTAAAAAGACAGGTGACTGGATATACTAAAGAGTGGAAAGGCTTGACAATTCCATCAATGCAAAAAGAAATAAAAATAATTAAATAAAAAATAAAATATAAAAAATTACCACACATTCACCAGAAGATGGCAATATTAATGGAAGAATCTCCAAACCTGGTCATTAAGTCAAAGGCATCCAAAGTCACAATAGTAATTACCACAAAACCACCTGTGATCAATCACAGCTTGTTACATAACAATTGTAAACAATGGCTGACTTCTTTTCATGCCATCCATTGTATACAATTGTGCTACTAGCTGTGTTTGGTCACAGTAATCACATGGTACAGACTGGGCCAATCACAGCCCATCTCCATCTGAATCAATTTCATTCAGTAAATGCTTGCTTATAGCAATGTAATTCATTGCTGTAAGCAATCATAATGTGTAAATTAAAAAAAAAAAATACTGATTATTTCCCCAGAGTAGTACAATGTTAATATGGCAACATTAATTCACTCTGGTCACAGTGTGTTATAAAAGAAATAATCTAAAAAAGAAAAAACTAATAAAAAATGAAAAAAAAAATTGAAAAAAAAATAATATATATATATATATATATATTTTTTTTTTTTAAATCCTATCACCAGTCAGTGTCCCTGATCACTGCCACTCCAGTTATATGATGACGCTGTAGTGCACTGGTGACAGTAAATAAAAATTAAAAAGTGAACATTTTTTTTTTATTTCTTCATTTTCCAAAAAATGATGACAAAAAAATTACAGCTTCAAAAAAACTCACCATGCCTCTTACTAAATATGTCAGACTGTCTACTTTCCAAAAAGGGGTAATTTGAGGGATTTTCAGATATATGCAATAGTTTGCAGACTCTATAACTTTCCTACAGACTAAATAAAATGCACTGATTTGGGTTATTTTCACCAAAGAAATGTAGCAGAATACATTTTGGCCTAAATATATGAAGAAACAAAATATTCATTTGCAAAATTTTATAACAGGAGCAAAGAAAAACATGGGTTTCTTTTTTTTCAAAATTGTAGGTCTTTTTTCATTTATTTAGCAATAAATAAAAAAGTCAGTGGTGATCAAATACCACAAAAAGACAGCTCTATTTGTATGAAAAAAAGATAAAAATATCATATGGGTACAGTGTTGCATGACCGTGCAATTGTCATTCAAAGTGCAACAGTGCTGAAAGCTCAAAATTGGCCTCGGCAGGAAGGGGGTAAAGGTGCCCAGTATTGAAGTGGTTAAATACATATTCTACACAGCTCATGTCTGTCTGGCAGGACAGGAGGCCTGATTTTGCTGTGTTGCAGTTAAAGTGTTACTAAACCAAGGACCCTGGGACTATATCTGGTCCCCCACAGTACACAGAAAATGGAAATGCAGTTATTTTAGTAAATATAAACTGCTAAATACCTTTTCTCATCAGCAGTTAGAGCAGTCTTGTGACTTCAGCAGAGCACTGGTTAAAGCTTGTAGAAGTTTTCTTTCTGCTCTAGGAGGATGCAAAACCCCTGGCCCTCTGTCTGGACAGTGCTGATTGGCCCTCTGCTGATCACATGCACTCGCCCAAGAAAACACAAACCTCACTAGCAATACACACTAAACTGAGCATGTGCAGAAGGGCTACAGGTTCAGTCTGTCTTATCAGGGGATAATAGGAGACATTTGAACAAGAGGAAGGACAGAGAAGTCAGGAGCAAACAGCCTTTTTACACAGTGCAGAGGATTAACCCCTTAGGTTCCACAGCGAGTACAACAAGCATGCTTTACTGCATATACAGACTTATTTTACTGTTGTGGATTTAGTAACACTTTAAATCATGCAGCTTTTCTCTCCCTTAACCTGTGATTGGGCAGCAAAGAAGCAGAAAACTGACTAGCTCATCCCTCTGCTCCCTCTTTCTATGAGCATGCTCCCTTTTAGCACTTGATCACGGCAGCACAGATGTTTTACTACTTAAAATTTTGCAAAAACTTTATACTATCCTTTAAAAGGGAAAGACCAGATACTCTTACCAGGTGTTAGCAACATTTCTATAGAACTCTTTTGCACTCACAGCAGAAACATGTTTGGTGCATACGTAGATGTAGGAGCCAAGACAATGGTCAATTACCAGGCAGAGCTTCAAGGTAATTGGTGTTGGATTGAGCCAGCATTGGAGGTTCTCCAGACAAAGAAAGTTCCATTGCTGGAGGCTCTCTCCAAACAAAGCAAATTATCTAACAGAGCCCTGAAATCTGAAGGATGCTTTATTATGTGTACTCATTTAATAGATTGCATACAGCCTAATATACGCTTTAAATTGGTCTGGTAAAATATCTACATAAATAAATAATTATTTTTATTGGTATATATTTTAAATGTAATTTGTGGCTTGTTTTACATTGCCTTCTACAAAACAGAAAGCATGCTGCATCTGCACAGCAGTTTCCCCTGTAGTGTAACTTTTCATCTTTTAACCACAATGAAATCACCTCTTTAACCACAGTATCACATGCTGTACAACATTACAAATGATCTGGCAGCAGTGTAATCTGCAAAACTATTTTACTGTACAATGGCATTCTTTCATGCCCATCTCATAAACCTTTTCTTGACATGTAAGTATATTGTACAATTATTGTATTCCTAACTAGTATTGGGGTTTTTTTTTTAACTCATAGACATATTCTCCATTAAAAAAAAACTAATGACCGATCATGTTGGAAATGATAAAGGTTGCCATTGCTAACCTTGTTGTCTGGCTGGAAAAATGACCCATTGCTTTGAGAGGGTTTAGTGTAATTGTTATGCTAGGGTTGGGGGGTCATGAGTTAGGTAACAGGTAAGAGGTTAAGTCACTGCCTGGGACAAATAAACTGACAACTTCTGGCATATCCCTGACTTTTTTTTGATCTACATATGTGATTTGGGTAAAAAAAATGCTTACTATTACAGCCAGTCAGTTAGTATTTTTAGGAGGTCATTAATGGCAAGTCCTTTATTTTCTACATAATGGATTTTTTAAAGCTATGTATCTTGAGATTACATGGTAGGTGTAATATCTGTTGTTCTAATCATGAATTTTTGATACATGTAGTGTAAGTTTCTAAAATTATATTTCAGTCTGGATTTATGATATGCGATTATCCATATTAATACCACTACCTCAGTATAATTAAGGACTTTACTTGTTGTTACAGCAAGGTAATCTAAATTTTATTGCCCATCATGTTTATTTCAAATGCACAGGAATATTTAAATAATAAGGTGAGAGAAGGACTATGATAACAGTGCAAAAATCCACATTACATTTTACTATTTTAGCTTTCACTTGTGATGAGCAGCAGGGGCGGACTGACCATTTGGAAACTCGGGCACTGCCCGAGGGCCCGGGGTCAGTAGGGGGCCCCATGAGATGCCCCTGGTACCTTTTTCATAGGCTTTTTTGACTTTGGGTAAGGACACAGGGGCCCCATGATCCCTTATTGCCCAGGGGACCCCATGAGGTGTCAGTCTGCCCCTGATGAGCAGTAAAACAATTTCAGGTGATGAGCCACTATTTTAGTCTTGCTATTTGTGATATATTTCTTTTGTATTAGGATTAAACCAACAAATGTACCTGCAATAAAAATCAATTTCCTCTCCATGGAAACACTATATATTATACAGTAGCTAAATACACATTCGATTCTTAGCAGTGTTTTATGATATTTTGAATTCAGTTTTTTTTTGACAAATATTACTAATGAAAACATCATTTACATTTTTCAGATGCATTTGCAGCAATCTTAATTGACCAACCATTAATTTCACTAACTGAAACTGAAGGAAAATCCGTCACGTTGACTTGCAATACTATAGGTGTTGACCTGGAAAAAAGACCACTTCACTGGTATCGACAGAAATCCAATGAAGGATTAGAAAATATCCTTTACATATTTGAAGGAAAAGCTGCTTACAGACCCAGCTTTTCTGCTGCCAAGTATAAGGCTGGCATTATTTCAAGTTTGACAATAATGAATATAAATGAAGAGGACAGAGCTGTATATTACTGTGCCTGCTGGGATACAAGTCACAGTAACACAACTTAGGAGACACTTCATACAAATTTTACCATACAGAAGGTAAGGCTTTGGAGCATGCTTCTGAAATAAAACCTTGATATGATAAAAAATATTTAGCTTAGGTTTTTAAAGAGAGCAGCTGAGATTACCAAATATTTTGCCAGTTCAAAATAGTTTATGCTTACTAAACCTAAGCCATCATGTGTGGCCAATGTGTATGGTATATACAGTGCTTATGCTTATAGTATGGGAATAAATTTATTTTTTATACATAATAATGCAATTTATTATTAAAGTATTTTATTTTAAATGTAAGCTGTCCAGAGACAAATGCAGAGGTGGCCATTGCTGATCTCCCGCTGGAAATGCAAGTTGGCTAGCCATCATTGACAAAGTATACTGTATCTGAGGATACAACTCTTTTAAAATGTTTTTTTTTGTTGTTTTAATTTAATTTTGGATAGATTATGGAAAGCTTAACAATTCAACCCCTGTCACCTCAGCTGTCAGTTTTACCTCCGATACATTGCAATTACTGTATATAACCAGCGTAGGAATCATTCCCATTTTTTAGCATGCAGCAACAGTCCTGAAGAAGGGAAAATCCTTTTCTCCTGAAACACATAACCTGATATACTTGTCGCTATTCTTAATAAACGCCTCTTAATTTACCATCGAGCTTGCATTGTCTTGGATATCGGGCACGCCTTCTTTCATATTATTCCAAGTCTACATGTGGAAATGACATTAAGGCCATGCCAGAAAGGCGGAAGCCACCATTGGGCATGGCCTACTGGAGGGATGTTTCCTTAGTCACCCACACAATCACCCACCCACGGCCAGTGATTGATCCAGTCAGTCCGACGCATCCAGTACAAACAAGATTTGTTCTAAATGGGGAATTCATGCCCTCAATTGTCCTCGTTACTATTGTTACTGGGAAAGAAAGTGAGGGAAAATCTACAGTTTTGAAACTGAACTTTTTTTTTGTCTAAGATGTACTTGTTTTTTGTCTAAGATGGGATGTCCCTCACTTTGAAAAAGTTAGGTTGAAAAGAAGACACAAGTCCATCTAGTTCAACCAATAAGATGGATATATATTTGCATCAAGCCTTAGGAAATTTACTATAAATAAAAATGTAAATAAAAATGTAAATAAAAAGTTCCAAGTATCATTAGTGAAAGTATTCAAATTTCACAACTTCTACCAGGGAGGCCATAATAAACCAGCAGCCTATAACATACAATACAGTAATGATGTGATCTTCCCCATGGGTTCATAAAATATTTGTAACACCGCGTGTACACCACCGGCCACTCTGTGGCTTTCCAGAGAGGCTCTGAGGCTTACCTTAACAACTTTTCATTAGCCAACTGTTTGTGAAGACTACCTCTTCAGGGCATATGAGATACTTGCTCTTCCCCTAAATATTAATGTCCTATAGATAACAGTTAATATGGCATGCAAGTCTTGTAAGAAATCTTGCTGCTGGAAGTTCAGAGAGATATCTGCACCTGTTAGGTACTAGAAAGGAATATTTTAGCATATTAAACCTGAACCCCAGGTAAACACACATATAGAGTGAAATTGCACAGATGAGATCTGTTTTTACTGTAAAATGATTTGTGTCTGTCCATTTAGTTCTGAGACATACATAACCCTACCAGACAGTACAGGTTGGTAACCTGATCTTTTTAAGCTGTTGTTAAGATGTGTATCTTGGTTACTTTCCTGTGGAAAGACACAGTGAAAGCAAAACAACAGCCTAGTAAAGAGTCTGCCATGTGCTCACACCACTGCCTTCTCTTCTTCTATCACAATGTATCTTGCCAGCTCATGTTTGATGGAACACAACTGATTTGCCCAAGTGTTGCCCCCAGGGCCAGATTAAGAGCATCATGGGCCTAGTTCACTCTTACATCAGAGTTCCCAGACCCCCCTTTAAATCAGAGTCCACAGGGTTCTCCCTTACAGTGCAGCATGGGGGCACTCTACAGACCCTGATGTAAAGGGGAATCCTGCAAACAATGATGCAAAGGGGAACAACACAAACTCTGCTGTAAAGAGGAACTCTGTTGTAAGGGGGTTCCTTTTACATCACAGTCCGCAGAGTCTGCTGAGTTCCTCTTACATGAGCATTTACAGTGATCCCCCTTACATTAGCATTCTCCTTATATCAGAGTTCCCCTTCACATCAGAGTCCACAGAATTCCCCCTTACTGGGCAAGGGGGGAATGTTAAGGAATGTAGACAATGCCTCCAACTTTATATTTACACATTAGTATTATTATTATTATTATTATACAGTATTTATAAAGCGCCAATAGTTCGCTCAGCGCTGTACATTACAAAGGGAGACAGAACATGTGACAGAACAATACCAATACAATGCAAAACATGAGGGGATCGAGGGCCCTGCTCTTTCGAGCTTACAATCTAGGAGGGAGGGGGTGGTGGCACAGGAGGAGATAGCTGTGGGGGATGGAGTGGTAGGAAGAGTGGAGGAGGGAGGCAAGTTAGCAGGGGGTGGGGTAGGCTTCCCTGAAGAGATGGGTTTTCAGGGTGCGCCTAAAGGAGAGGAGAGTAGGTGATAATCTGATGGGTTGGGGCAGGGAGTGAATAAGGTAACGCTTTTTGCCTTTAGTCATCTGATCATGTACAAGCAAAAATCTTGTTTTTTTCATTGTCCTTGCAAGTTATTACGTACAGTATCCAAAGTGAACCATATACATTACTCTAAGCAAACATTCTGCACTCCTTTGTTAAATAAACCTTATCACTGTGCTCCCATAATAAAATTATTGATATATGGCCTCAATTTGAACCTGAAATTAAATTTTAGTCCCTATTTATCAAAAAGTTGCCATAGAACTGAAAACATTTCGGAGAAGGGCAACCAAATAATTTTGGCCAAAGTATGTGCCAGATTGGGCTTCAATTAAGTGTACAGACCATATTGAGTCCATCCTCCTTTGCTTCCCTGCCCATTCTCATGCTCCACCATTACCCAATGATAAACTGACTTTCTGGTATATGTACAAAAATAGCTATCACTTCAGTGATCACAGGAACAGCCTGCACAGTTCTGATAGATAGAAACCCTAATTCACTGTAATTAGTTGCAACAGTTTTATTATTTTTTAACAGAAAAATAAAAAAAAACTACAGAGACAACAGTTCTGTATCCTAGTAAGTCTCATACTGTATGTAAGAAGAGGATCTATACATGCAAAGCTGACACTGTAAGTACACAAAAACACCTCCCAAAAACTTTTCACTATGTATTGTACTCAGTTTTGAGAGTGCCACATAGACATGCAAATTCTACATAATGTTCTCCTTGAAAGTTTAGGTTATTTATGGTTGTTGCTCTTGGTGCCCTTGAAAACTAATTTCCATGAAACACTATCCATACAAGTGTAGGTGTCTGACACTCTTTAGACTAAGATACACTAAACTAAAATTATGGCAAAGGATGGATACAATAATCCTTCTTTTTTTTTTTGCCACTTCCCGACAGAGCTATAGCCAAAAGGTGACTACAGTGCGGTCGGCTAGTTCTGGAAGGGCGTCCATGGATGTCCTCCCAGAACCACACCCCCTGTGCAACCCCTGGGGCGCGCGCCGTGCGCGATCTGTGATTGCTGTGTCCTTCAGGCACAGCTGATTATGTGTCCAAGTAATCCAATGTCTTTTACATGTGACCAGCTGTGTCCAATCACATGTAAACAGGAAATGCTGGTTATTGGCAGTCCTCTCCTTACACTGAGAGTGCATGAGGAGAAGAGAGCCGGTAAGCATCATTTTTACACTGATCATCTGGGCAATGGTCATCAGTGCCCAGATGATCAGTGTATACCCTGATAGTGGCCTTTATTGCCCATCTGTGCTGGCTTTCAGTGCCCATCTGTGTTGGCTTTCAGTGCTGGCTTTCAGTGCCTTCTCAGTGATGCCTGTCAGTGTCCACTAGTGTCACCTATCAGTGCCCATCAGTACTGCTTATCAATGCCCATCAGTGCTGCCTATCAGTGCCCATCAGTGCCTTCCATCAGCACCCATCAGTCCCACCTATGAATGCCCATCACTTCCACCTATCTGTGCCCATCAGTGCCTCCCAACAGTGCCGCCTATCAGTGCCCATCAGTGTCACCTATCAGTGCTCATAAATACAGCCTATCAGTGCCGCATATCAATGCAGCCTCATCGGTGCCTCTTCATCAGTGCCCATCAGTGCCACCTATCAGTATCAGTGCAGCCTATCAGTGCACATCAGTGAAGAAAAAAAATCACTTATTTATAAAACTTTTTAACAGAAACTAAGAAAAACTTTTTTTTTCAAAATGTTTGGTCTTTTTTTTGTTTGTTTAACAAAAAATAAAAACCCAAATGGTGATTAAATACCACCAAAAGAAAGCTCTATTTGTCTCAAAAAAATATACAAATTTAGATTGGGTACAGTGTTGCATGACTGCAGAATTGGTATTCAAAATACAACAGAGCTGAAAGCCGAAAATTGGCCTGGGCAGGAAGGAGGTAAAAGTGACTGGTAGGCAAGTGGTTAATTATGCACAGAACTGCTTCATATAGTTATACCATTTATAGATATTAGTCAAATCTTGTGAGCTGGATTGATACGCATCCAGAACTTACATGTCTTAGATCTTCTATTTATAGCTAGCAATTAAGTTTTAATGAATCACCAGACCTTTTTTGTGTAAGCTATGAAGCATGGTGTACATGGAAAGTTTTCGGTTCAGGTACAAGGCTTTTTGTAACAGGTAGGTACCGATATTTCACTTAGTCTTTATTCAGCTAATGCACATATTTCTTCACGTTACCACTGTTTATTATTTATTTTTAGAAAATATGTTTTTATTGTATATTTTAAAATGATAAAACAAATAACCAAACAAATACAAACGGGGGGAGTGAAGCCATATACCTTCTTAAATAACAGTTTGGAATAATATACAATATCAGTTCCCCAATATTTGCAAGAATATGGTGAAAACGATAACATTCAGTGGAACAACTAAGAATTTCCATATTTATTAACCCTAAAAAAATATACAATAAGAGTCTAAAAAAGAAATACAGTAACGTAAATAACTTTTAAGTAATAGAGTATTTTTAAACCTTAACCAGGGATCACATAGACTTCAGCTTCTAAAAGTTGTTGGCTTGAAGATTTAACATTCCAATTAGACAAATCTAAAGATAAATACAACCTTTTATAAATGAAAAGATAATTATCAGATAACACCTTATCAGATGAGCATTTATCTGATAAGGTATCTACCTAAGGCTTTCATTGTTCTAAGCAGTGGATCATATAGACATACAGCAAAAAAAAAAGCTGGCTTTGTTACCATTCTTTCTTCAGCCATGATAAGAATAATTTAAACTCCATAAATATTGGACAGGGTTATAGAAAGAATTCGGAACATAATACATGAGTACAAATTGTAAGTTTAATGGCATATTAATGTCCCAAAAATATTATAACACTTCTTGTAATTTTAAATTCCTATTACCATCAGAGTGATGAGCTAATAACAAGGATTTTAAAGACTCGAAATTTAAAAAAACGTTTCATTTGAAAGAGCATTTATTAACAAAAGTGTGACATTTTTTCCAATACATCTCAATTTTACAAAAAGGTCCATGATTGGATTGGTATATGTAGGTAATATAGAATACAGTAAATGCATTGCCTCTAAAATGCCATCCATTTTAGGAATTCATTCATCCTCCACATATTGCAAACATATAAATCTCCCCAACTGCAGGCAAATAAGAAAGTGGAGATTTCAAAGCTAAAATCCTCATTTAGAATGCAATGATCTCTGGTAGTGAACATGTCAGGTACTTCATAGGAATAAGTGAAAGACCTGCAAGTGATTTCTTGATTTTCCATTGAACAACAATATTATAACGAATTGTGTTGAGCACCCTAACTGCATCTGTACATTTAGTGAGCAAAGAACTGGAATATTGGAATTAGCTACATGGCAGCAACTCTTTTTAAAGGACTACAAAATGTTGTACTCTAAAATCTGTATATAGTCTTATATTAACATTATAAAGCATGTGAATGATTATTTATTTCTCATGCCTATTTTTCTTTTGAAGTAACAATTACAGAAGGTCAGTACTAAAGAGCCTCATGAATACTCTTACTTTTTGCAGAATTGTTTTTTTAAACTAGTAGCTATGAATTTCGTATTTTTACACTATTCTATTAATATCACAGGAACGGTTAGCTGTGTAAACAATCAGAGGGGAAATTAACAATTAATTCCAGTAGACCATAGGTAAACTGAGGATGCATGAGTTCAACCAATTCTGAAAAATCTGCCCCAGAAATGCTCACAATGGTCACCTTTTATTTGTATGGTTTAAATTATTCTGTAAAAAATACTGTTACTGCTTCCAGCTCTAGCATTCTTGGCAGACATAGTTTGTCTCATTTCCCACCAATGTATCCTTTCCTTAGTCTACATGTAAATGTATGTCTGCAATAATAATGCTTTAGTTAGGTGTACCTAAATCTAAACCAAAAGTATTTTTTTCAAAGCATAAGCAAATGTTTTTTCATAATCAGAAGATATGTACAGATTTGTATACTAAAGTTTAGTATACAAATCTGTATATATCTTCTGATTATGAAAAAATATTTGCTTATGCTCCGAAAAAAATTTAGGTACACCTGAGCAAGATAAAGAGACAGGGTATAGGTACACATTAAGGGGTTGATTTACTAACATTGGAGAGTGCAAAATCTGGTGCAAATGTGCATGGTAGCCAATATGCTTCTAACGTCAGCTTGTTCAATTAAGCTTTACCAAGAAAACCTGGAAGCCTGTTGGTTTTTATGCAGATCTGCACCAGATTTTGCATTCTCTAGTTTTAGTAAATCAACCCTTAAGTGTCTGTTTCTCACAACTTTCACTAAAGATTCACATATTTTCGCATAAGATTTCATCAGAAAACAGTTTGGCTCTTGAGTAAAAGTAGTGTGAATCTTGGGTAAAAACACTTGTAAATAGACTCCTATGTATTCTCAAAATATTACAACCATTCATATTGGAAACCCTTTTGAGCTATGGGCAAGAGAGACTCCTAGTGGATTAAATGGACTACCTACAGTTGTTTATTTGGAAAGCTGGCAAAGCTCTTTTTAAAGGCCCATTAAGAAAACTATGCAAGTGTGTGAAAATATCTAAAGTATGCCTATCATTTTCAGTTTTTTTTTATATATATTACTCAGTTAGAATGTCATCATTTTGGAATTGTTATCAATTTGAAAGCAAACTAGTTTCAGATAATAAACCTTGATGTTACTGAAAATGTTCAAATTCACTGTTTCTATCCAACCCACTGATAAGGAGTTATACCCTGTAACAAAGGGTTTTTGCTAAGAAAGTCAGCACTGTGCAAGGATGGCAGCATAAAAACATTTGGAACAGGCACAAAACTTTTGATTACTGGTATGTATAGCACTTGACCTAATCTATATAATCTATATTGGAGTATGAGATGCGAGGGATATCATCAAGGTAATTAAGGTAACCATCACATCCAAGTTAGTTATTTTTCATTTTCTTTAATCAACATAATATACTTAGATATTTATTTTTGACATTTATGTTTTTGTAAAATTAAAAATGGTGATCAAAGTTGTTTTTTTTATGTAAAATAAGCTGCTTTTCAATATGATCCAGCCCCAAAAATATGTTGGTTAACCTCTTAAAATGTGGTTGTGCTTTTGTGATCTAATACACAACCTCAGTGTCATAACTGTCCTAGTGGGTCACGATGATAAACCTGTAGGCATGTAGCATGTAGTTCAACCAGTAATCAGCTCCCACACTTCCCTGATAGCATGTCAGCAAGTTACCATATTTGTCAGATTTTAAAGGACTACTATTCCAAAAAACATTGTGTTGTTACAAATGTATGCTGTTAACAAATGCAATAATTAATAGTATAAGTAGAATAATAGTATTCCGTATATAAATACCTTTTTCCTAATTCACATACCTATGTTCATACTTTTTTCGACATTTACATATGAACCATGTTGTTCAACATGCTTGATAGTGACCAAATAGCCAGTGCTTACCTACTGAGATTGATGAGTTGCACAGTATACCGCACTGCAGCTAGTAGCATCTATTAATGTAACATTCTATGCTAAGGTCTCCATTGTTCTCTGAGCTTCATGTCTCTATGGTCTGGCTGCAATGAACCATAGATGTAAGGTCTCTTCAGCAAAAAACACCCAGGTAAGTAAAAAGGACTATAATGAGCTTGTCTGGGTGTCCTTTTTTCCTGGAGAGTCCTTATCATCAGTGGTTTGTTGTAGCAGAACACTAGTCCCTAAAGACACATATTTAGATTTTTAAATTAACACGAGCTACTAGCTGCAGTGTTCTACACAGCGAAACTTACCCATCTCAGTAAGTGAGCACTGTCCACTTAGGTACTGACTAAATCCATTGCTAATCATTTGTTTGGATGTGTTCCCCTAATTATATATATAGTGAGGAAAGACTGCAATATCATACTTAGTGTGTTACACAGAACGCATCTTTCTGATCCATCATGGAGCTTACCTGTAAAATTTCTATGCAGAGTTGTTTGTTTAAATTGAGCAAATGTGATATTGACATTGGGACACACTAGAACACTGCCGGGGATGCTGTAGCTGTTATAGCAACAGTTTTAGTTAAGACAATTACAACCATGTCAGTGAAAGATGACCGCTATAAACACATCTGTATCATTACTTAAAGGGAATGTTCCACCAAGAAAAGAGAGCTACTGACCCACTGATTAGGCAAATTCCACTGCTTATTTCATAGCATGGGCAATAAAAAAATGGAAGGTAAAGAAAAAAAAAAATCAGTGTTCAAGGCTGTTCTACAACCAGTAATCTTCTTACAACTGATAAATTTAATGCTAATTCTACTACATTTACATCACTAAAAATAAAAAGGTACTTAGAAAGAGATTGTGTTGACTGGAAGGTTAGTCCTGGGACTATTCTAATTTAAAAAAGTGTTTCCTACGCTTGTAAAAAATAAAAAAAAAACTATTTTATCTAATGAAATAATTACTAAAAAAGAGATAGTGTAGCAAGAAACACTATTTCACTAATGATATATGCAGAATACGGTTGTTAAAGTTCATATTTTTGTGCTTCTGCAGTTATTAAATGGTAATATATCAGGAATGCAAAATAATACAGATGTTGACTAAATTAGACTGCAGTGACAAACTCATATGAATTAAATGTGTAGATTTGTAAAGATACATATTTTATGTTTTCTTACATTACTGTTAATATGTGTGCATCCTAGGTTCAGTTCACATTATCTCACTTGTAGCTAGTTTATAAAAGTAGTTGAGAATCTTCACTCAATAAATTAAGCAAAGAATCACTTCAATTATCCAATCATGTAAAAAGCATATTGTTTATATTTTATCTACACATAACTGAGTATTAAAAGTGAAGATTTTCTATTCCTTTAGTAAATCAGCCTTATTACCAGTATGACATTTATGGGGTTTATTGAGTGAAGATTTTCTATTCCTTTAGTAAATCAGCCTTATTACTAGTATGAAGTTTATGGGGTTAAGTTACTAAAGGCTAATAGGCTGTTCGCTTTGCAAAGGGAATTTTTACTTAGCTTACTGAAAATTAGAGATCAACAAAAATGGAAGCTTATGTAAAGATACTTTTTACGCTTTTTTAGAAAAAAACGTTTACATAGCATGTTACTTACTCGTTCATTCACCCATGATTTTTTTAAGCCTGTGAAAAAAAAATACAGCACATAATTGATTGGCTGTTGAATCTAGGTAGGTACTGTAAATTGTTACAAAGAACATTGCACAAAGATTTTTTTTAGACATGCAGCAAGCAATAGCAAAATTAACATATTTCTTCCCTGCCTGTCCAGAAAAAAAATTGCACAGTAAAATATTGAATCCATTCTTTGCAGGTTTGTATGGTTGTCTGTGTTCCTGTTGGCAAGCTTTCTTCTCATCTCTTGTCCCAGTGACAGCATGCCATAAGAACCAGAAATTCTGGGAAGTTCTGAGAAATCTCTCCAATTGGGATATAGACAAAAACAGCACTTTTTCTTTTTTTACTGTGCCTACTTTTTTCTGTGAATTCCTTTTCTGTTTTTTTTTTGCCACATTTTTTAATGTCACAGAGACAGTTATTGAAAGGAAATGCGATTACAGACGACAAAAAAAAAAAAAAGAAACCAACCCCACTCTATCTAAAACTTAAAAAAAAAAAAAAAAATGTTTTAACTGTTTCGACTAAAGTTGGAATTCACATTCCCATTAATGTTTTAAACGTTCTTTTAGATCAACCTTTGAAGGAACCAGAAGTAACCATCTTAAAGTCTGGCACCGAACAAGTGGCTAAAAAAGGGTTTGCAATTTATATGTGCAACTTGCAAAATTTCTTCCCTGGTCTGATTAAAGTGGTCTGGCATGAAGGTAATGGCGAAGATGAGGTGCAGTCAGAGCAAGGTGAAATTGAACACAATAACATCACAAACACATATTCACTGAGCAGCTGGATAAAAGTGCCAAAATCTGACCTGGGAAAAATGTTTACATGCAAGTACAAACATGATACAACCAAAGAAGGCTGGAAAATGGAATCTGTCTCAGGAAATGAATATAATCTAGGTATGCATACCTACTTTAAATAAGAATTATTTATAAAAACTGAAAATCTGAGGTATGAAGCAAATTATTATAATATAATTTCTGTCCATGTGTGAAAATAAAATAAATTAGAATTCCCAATAATGTAAAACTCAATAATAAACATATACAGTAAACATTCGTTCATTGATTTAGCTGTTGTCAACACAAGCTAGCTATTACACACAACTCACTTAAATACAAAAGTGGAGCCTTTCCCATCCACACTGGGAACCATTATACAAAACAATTGGGGAATGGTATTTAACCACTTGCCTACCGGACACTTCTACCCCCTTCCTGCCCAGGCCAATTTTCATCTTTCAGTGCTGTCGCACTTTGAATGACAATTGCGCAGTCATGCAACACACCGATCGCCGTTCTGCGCGCCCCATCATTTGATGTCTTACCTTGCGGCCATCATTTCCTTATATGGCGGGCGGGGGGGGGTGGTTAAAATTATTGTAAATCTTCAAGTGCAAAAAAAACACAGTATACTTATCTTCTGATTTTGCACAGAGTGGCATCAAACCTCCTTTACTTGGGTCCCCTGCCAGTGCTATCCACTCCTCCTCCTCTTGGTACATCCCAATAGGAAGCTTCTCTCTCTGGGGTCCCACCTGTGTCAGTCCCAAGCCGGCTGATTGTGCCCATAGACACAGACAGGGTGGCTTGGCCTCACTCTATCTCTCTGCTCTCAGAATTTGATTGACAGCAGCAAGATCCCATTACTCCCACTGCTGTCTCTGTGAGCAGAAAAAGTGGAGATAGCCGCTGCAAATGGGTGAGACGGTGGTACAGATACAGAGGCATTTTTTTACCTAAATGCAGAGAATGCATTAAAGCGGCATTCCAGTGACACTGTAAAAAAATAAAAGTTAGCAGCTACGGAAGCTGTAGCTGCTGACTTTTATAAAACTGCCACTCAGCTGTCCCTTGATCCCGCGGTGTCCTCCCCACAGCCCGTTTCATCAGCCGTCCTGTGTTCCCAGCATTGGTATCTTCATTCTGGGCACCCGGCTTTGACAGCTTGCGGCTCCACAGCCGGGTGCCCACTGCGCATGCATGAGTAGCACTGCGCTTTCTGAATGGTCCCGTAGTCTTCTGGGACCTGTTACATCTCCCAGAAAACTACAGGGAGGGGGGAGGACAACTTCTGTTTCTGATTGCCTAGGCAATCGCGGCAGAAGTGGGTGCCTATCAATTTTGGGTACACGTTCCCCCCCCAGCTCCCCAAATGTGCCAATCCTTAAAAGGGAGCAGTCATGGAAGCGGAACTTCCCCTTTTGGGTTGAGCTTCGCTTTAAGGTAAAAAATGTCTAGCTTTTCAAACCACTTTATTCTTCAGCATAAGCAATTCTACAATAAAGTGAAATGAAGCAGTAAAAGAAAATTTTCCTAGCAATTTTTTGGGTACATGAGACTTTGTTTTATTTTGCCAAAAAAACTTCTTTGCCAGCAATTTTTTTAGGGGTTTCTGCTTGCAGTGCAGTCTACACATCCAGCCCACTCCTGGCCAGAAGATGGTGAGAATGTTCTGCTGGCCAATGCATCTCTAGCAGGCATTCCAGAAATTACATCATCAGTGGCCACCCAATGGGCAAAGGGTGAAGAAGCTAGACGTAGAAGATGAAAAGAAGATGGCAAGGGTGGACATAGTGGGGGGGGGGGGGCACGGACCTCATATAGCTGGAGAAGTGCTGACAAATGGGTAAGTCTGTTCATACTTTCACTAGCGGATACACAGTACATTTAGTTCCACTTGAACATTACACTGTACTTAGGAGGTATTTAAAGTCAAAACTTTGTTTTAGTTTTGGAGAGAGCAGGTAATGAGAAGATTTGACCTTTCTATTTTTCATAGTGATCATTGTCACTGAGAAATGAAAGGAAGGGAAAACTTCTAAAAAAACTTCTAAAAAAGGGAAATTCCCTTCACTATGGAGGAATTTCCTCTCAATTCCTTTTGTTTCTACTGCACAGAAAGTGAAGAGAAATTGCCCAAATGGGACATAAACTGCCAAACCCCCCAAAAAACCTAACAGTGGTTTTAATATTTTCACACTGTGTTCAAAACAAAAAGTTTGGGCTTTAGATATACTTTAAAGCACAACTTTACCTTTAGTGAAGCAGTTTTTTTTAACCCCCCCCCCTACGCCCAGACTGCACCCTAACTGCTAATGTACACACCTTTAGCCCCAAATCCAGAAATGCTGGTTGTTTGGCCCTGCTGCACAGCCTTTGGTAAGAAAACCTCTGGATGGCTCTTCACATGGTGCAGGCACACCAAGGCCCCATTTCTTCCAATAGGATGGTCCTGCTTACAGCAGCCTTCACTGGTCATACTGAAGGCCTCCAAATGTGAAGTTGTCCTTTAAGAAATGTTTTGTAGACCAACTCTGACTCACTAAAGTATACAGTGATACAGTGTAAGTTGCAAAAAGAACAGCATACTGCTTCCCCAAGCCATGAAAATACTGACTCTCTGAAAGTCAGTATTTGCAAATCCTTAGCATGCCCAGTCACCTCATTATAGATGTTAACAAATATAGAAATCTGCAACATATGTTTATCAAGTGCCTGCTAATTGACCATATTTGGGAAAATATTAAGAATAACCACAACCCAATAAATACATGTGGAACTTAATGTGATTTTCATGCAATTAAATTTGCTTTCATTTTAAAAAATGTAGCAGATATTATGTAACCATAATTATATTTCAGAGATTTTTAAGGAAGATCCCAAGCACAAGAAATGCAATCAAGGTAATTATTTTTTTATTTATTTTGGATAATTCCTATAACCCAGAAGTTTGTTGATTGGATCTATAATTTGTGCCTTATATTATTTTTCCTTTATTAAAAATGTAGATGCACCTTATATGTACAGTATATAAGTGTGCCAGCAGATTTTAACTGAGCAAACAATACCAAAAATACATTTTGTGATTATTTTATGTGACAATTTTTTTTATTTTTTTTTGTTTTGTTTCTGTTCTTTTTAATTTTAAACATTGACACATATTTTAAACCAAACTGCTTTACATATTTCTCAAACATATTGTCTGCAGTAATTTTTATTTTGTTGGAGAATTATTTTAACCCATGTTTTCTTATTATAGCTGCCATTAAGATTTTTTTTTGCTACCTAGAATGTTGCACTTAATTCAATTGCTTGATTTTTTTTCTGTGATGTCAAAAAATTAGCTATTTATTTTAACCCTTCATCAGAAGTATTCAATTCCAGTTTTCTTTTTTTAACTTTAAAAGAGTGCCTCTTTCAATTTAAAATGCACAATCTCGTGCACAGTTTCCTCTGCACATGATTTTAGGGTAATACGGTATTCATCCTATTTCTCATCAGTTAAGATACTAGTTGCTCTTGGCTACTGCACTTTCAGTACCTGATATATCAGTAAAATTTACCATGCATAAACTGACAAATAGACAAATTCTTATAATAATCATGAAGTTAAATAACTATAAAGACTTTCTGTGATTGATCGAAATAAATCATTTTTGTTGAAATATTTTCCCAACATCTTGCTAAAATGTTTTACTGCCAAGTATCAAATTATTTTCTGGCTCTGACTGTTATAATGTCAGTTTTAGATATGCTATTGGCAGAATCTAGAATCATAAATAGGAAAAAAAAATATCAGAAATGTTAAAAAGTCACATAAATTTGTGTTGATTTTCCTATCATGACCATTTTCTTACAAAGATAATTATTCTGCCTAAAAATGTAAGCGAATGAACAGTGTTTCACACTGACTGCTCTATTACTTGTTAAATACATGCTGTCACAGTGAGCAGCACTCCGCAAACTGATTATCAAGTCAAGTAAATAGGCAAATAGATGTACTGTAGATTTTCACTTTCAATGGGTCTTTATTAAAGTTTTGGAGGATGCATAGCATGACTCGTACAAATGTTCAAATCTAGTTAATATATTGTAAAAAGGTACATAGTGCAGCTGTTAGTCATAGAAAACAATAATGGTTATGGTAAAGATCAAATAATATGGTATAATACAAGTTAGGGCAAATGTGTAATGACTGTAAACTAGGAGACACTCTTGGAGTAGGTATGAGAGTTGAGTCTTGCACAGGGGTAGATAAGAGACATATTAGTCATGGCCTCCCATAGCAGGGGACTAAGAGAAAAAAAAAAGGGATGGAGATAGAACAGAATAGAAAAAGGGGAACAAAGGAGAATGTTGGGGACACTCCAGCCAGAAACCCAGGGCATTCAGTGCCTATAGCAGTGTGTAGTTTTCAGGGAACATGGAGGGGTAGCCATATTGTATCCATGGGGCCCAGGTTTTTAGACATTTCTTGTTTGTATCTAGGAGAATACTAGTAAGCTTTTCACTGATAATAAAAAGTTGTCTATGCGACAATGAACTTCTGTGATGGAAACAAATTGTTATTTCTAAGCTTTCGCAATATTTTGTTTTACTGCTAGTAGAATATTCTGTAGATGGCCAATTTAAATTAAGGTTTCAAATCCAAAAGGATACCTCAAGGGTCTGTGGGAAAGGGGCAGTTTAACAACGTTTTCACCAGTTTTAGGACCTTTGTCCAAAATCTAGAAAGCATAGAGCATGGCCACCATGTGTGAGGTACATTCCCTGGGAGGGAGCAGTCTCAAAGTCAGGTACTGGAAGAGTTGGAGCAAAGGAGTGCTAAACGGGTTCGGGATGTACTATACATTTTTAAATTGTCTTCTCATTTGGATTTCTGGAGTTTGTCATTCTCCCTAGTTCTGAAATATCACACAAATATTCAGGAGAATTAAAATTGTACAAATAACAAATACCATTGTTTCAGTCATTCCTGTTAGCAATCAACATTTTTAGAATCAGTAGCTATGGCACTTTTAATTTAAATCACTGATACATCTGCAAGGAGCTGGGTAGAGTTGTCATGGTACCTTTAAATTCCCTTGAAAAGGATTTGATATTTGATATGAGCAAAGACAAGTGTAAAAACTATTTGTGCAGTATATTATAAAATTTTAAATGACTGTTGCAATATCCTTTATCAATCTTTCTTAAATATGCCATCATTTCTAACTTTCCATTGCAGTTTATTGGACAATAGCAGCATGAATTTAAAAAGAAATAAAACAGATATCTGGTAAAGGCTGCGCTATGAAACCATTGACTACTATCATATGTAACAGATTTGCTTTATGTAGTAACCATTCTTGTAATATGACATTAATTTAATTTAACTTACTTTTTCTAGGTTTGCCAAGTTTTAATCGTATGATGTACCGAGCAGGACAACTTACCTATGTTATGCTAATCTTGAAGAGCTTAATGTATTCATCCATGTTGATTTTCATTAAGTACAAAACCAACCCATAAATTTGTCAAATCAAATAATGGCTTTTGGGAAAAGATTATGCAGAAAAAACATGCTTAATTTTTTTTTTTTATTGTGCTTTACTTCTTTAACTGACATATTTACTAAACCTGTATCTTTTCTGTGTGTATTTTTCAAATAAAGATTATAATATGCGTTTATATGTATTTAAACTTGAAAACTGCAGGTTACCAGTCCTTAAATGTATTGACTGCATTATTTTTGGTTTATCCTCTTTTTCAACTGGTGACCCTGTCAGTAATATACTTCCAATACTACGGTAACAATGTACACTCACTATATTATATCTACAGAGGGGAGGCACTGTCCCCTTGAGATAGGAAATATATTAGGATTACAAAACACCATCCCACCATCTTAACTCTATAGGCAAAGGGTCTGTGGTCAACAGAGAAGACTTAGAACAATGCTAACTGATAAAAGTGCAAAAGAGAGCACAGAAATATATTGGCTCATTAGATATTTGGCAAGATCGACAACTAATTTGCACTTATCGATCAGTTAAACAAAATGCTATTAACTGCATATTTATTAAACCAAAAGGGAGCAAATAAGAGAAGGTAATTGTCTTAGTTTATATATACGGTACTTTAACACGGTAAATCTATTACAATGTGATAAACATTTTTTAAATCTATGGTAGAAACTATAGCTGTATAAGTCATAGTGGAAGCTTGGATTCACTTTAAAATTTCTAAATGTACATTAGTCATAGTTGGTAATTTACTAAAGCTGTAGAAAACATTCACTTAGCAAAAAGACTGCTGATTAAGCAAGGTGGACGCTAACTTGGCTTAGTGGTTGATTATTGAAGTGAGCCGAACCTCAAGAACGGAGATTGTAGACACTCACTTCTCTTTCAGTTTATCAACCCCACTGAATCAGCATTGCTCAAACTATATTATGTATTCATTTATTTTGGATTAATTAAAATGTATGCTTATTTGCTAGTGAATGCAATAGTCATAATAGTTAAATAAAGTTTAATAGATTAATGCAACATTATGCTACTAAGGGTAGATTTAGACATGGGTCTCAATCTCCTTTGCCTCTGGAGCCCAAAACACATTCGGATTGTGCTCCAAAGGCCACAGATAGGCAGCGAGGAAGTGATGTGATACCTCCTCACCCCCTGTTTTAACCCCAATTTTACCTAAACTAAGCATAAGAGTCCTAATTCATTTACCATAAAAAGGTAAAAAAAACCAAAATGACCTAGCTGCCAAACAACAGCTATATTATAGTTTATTGCAGGGGTGGACTGACCATTTGGAAACTTGGGCACTGCCTGAGGGCCCGTGGTCAGTAGGGGGCCCCATGAGATGCCCCTGGTACCTTTTTCATAGGCTTTCTTGAGTTTGGGCAAGGACACAGGGGCCCCATGATCCCCTATTGCCCAGGAGCCCCAAGAGTTGTCAGTCCGCTCCTGGTTTATTGTCTACATTATATAAGTCTTTGGAAAGACCAAACCTTGAAACCTTATGGGCACCAGACTATAAAGGGATATATTGTTCCTGAATACCTTTGCAGTGTTGGCAAGGCACTTGGGTGGTCAGAAATTAGTATCATTTATATACACAAGTACACTTTTTTTGTGAGAGTTTTTTTATTTACTTTATGAATTTTGGTTATTCATTGTTAAGTTTTTGCTTTGCTACAAATTCATACACATAAGCTTGTACTTTGCGCAGTATATGTGATGTCTTTGTTAATTTTGTTATTTTGTACTTAAAAAAATGTTTGTACTTAAATTTCTGCATTAAAATGAAAATTATCTGTAATATTTGGAGGTCTGTGAAAAAGTAACTGCTTATTTATTTATTCATATAGCAACCTTTTCTTCTCTATGATTTAAAGAGAGCATTATACTTGAAGATCTGATGTTCCTACCACACTGATATACAAATGCAACAAACAGCAAGTCAGTTTGTATGTCAAGACAAAACACTTTTTTTTTATGACATAACACTTTAAAAGGAACCTGTAAAATTATTTGCATATCCTGTACAAGCAGTAAAAGCACTTTAAAACAAGTCCTGATTCACCTTTAAGCATTGTGGAGAAAGTTATCTTCAAATTTCTTTGCAGAAGCAATGCAATCTGAGCCCACTTACCTTTAATTTTCTATGGAGAGCAGAATCTTGGTAGTGTGCCATATGTAAACACACAGAAGATGTTTCTAAACTGTTAGAAGCAGAATGAAATCTAACTCTAAAGCGGGGGTCGGCAACCTGTCAATCACAATATACCCGTCAATTGCAGGCAGGTGATGGGTAGTTTGGCAATCCTGCTTTGCTGACCCCAGACTGCTCCTCCCACACTGCAGAGCGGCGCTTGGAGGAACTACCTGATATGCTGCGCTGCTGACTGCCGACCCTTCTCTCATGTCCATCCCAGGAGCTTCTGTGTGACATCACAGGGGATGGACAAAAGAGAAGGGCTGGCCGGGATTCAGCGCGCCAGGAGGAAGAAGAGTACTGTGTCACCGGCACTTCCCTTCTCTGCCAGTGCTTCCCTTCTGTGCATGTGAGTAAAGTTTCTGCTGTCCTGTGAGCCCCTGTATATACATTACTGCCCTACATCACTATTCTTCTCTGCCCTACTAATTGACACCATCCACAACCCTTCTAACTGTCACCATCCACTGCCTCACTAACTGTCACCATCCTCTGAAGTAGTGTGACCATCCACTGCCAAACTAACTGTCATCATTCTCTGCTTTACTGTCACAATGGCATAAGAAAAAAAACAGTTGACAAGAACAAACTGCTAAATTTGGTATTAGTCAATCCCAAGCAGAGTAAATAATGCATCAATATGAATGTAAAACGTATCTTTATTATATGATCCCAAGGATCATGTGAAGAATAAACTCTTCTCAAAGTGAACATACAATCAGACAAATAACATTAAAAGACAGTGTGATAAAAACATTTGTCCATGCCATACACATAGCGTAATTAGATATACAGTTGCAAGAAAAAGTATGTGAACCCCTTGGGATTACGTGGAGTTTTGCATGATTTGGGCATAAAATGTGCTCTGAACGTCATCTAAGTCACAACAATAGAAGAACACAGTCTGCTGAACATAATACTACACAAACATTAGATGTTGCCATGGTTTAATTGCACATAACATGTAAACATTCACAGTGCAGGGAGGAAAAAGTATGTGAACCTTTTGCCTTAATAACTGGTTGACCCTCCTTTGGCAGCAATAACCTCAACCAAACGTTTCCTGTAGTTGCAGATCAGACCTGCAAAACGATCTGGAGTAATTTTGGACCACTCCTCTTCACAAAACTGTTTCAGTGTAGCAATATTCTTGGATGTCTGGTGTGAATCGCTCTCTTAAGGTCATGCCACAGCATTTCAATCGGGTTGAGGTCAGGACTCTGACTGGGCCACTCCAGAAGGCGTATTCTGTGCTGTTGCAGCCATTGTTTTGTTGAATTACTTGTATGCTTTGGGTCATTGTCCTGTTGCATCACCCCTCCTCTGCGGAGCTTCAGTTGGGGGACAGATGATCGTACGTTTTCCTGCAAAATGTCTTGATAAACTCTGGAATTCATTTTCCCATCAATGACAACAATCCGTCCAGGCCCTGAGGCAGCAAAGCAGCCCCAAACCATGATGCTCCTTCATGTTTTACAGTGGGGATGAGGTTTTGATGTTGGTGTACTGTGCCTTTTTTTTCTCCACACATAGTGTTGTGTGTTCTTCCCAAACAACTCAATCTTGGTTTCATCTGTCCACAGTATATTTTGCCAGTAGTGCTGTGGAACATCCAGGTGCTCTTTTGCAAACTTCAAACATGCTGCAATATTCTTTTTGGACAGCAATGGCTTCCTCCATGGTGTCCTCCCATGTACTCCATTCTTGTTTAATGTTTTCCTTATTGTAGATGTGTCAACAAAAATGTTAGCATGTGCCAGAGATTTCTGTAGGTCTTTAGCTGACACTCTGGGATTCTTCTTTACCTCATGCAGCATTCTGCGCTGTGCTCGTGCAGTCATTTTTACAGGACAACCACGCCTAGGGAGAGTAGCAACAGTGCTAAACTTTCTCCATTTGTAGACAGTCTGTCTTACCGTGGACACATGAACATCAAGGCTTTTGGAGATACTTTTGTAACCCTCTCCAGCTTCATGCAAGTCAACAATTCTTGATCGTAGGTCTTCTGAGAGCTCTTTTCTGCGAGGCATGGTTCACATCAGACAGTGCTTCTTGAAACCAGTAAACCCAAAACAGGTGTGTGTTTTTTAAGGGCAGGACAGCTGTCAGCAACACATCCAATATCATCACACTGATTGGAGTCAAGGTTGGCTCACTCCTGGCTCCAATTAGCTCTGGGAGAAGTCCTTAAGCTAGGGCCTCACATACTTTTTCCTCCCTGCACTGTGAATGTTTACATGTTATGTGCAAATAAACCATGGAAACATCTAATATTTGTGTAGTATTATGTTCAGCAGACTGTGTTCTTCTATTGTTGTGACTTAGATGATGTTCAGAGCACATTTTATGCCCAATTCATGCAAAACTGTTTCTTGCAACTGTAGCATTAAATTGGCTTGGAGACCAGACAATACATAACCTCATAAGGATAATTCCTACTGTGAAGGTAAAAGGACATGAATAAATTATATAGCCCACTTGATCTAATTCAATCAGGGAAGGGTGTAGTGAAAGGAATCTGCTGGCCAGCATTTTTGCATAGAGCTTGGTGTCAACACTTAGTAGAGAGATTGGTCTGTAGTTCTCAACTAGGGTTGCATCTTTAACCTCTTCTGGGATGACAGTTATATATGCTTCCAAAAAGCTATTAGACATGGGAGATGAGACAGGTAAGGCGTTAAGGGTAGCCAGACGCTTAGGGACAAACACTTCATGAAAACATTTATAATATTGCAAGTTTGGACACTCTGGCTCAGGGCTTTTGCCTGTTTTCATCTGTTTTTTTCACTACATCTACGTCCTCTAATGTGAGGGGATATTCCAAGTCCCTGGCACACTGAGGCAAAATAGCCTTTGGGATATATTTGGTCAGAAAGTTCCTAATCCGATGAAGATGAGTGGCTCTCGAAGGGGAGTCCACATCTCACTGACAGATGTTTTACAACTCAGTATAATATTGCTCAAAGTGTTGGGCTATCTCATAGTTTCTCGAGAGGAGTTTCTCATCATGTCGATCACAGAGATGATGAACATGGAGTAAGGATCTTGATTCCTGAACGGCATGAGACAGAAGTTTTATTTCCCATGCTCATAGAACACTTTCAGATTTAGGATGTAATGTCTTCTTGTCTGTTTGCCAAGTGCCTCTAGCAGAAGGGAACAGGCCTGGATGAGGATTAATGTTGCCTGGGCACAGAACCCTTTATGAACTGCTTCTAGCATTTTAATGTAGTCCATCAGTGAGCCAATCTTCTCCTGTCATTTCATTTTTTGCCTGGGCAGAAAGGTCCAACCTTGAATACTTAGTATGAAGTATGGAGAAATATGTATAATCCTTATCATTAGGGAAAAGGGTACGCTTGTAAGCTTGTAGTTTGTAAAGGCAATAACCACAGCTGCTCAATAGACCATAGGAGACATATATAAAAGGAATAGTAGCTGATGAGTACAGATTTGTGCTTTGTCAAAGACCTTTGACAAGGACAAGGACTTTGACAAAGTATAAATCTGTGCGAAACGCATCATCATAGCAACCAGGACTTGTTGTGGTTGAACCCAGGCACTTTGACTTCTCTGCCCAATGATCAGCGTTCATCTGCCAGTTTTTATGCTCTGACATAACTTCTGATGCGCGCTGATGATACTTTCAGTGCGCGAGCTACTGGAACATCCGAGGCAGTATTCTGTTGTGTGAGTGTTTCCTTCTCACAGTTGGCTACCTATCTTCCAGCAGAGCAGTCCACAGGATTTCCTTACCACCGCCTCCTGTAACCTGGTACATATATACGACTGTGATTAATGGTTTTTATTCCTCTGAAGTGCATAATAAAATCCTTTTTTTTACACTGGATAACATTGCCATCATCTTTGCCATTTTTCAACACTTCACTGGTCACTGCCAATTTGGCTTTATACCAATAGTGCTCATTATCAGCTCCTATAAAGCAACAGTTACATATAAAAAGCACAGCCCATATACAGTAGTGAATATAAGCATGAAACACAAAAACAAATGACAGAGTTTAGGTGAATATTTTCATATCCTAAGTGGACAAGCATAATATTTCAATCAGAAAGGAAGGAAATAGCTACTGCAGTCTGTGAGTACAGTACAAAATATATATCTCTCTCACACTGCTATTAATAGGAATTTACATAGAGAGCACCAATATGTAGAATCTATTACCTTTCTTGCAGAGGACACCATCTGAGTCCAAAACAGTGCATTTTTGCAGGAGCTGCCTAAAATCTGGATTGCTCTCAAGGCTCATGAGAACAGTAGTCCCAGCATATGCGGGTCTAAGCAAGTACAGCCCTGCAAAGAAAATGAATGATGCCCATTGCCCCAGGTCAACATAACATTCAGCCAGCGGAGATGGGCAACATAATCATAGCAGTTTAATAGGCAATTACCAAAAATAAGAAAAAGACCCTGTGATCTTGGCCACTAGTACAGCCGATAGAGAGTCTTATTTCTTCATGTAAGGGGCAAGATGAATGTAATTGTAAATTGCTCAAGAGCAATATGGGGAAACAGGCTGTAAGAAAGTCAGGTAGCAGAACAAATTCCTCAGTCTGAAGCCAATAATATCACAGGTTCCTGAAGGGTTCAGAGCTATGTCGACGTATCGTGGAAAGCTGTGTGAGAGTAAACATATCTACCTTGAAACTGATCTCCTATATCTCCTGATGTTGGTATATCACAGAATAGGCACAGTTGAGGTCTGGAAGTAGAGAGCATCAAAAAAAATAAATAAATGGGTGGTCAAGAGTCATGGGCACAGATTGGAGTCAGCTGCCAAGTAAGAACATCCTCAGATAGCAGTGTCACAGGTTTTCTAGAGGCATAGGCATATGTGGTGGTGACTGTCATTGCATGATTGTTCAGCTAGTGAAGGGCTGTTGGTATAGGTGTGCCAAGTAAGAACAATAGCCAACCGGGCTAATAACAAAAACATGAAAGCATGTACTCATCTACGAATCTCAGGACGAGATGGGAGGCACTTTCAGTGGTGAGCAGGCAGTGTGCCTGGGCTGTGACAATCCAGCTTTCTGCAAGATGGGCAAGAAGCAGGAGGTGTTGGAGCAAACCTGCGGAGGGAGCACTGCCTTTGAGCCTTATGCAAGGGGTTTTGGGACACTGCTTTGCTCTGCTGGAAAATAGAATGAGTACCAATCAGGGAGGCTGATTGATGGGATGTCGAGTTGGTTGTAGTAGGCTGTAAGATCTATGGGGGTTCGTAAAAGAGCAGTGTGACCCCCAAGAGATGGCTGAGAAGTAGAATGGAAATTTCCATCTACTAGAGATACCTCGTGTTCGAAGGACATCCAACAATGGGCGCAATGCACGCATATTTTTCAAGGTCAGTTGAGACAAGTCCTGAAAGAGCTTAATCTCTGCATTGTTGTATAAAATGCGACCCCTCTCTCTGGCTTTCTGCATTATTTCGTCCTTGATTTGAAAATTCACCAAACACCATATAGCATCCCTGAGTGGTTCAGACTCCCAGGATCAGGGACGTAATGCTAGATGTGCCCTCTCCATCTCATTGGAGGAGTCTTGCATGCAATCAAGTAACTCATTAAATATTGAGCAAAGTGCTGGTTGTAAGGCATCAGCTTCTACCGATTCTGGTATCCCCAGCACCCTTGTCTAGGTCTTCATAATGCGTGTACATCTCAAGGAGATGTGAAAGCTGTGCATCATATGTATGCTGTACTTGGCAGATGGCATCCGAGTGTAGGCGAGACATCTGCTCCACATCACCGAGTCTCATGGCAATTGCGTATATGTCCATTTTGAGATTCGTAATCTCTGCAGTCAAAGCGTTTTTTATGTCAGTAGCCACTTTTTGAAGATCTAGCTGGGAAGAAGTAGCGTGGGCATATGTCAGGTCTCCGTTATTCACTGGAGTATCCAATTTGCTGCTAGGAGAACAGGGGGTTGAAACCTATGTAGCTACGTTGATATCTTGGTTTTGGGTGCGAAAGAGCTCAGGGATATTTCGACTGAGCTGAGTGTCCAAATCCCTCGGTGCCTGGAGGCTGAGATACTCTGCCTGATCTTTCCTATGGCTGTAGGCTTAGCAAGACACCAATATACCTGACTGTTTTCCTCAATCTACTGAGGCTCTTTGGTTCAGCGGCCATCTTGATCACTGATCAAGCCACGCCCTGTTCATTTCCTGCTTGTTAAGAATATGTACATATTTTAATGTCCACAGGTGTAGTTTAAGTAACATGATCTTGTATGTTTACATATTGTGGTAGGTTAGATCCTGAACAAACTATCTATTGTAAATTGATAGTTTGCCAAACGTGTATCACACAATCAAACTTCTTCATGTGCTGCAGCCTGGAAATGGCTGATTCACAGGTGTTCCAAAGGTGTGTTCCCTAGTACTTATGACTTAGTAAGAGAATAAGTCTTTGCATGTAGCATTTTATTACAGCATTTTCCCTAGTGATAGTTTCTGTGACCCAATATCTTTTAATTTAGTAAAAGTACAGTAATAAAATATACACATGGTACCCTTATTAAACAGATTGCGGGGAGGATTTATAGATATTATTTAATGTAAAAACCCACCAAATGTATATGAAAATGGTAATTATGTGTACTGTAACTTAAATGTTTTCACTGGAAATGTAAATTAAAAAGACAGTTTGACCACAAAATGCTGCTGCTAATACTGTATAGCTAGATGTGACATTAGAAGTTGATATTAATAAAAAAAAACAAAAACCAGGAAACAGCAACCTGATGGCAACATTTGCTCATCAGAACATAGTAATCTACTGCGACCACAAACAGTATTTTTCCTGGAAATGAAAAGCTTCAAAGGTAGAAGTGTCAGCCAGATGCTCTTAACTAGATATTTCAACAGGACTGATTAAAAATGATATCTAGATTCCAAAGTAAAGATAAATATTTTTATATTTTATTTAAAATGGACTTTTCAGATGATCCAGAAGTCTACATCAGTGTTTCTGAACCTTTTTTCAGTCACCCTTTAAAGTTATGAACAATCTTGAGGCAGCCTTTAAAATTACGGGCAGTCTTAAGGCACCCCATTCTAAAATGTAAACAGACTATTCTAATAGTTTTACCTAATGCAGCAACACCCACACATGAAGGACATCCAATGTTAGAGTGGATTTATGCTTCCAATGCAAATACACTGGTACTGAATAGTATTCCAATGTTTCTCTTCTCCCCTAGTTTTTCTCTATCACTTTGCTAATTTGACCCCAGTGCTGAAGGTTGTAATGGTGCCCAATGAAAACCTATGGCTTTATGTAACTAAAAGGCATGCTTGATCCACCCGCTGGCTTATATACAATTTTTGGGCAATTTTTACGCATTTTGCCAAGGCAGCCCTGAGGAAACTTCAAGACAATCCAGAGTGCTTAGTCACCCTGGTTGAAAAAGGCTGGTCTACATAAATAAACTTTCTGAAATTCCAGAACTGTACTTTTTATCATTAAAAATAAATAATTGAGTGACAATCAAGTAACTGTGCCTTTGTCTGAGAATGATGTCAGCAGTCTGATGCCAGCAGCGGAAAGTATTTACTTAGTTTCATGTCCTCAAGTGCTTCTACTCCTCGACCTCTCCGCGGCTTTCGACATGGTTGACCACCCCCTCCTCCTCAAAAAACTACACTCTCTTGGCCTCAGAGACTCCACTCTCTCCTGGCTCTCTTCCTATCTATCATAGCTCTCCTTCAGTGTTACCTATAACGCTGCCACCTCCTCTTCACTCCCCCTCTCTGTTGGGGTCCCTCAAGGTTCTGTCCTCTGGCCCCTTCTCTTCTCCATCTACACTTCCTCCCTGAGCCAATTGATACACTCTCACGGCTTCAACTACCATCTCTATGCCGACGACACACAAATCTATCTCTCTACCCCTCACCTCACCCCTTCAGTCCCCGCCCGTATCACAAGCCTACTGAACGACAAATCGGATTGGATGTCACTCCACTTCCTCAAACTAAATCTTTCCAAAACCGAGCTCCTAGTTTTCCCCCCAGCCCGTGCCCCCCCCTGACTTCTCCATCAAGACCAACAATACCACCATCAGTCCCACCCCGCAAGCCAGAGTACTAGGTGTCATCATAGACTCCAATCTGTCCTTCCAGCCCCAGGTCCAATCGCTGACAAATTCATGTAGACTTCACCTCCGCAAGATCTCCAAAATATGTCCATTCCTAACCCCGGAAACCACTAAGCAACTCATTCACTCCCTTATTATATCATGACTTGACTACTGTAACTCCCACCTCATCGGCTTACTCCACCGCAGGCTATCCCCGCTACAGTCTATCCTGAATACTGCGGCCAGGCTCATCCACCTTACTAACCGCTCCATATCCGCCACCCCCCTCTGCCAATCACTCCACTGGCTTCCGATTGCCCAACAGATAAAATTCAAAATGCTAACATTGATGTACAAAGCTGTTCATAATACAGCCCCAAACTACATCACTGATCTGGTATCCAAATACCACCCAAAATGTACTTTCCGCTCCTCACAAGACCTCCTACTCTCTAGTTCCCTGGTCTCCTCCTCCCATGCCCGTCTCCAGGACTTCTCCAGGGCTTCCCCATCCTCTGGAACTCCCTACCCCAATCCATCAGACTATCACCTACTCTCCTCACCTTTAGGCGCACTCTGAAAACCCATCTCTTCAGGGAAGCCTATCCTGCCCTCAGCTAATTGCCGATCTCCTCCACTCTTCCTACCACTCCATCCCCCACAGCTATTTCCTCCTGTACCACTATCCCCTCCTTCCTAGATTGTAAACTCCAAGGAGCAGGGCCCTCGAACCCCTCGTGTATTGTATTGTATTGTTACTGTACTGTCTCGTGTACTGTCTCCCATTATAATGTACAGCGCTAAGCAAACTATTGGCGCTATATAAATCCTGTATAATAATAATAAATAAAAAGTGATTATTCACTCGGACTGTTCATGGTAACTTTCTGGCGGCTCACAAGGTGAGAGGCACATGTATGATTAACTAAAACGTGAAGTACAGTGAAGTAATGTAAAATGCAGTGAGTGAAGTGAAACTGATTCTGATTTATTAAAGCAGAGTTTTAGGTTGAGTGAATCTGTTTTCATATCAGAAAAGCGTAACTGAAACCTTCAGGGCCCTGATGCAAAATACCATGAAGAGCCCCCTTGACCTCTTCCCTCTGAGTCCAGGCCCCTTTGCTTCAATTGTTGTCCCTTTATTATGGTCCTGCAGTAGAACCGTTTCACATGTTCTGCAGCGGGCCCCCGTTCTGCCACTCAGGTAGGGTTGCCACCTTTTCTTCAAGCCAACCGGAACACTTTAGTGGCACATGGCAAATTTATTTGTAGTATACATTATACATCAGGGTATCTCAACCAGGGTTCTGTGGAACACTAGGGTTCCTCCAGAGGTTGCCAGGGGTTCCATGAACAATGAGGTTCCCACTGACACCGTTGATCTTTTTAGCTATCTGTAAGGGGGTAATTCTTCCCAATGACCACATGTGTAAGGAACATTCTTTCCACTGACCATCACACTAATGTATCATGAATTGTAGATAAAGTCATTTAGCAGGGGTTCCCTGAGAACGGAAATTATGTCAAGGGTTCCTCTGCGTTGAAATTGTTGAGAAAGGCTGCTATACATATATTTTGTGAATAAATAACATTTCTAATCATATGGATTTAATCACAAGAATCCCCCATTACATCATAGTCCACAGAGTTCCCCCTTTACATCTGAATCCACAGAGCCCTTCTTTACATCTGAATCCACAGAGCTCCCTTTTACATCAGAATCTGCAGAGTTCCCCTTTAAATCTGAAACTGAAGAGTTCCCCTTTACATCTTAATCCATGGAGTTCCCCTCCTGGATCTGCAATTCCCCTTTACATATGAATCCGCAGCAGTCTCCTTACATCTAAACTTGCAAAGTTCCCTTACAATGTAAGGGGCGACTCTGCAGACTCTGATGTACAGGAGAATTCTGGGGACTCCAATTTAAGGAGGAACACTGAGAACTCTGATGTAAGGAGGGAACTCCAATGTAAGAAGGAACCCTGCAGACTCTGGTGCAAGTGGAACTCTTATATAATGAGGTTTCTAGTAACCAGAGCCCCCACTTACATTAACGTTCCCACAACTCCTTTAATCAGGGTTTCTAGAGTACCCTTTATATCAGAGTCTGCAGAGCCCCCTTACATCAGAATCAACAGAGCCCCCCACCATCAGAGTCCACCGAGTTCCCCACCATCAGAGTCCACAGAGCCCCCTTACATTAGAGTCCGCAGAGCCCCCCACCATCAGAGGTTGCAGAGCCCCCCTATATCAGAGTCTGCAGAACCCGCACCATCAGAGTCCACAGAGCCCCACACCATCAGAGTCCACCGAGCTCCCCACCATCAGAGTCCACAGAGCCCCCTTACATCAGAGTCTGCAGAGCCCCCCACCATCAGACTCCACAGAGCCCCCCTATATCAAAGTCTGCAGAACCTCCCACCATCAGAGTCCACAGAGCCCCCCACCATCAGAGTCCACCGAGCTCCCCACCATCAGAGTCCACAGAGCTCCCTTATATCAGAGTCTTTAGAGCCCCCCACCATCAGAGTTTGCAGAGCCCTCCCTATGTCAGAGTCTGCAGAACCCCCCACCATCAATGTCCACAGAGCCCCCCACCATCATGGTCCACAGAGCCCCCCTACATCAGAGTCCGCAGAATTTCCACTTACAATGTAAGGGAGATCTCTGTAGATTCTGGAATGTAAAGGGGAACTCTGATTTAGGGGGGCTCTTATGAAGGGGAAATGCTGTGGACTCTGGTGCAAAGGGGAACTTTGATGTAAGGTGGTCTCTCCTCACCAAATCCTCCCCTTATAGCAGAGTCCACAGAGCCTGATTTACATCAGAATTCCCCTTACATTATTGTACTGGGAGGCAGGAGAGGGGAGAGACTTTATTCACAGTATGCAAGGATGAATGGATGGGTTGTCGGCACCGTTCTTCTTCCTGCTGTGCGGCTTCAGTTCAAACCCCCCCCTCTCTCTCTCCCCCCTCTCTCCCCCCCCTCTCTCTCCCTCCCCTCTCCCCCCCGCTCCCTCCCTCTTCCCCCCTCTCCCCCCTCTCTCTCTCTTTCCCCCTCCCTCTTTCTCTCTCCCTTCCCCTCTCTCCCTCTCTCTCTCCCTCCCTCTCTCTCTCTCTCTCTCTCTCTCTCTTTCTCTCGGCTGCCTGTGAGAGAAACTCTCACCTCAGAGCCCTGCAGTCAGCAACACCATGGTGCTGGGGAGACACAGTCCAGCTCTTGGGCCCCCCACAGTGGAGGAAATCCAGAGCTCGGTCACAAGTGCCACCACAGGAGTTCCGCCACTGCCTGCACCTGTATGTTTAACTCCTTGTTAGACTGCACAGGGGTGCATATCCCTACACATGAAAAAGCCCACTATGCTATGTAACAGCCTTTGTTAAAGTGATGCTCAACCCAGGACCCTGCATTTACTATATCTGGTCTCCCACAGTACACAGAACATGAAAATGCAATTATTTTAGTAAATATAAACCGCTAAATACCTTTTCTCATCAGCAGTTACAGCAGTCTTGTGACTTCAGCAGAGCACTAGTTAAAGCTTGTAGGAGGAGTTTTCTTTCTTCTCTAAGAGGATGTGAAACATCTGACCCTCTGTCTGGACAGTGCTGACTGGCCATGTGCTGGTCAAATGCCCCCTTCCAAGAGGTAAAAAAAAAAAAAAACCTCTCTAGCAATACACACCAAACTGAGCATGTGCATGTGACCACGGGTTCAGTCTGTAGCAGGGGGTCATTTCAACAAGAGGAGGGGCAGAGAAGAAAGGATCAAACAGCCGTATTACACAATGCAGAGGATTAACCCCTTAGGTTCTGCAGTAAATATAACAAGCATGCTTTACTGCATATACAGACTGACTTTACTGTTGTGGGTTTAGTAACATTTTAAGGACTTTTATATAATTGGTATATTTGGAACTGCCATTATTAGGAAGCCACAGAGCAAGGAGGAGCACAGCACAAAGCAATCCCTATTTACATTACCACAATCAAATAAATAGCACAGAGGGAGCATGTAATGTATAAATACCATGTTCCTTGATCATCTTATCTCAGAGGGAAACAAGGATCGAACTGTTGATGTCATAAGTAACGCACATCCATCTATGATATTTATATCTACCTCAGTAGCCTCAGAATGACTATTTCTCTTTCTACAGATATGTAGTACGGGTACACCCATCCATGTGGCAATTAACTTACACCACTAATGGACAGGCCCCACACATCACCATATCCACCAAAAATTCCTAGCTGGCTAATGGGATCACCATGTATTGTGAAGACTGTGCAGTCCTCTTTGCCCCGCAAAAATCATACTCAGGGAAAACATGACCGAGTGCTCCCAAAAAAAGTGCTCTAAAAAAAAGAACCATGAGAAATGTATACCCTACATGTTTTGTTCAAAAGCACAGCTTCATCTGGGGTAAAGTGAAGTGACAAAGGTGAGCAATCATATTTTGTGATGTGATTGCTTGGTCACATCTTATGGGAATGGCATCAATTGTTTGTTAGCACTCCTATTTCTGGATTAGATGGCCAAAATGGCCACCGAGTGTGTGACGCAATGACGTCATGATGCGCGTTCGACATCGCGCATGCACCATTATGTTCTGATGGCATTGCCGCCATTTTGCTGCACACTTGTAGATCTAAGCAACACCATCTTGTGGGCACAAAAGGATATCGCCCTTAACAGCATCTGTATGGGAAGATTATAGGAGAGTAGTCTGAGATATATGGTGCAGAATTCAATACAGCATACATTTCTACCTGCAGTCCCCACTAGGCTGCCTGCAGACAGACAGATATATATACAAGTCAGTACCACTTACAGAGCATTGAAGAGCCAGAACACCAACTGGCCTACTCCTAAATCTATTCCATTATCCCATCAATACAAATACCATATTATTGGGCTATCCTAATCTTCCACAACTATTAGACAGTCTCTACCAAATCCACTAGTCAGGCATAAAGGGTATATACATAGAACTATTAATCACACAGAAAAGTAGACAAAAAAGTAAAGTCCTCATTTAAACCATGTGGTGCCCGTGAATTTAAACAAAAAGTCCACTTGGCCTCCAACTTAAGAAGATATTTATCCAAATCACCTTTTCTTGCGCTCAACTGAAATTGTGCAATTACCCAAAACTTTATGTTTCAGCCTGTCCCCCATGGTTGGCCACAACATGCCTAGCCACTGGTTTGTCTTTTTTCAAAGCAATATCATTGATGTGTTCCAAAATCCTTCGTCTAAAGAGGCGAATGGTTTTGCCCACATATATGCTTGAACAGGGGCATCTGATGGCAATCAATGATACCATTGGAAGCTTATAACAAAATAATTCAGCACACCAAACGTTGAGACCTCAGTATTTTACCAAGCTCATAGATGCTCCTATACATTGTTCTCAGCTGACCTTACAGATGTTTTCATGGCTGCTGACCTAGAGATGGTTACTGATGGCAAGGTTCAGCCTGATCCTGTGCTGGAGGTATCATAGTTTACACTGCAACTTGAACAGTGCCACAGCCACGGGCGGACTGACCATTTGGAAACTCGGGCACTGCCCGAGGACCTGGGGTCAGTAGGGGGCCCCATGAGATGCCCCTGGTACCTTTTTCATAGGCTTTTTTGAATTTGGGCAAGAACACAGGGGCCCCATGATCCCCTATTGCCCGGGGGCCCCATGAGTTGTCAGTCCGCCCCTGGCCACAGCACAGCAACTTCCTGCACTACACCACCATGCACTGCAACTCATGTATTCACTACTTCTGTCTGTGGTAGGAACTACAGTCCTGTTAGCCAATTAGCAACCAGTATCACTACTACCATCACCATCATTCCCAACAGTGACACTTATCCTCCTCTCAGCATCTCTCCATGTTACCTTTGGGTAACTATCTCCCCAAACCTCTGCTAACACATGATGTAGGATGGACATACCACCCTGCAGGCTCTAACCCACCCCCTATGCTCCAACTGCTCATACACATTAAAAATACACTGCACATGTGCAACCATGCACTTACGTTTTAACTAGAAAGAAAGCTAATGTGTAATACATGGCATATTTTTACCTAAATTAGAGCATGGTGTAACAACAGTAGCTTTCAGAGAGTATAGCAAGCCACAGTCTAGCAGAAGGGAGGATCAGAATCAGTTTTATTGGCCAAGTATGTACAAGCATAAAAGAAATTTGTCTTCAGTTTAACGTTTAAAGGTTTTAAATGGTTCTTTGTCTAATGCTACTGATCTGTGTAATAAGTGAGATGTGCTTCCCAGCACACATCTTACTTCTCAAGATTGAAAAAGCATGTGACCAGCAGGGGCGGACTGACAACTCATGGGGCCCCCGGGCAATAGGGGATCATGGGGCCCCTGTGTCCTTGCCCAAACTCAAAAAAGCCTATGAAAAAGGTACCAGGGGCATCTCATGGGGCCCCCTATTGACCCCGGGCCCTTGGGCAGTGCCCGAGTTTCCAAATGGTCAGTCCGTCCCTGTTCTCTGCTCTCTTTCCCATATCTTCAACCTCACTATCACTATTGGAATCCCCAGTCAAAAAAAAAACCCCCGTGCTGTTGACCCCCTGACTTAAAAAAAACCCTCACTGGAACCCACCAGTCTGAAGAACCTAAAATACAGTTCCCTGCTCCTTTTTAACTTCAAAATCCTACAACATTTAGTCTACAGCTGTCTGGGCTGGGAAGGAATTAATGACTTAATGACACTGGCTGGGAAGGGGTTAACATCTAGGGGCAATCAAGGGGTTAGCTGTGTACCTAACAAGTGTAGTGCAAGCTGCTTTTAAATAGATCTGGTTGTATTTTCTCCCTGATTTTCAGGGAGAAGAAACAGCCAGATCTCTGTTCTATTTACACAGAGTTCTATGTGTTTGTAAACACAGAACTCTGTGCTGTGTGTGGACACAGCCAATCAGCTGGTTTTAGACAAAATCATTGGCTGAAACCTGCTGACATATTCATGCTGTGCTTGAAACCCAGAAGCCAAGTGGCAATGTACAGGTATGTCGCCTAGCCTGGCTGTGCTGCCCACTTGCAGTACTTGTAAACAATGATAATGGTAAACAGGACAAATAGAGAGGGTGAATCTTCCCTAAGGAGGGCACGGACTTCAATAATAACCTAACAGGTGTTCTAATACCTCTCCACCCTATCCAGATTTTTAAAAGTTTTTCCTTTAGTTATACTTTAACTGCTTTCCCGTCGCCCTATAGCAGAAACACTGCTACAGGGTGGCAGGGGTGCGCAAATCACGTATATATACATGATTTCGCATTTCCGGATAGGGGGCGCGAGCGCCCTACCTGAGTCGCCATTCACGGCCTCGGCTGTCAATCACAGGGTCCAGCCGCTGATTACTTGCCGTTACCCGGTGATCGCCGAGTATTACCGATGTGAGAGAGAACTGTATGTAAACAATACCGTTCTCTCCCCTGTCAGCTCCAGCACACTGCTTTGTATGGCTTTCGAAAGCACTAACACACTCCCATAGTAAAACAGCGCACAGTTGTTAACCCCTTCATGCCCAGTGCCATTAGTACAGTGTAAGTGCTTTTTATTACCACTGATCACTGTATTGGTGTCACTGGGGATGTCAGTGACACCAAGTCAGTTCCCCCCAGTGTCAGAATGTCCGCCGCAGTCCCACAGTCCCGCTATAAGTTGCTGATTGCCACCATTACTAGTAATAAAAAATACAGTATATATACCGCCATTTGTAAAAGCTATAACTTTCACGTAAACCAATCAATTTACACGTATTGGGATTTTTTTTTTTAGCAAAGACATGTAGCAGAATACAGTGCAACAGTGCTAGGTGTCTAATAGTTATTCAGATAGATATATGAGTATGTGGATTAATAAATTGATTAATTGAGCTGCTGGCATAGAAAGTAAACCTCAAAAAAACTTCGGATAGTATATCATGAAAATATGCAGCGCTCATAAATTGGAGAATAACCAGATCCCATATATTAGAGAAAACCTGATCGCATATAGTAGATATAAATTAGGTAAGATTCATGATAAAAATAAAACATTAAAGTATAGACATATTAAACTCGTGACTTCTGTGGTGCATCCAGGGTTGGGAAACCAGAGAAAAGTTTGTGACTCTTGTGTTGAAAAAACTGAGAATAGCTTGCACTAACCAGATGTCTCAGCACATGGAGCATGGAGTAATTAAGACCTACTCCTGGTACTCTGAAAGGAAGCCACTGGAGGGGATGATGTCATCTGATCTCTCGCCACTAGATGTCATGTTCCCAGGACAGCAGGAAGGTGATCCCAGAGATATACATCAGCCAATGGAGGAATTAATCCAGCAAGCCAGCCAGCAACACACAGGAGACCAAGAGGAACCGAGCACCTTCAAAAGGCCCGGGCTCCCTCCAAAAAAGAGAGCCACAGGCCAGAAGCTTTGATAGTGTAGTATTGTATTTATTTCAGTAGTAATTTCAAATGGTAGAAAAAACACACAAATTATAAATCACAGGAACATGGGGCAGCTAAGTGGTATGTCCAGACAGTTGGGGGGCACCTCCCTAACGCGTTTCGTGTCACACACACGTTTTCAGCTCCATGTGCTGAGACATCTGGTTAGTGCAAGCTATTCTCAGTTTTATATCTACTATTTTATATCTACTATATGCGATCAGGTTTTCTCTAATATATGGGATCTGGTTAATCTCCAATTTATGAGCGCTGCATATTTTCATGATATGTAGCAGAATACATTTTGCCCTAAATTTATGACGAAATTTGATTTTTGAAATTTTTTTTACTGGACATGTTTAATAGCAAAAAGTCAAAAATATAGTTTTTTTCTCCAAATTGTCAGTATTTTTTTGTTTATAGCGCAAAAAATAAAAAAGACACAGGCGATCAAATACCACCGAAAGAAAGCTCTATTTGTGGGAAAACACAGACGTTTGGGTGCAGCGTTGCATGACTGCGCAATTGTCAGTTAAAGTAACGCAGTGCTGTAACGCAAAAAATGGCCTGGTCAGGAGGGGAGTAAATCCTCTGGAGGGCAAGTGGCTAAGCAAATACAAAATATCTTTATATCTAAACATATATAAAAACCTTTCTTCCACCTATGAAAAAAACAAAAAAATTGTATTTTCTATTGGTGGAAGAAGGGTATTTATACATATGTGTGTGATTTTGTTATACTATTTTCATTCAATATTTGACATTTATAAAGATATTTTCTATTTACCTAACTTTGTTGTTTTTTGATACACCACATGTGTCCCATGAAAGCAGCTTCCCTTTGATTGTTATTCCAGTCACCTTTTTCCTTTCATATTAATACATCTGCTGCAAGGACCGCTACTGACTTAGTGAGTTGGTATATTTCTACACTTTAAACCATTTTATCTCTTCATTAGCAATAAAAACTGACAGGGGTTCTAATTCTTCTCCACTGTATCCATCCCACTGGATATCACATGAGATAAAATACTGCATGGTAAATGATAGTTGCAGGCTACATGACTTTTGGTTATAATTTCTGTAATATGTAATGCCTATGAACATCAGCTCCATCTAGTGACCAAAATGCTGTATATTTTCTAGTTGAGGTATTTCAGAAACCTTTGCCTCATTTTGACTGCTAGATAGAGCTGATGATCATAGGAATTAATCTATATCAGACATTGCGATCATAATTCATGCAACTTGCAAAAATCAATTTTACATTTATTTAATTCCTTTATTATATGTTTTTTAAAATCAGGATTATTGTTTACATATATAAAGAGTATTTATAGAAAACGTAAGGGTTCCAACACTGAACTTTGGGGTATACCACTAAGTATTAATCTTTATATAACCATTTATATAAGGACAGCATAGTGGCTAAATGGTTAGCACTTCCACCTGGCAATACCATGATCATCATTTCAATCCCAACCACAGCACAACCTGCCTGGAGATTGCATGTTCTTCCTCTGCCTGTATGGGGTTTCCACTGGGTACTCCAGTTTCCTCCCACACTCCAAACACATGCTGGTAGGTGAATTGGATCCTGTCTAAATTGTCCCTATTAGGTGTATGTATGAATGTAAGTTAGGGACCTTAGATAGTACACCCTTTGAGGGTTAGAGACTGATATGAATGTACAATATATATGTAAAGCACTGCATAAATTGATGGTGCTATATAAGTACCTGAAGTAAATAAATAAAATAAAAAATATATTTGTCCAATCTCTGTTAGTAAGCCTGGAGATGAACAGTACAGAGCCAACATTACATATCATGTACAGACAAGTAGATATTTCAGTGTATACATTATGTGCAAAAGGAGAAGGGAAAGTTGAAGAGAATATGACAGAAGACAGCCACAGAACTAATTACGATGCTTTAGTTATCCATGATAAGTTTCTAACAAATATTAAAAAGAAAAATGATGTTTAACAAATTAGTAGATGAAGATATTGGTACCTACTATTTTGCACTATGGCATTTTGGAATTCACACTGATATAAAAGAAAATAAGAAATATTTACAAATAAAAACAGTCTAATACAGATTACCCAATATATTATAATGACCACTGACCACACAACACCTTTAAGCCACCTAAAGCCTAACTAAAGACACCTTTAAATCGCCTAAAGCCTATACTGTTGAATATTGGCAAGGCAACAATGAAGTAAATTCCTAAAGCCTAATGACTGGAGCCAGATGGGTTATTTGGCACCACTTGTGACAAATCAAGTTTGGCTTACATGGCTGGGACTCTGGACGTGACTTGAGACACTCAGATTCACATGCCATGTGAATTCTTTGTTTTAAATGAGTGAGGTTCCTATTAATGCGACTGAACTTGCTCTGGCTTTAGAGAAGGTTCCTGCACATTTACCAACCAAAGAAAGTCCAGTTTGCTCTGAAAAAAAAAACAAGGTATAATTGACCTGTTGAATTATACCAATAATTCATACAAGCTGGCTGCGATATGTACACTGTTACTAACACATGTAAAATTAGCAAAATTGTGTTTGGGCATTAAGATTTGTTTAACCCTTCATCTGGGGTTAATAAGTTTAAAAAAATTACATTAAAAGTGTTTATTTTATTAATGTTTTAAAAAATTTTTCGTTTAGAGGTTTAATAAAGACACAGTATAAATATGTATATATATATATATATATATATATATATATACACACACACACAGATATGTGTAGGGGCTTTTGCTATGAGTGTTGAAATATTGTCTTGCAGTCCCCTATTTTATGTTAGTTGCCACACAAATTACTGTCTCCCTATGTTATGAAACAGTATTCATATCAGCTTTTTTTTTAGAACAACAACATACCTTGTAAAAATAGAGACAATGGGATCGATTTACTATAAATGGAGAGTGCAAAATCTGCTGCAATTTTGCATAGAGACCAATCAGCTTCCACATGTTTTTGTCAAAGCTTAATTGAAGAAGCTGAAGTTAGAAGCTGAGTGGCTACCATACACAGCTTAACTAGATTCTGAGGGTAAATCCTCTATATTACTATATGCATATTGCTAGCAAGGTGCAATAGAAGATAACAATACTGGTGTCAAAATGCCACAAAGAAAATAAAAATAGATATATCAATTACAGGTTTCCTCAATGTGATTATTAGTCTTCCTATGGGGAAACACTCCTTCAGAAGTCCTGTCACTTTAGCTGGCTGGAGTGTAAACCCGGCAATTCGTCAAAACTGGAAAAAAAAATATGGCAATTTAGCTAAATTTACACTTGCAAAATCAAGTACAGAGCACAATGACTAGTTGTCAATGAGTTGTGATCGCAAATAAAAAAAGGATTTCCCAGCAACACTTACCAGCCAACCTGAGAAACAACCAATTTGGCCTTGTCTAACAGTTTGCGTAAAAAACAGAGGGTTGTATTTGCACTCATTTGCAAATACATGCATAAGCCACAATCCCACGTCAGGGGTCCTCTGTATACTGTGGATCTAACTAAAATCTTCAAAGTCTTCATAGTAGGAGCATATGCATCAATGGATAGATTAAGAGCAGGTGTGCCTGGAGGAGCCCATCCCCCCTTAAAGGTACAGGGACGCACCATTATTAGCCAACTACACAAAAAATGCCAACTGTCCCAACCTATAACCAGCCTTAGCAGTAAGGTGCACATGGAAGGGCAATACAGATCACAAACAAGCAATTTCCCAGCACCTTTTACCAGCCAGCCTGCAAAACAACCAATTTGGCCCCGTCTAATAGGTTATAGGTTGGGACGGTTACCATTTTCCATGCCCTTCCATGTGCACCTCACTGCTAAGGCTGGTTATAGGTTGGGATGCTTCCCATTTTTTGTGGAGTTGTGATGATACACTGTGAGAGCTAACAATTTTCTTAAACATTTGTGTTGTTTTGTGTTTGTTTTGTGTTTGTTCAGCGGCTGCAGGTTTTCTTTCATACATGTACCTAACCGGTATTGATGGTGGCTGGATGCACACAAAGTGATGAGACATGGTCACCTGGCATATGCACATTTGGGAATAATATACTTCTTGAATGTGCATGTTGACATCTTTCTTTTGACATTGAAGAACTTGTCCTCATGTGCACGGAGGTCACCAGAACTGTCCTGTATCTTCCCTATTTGCAATGACTGGATGGATCCAGTGCCTACACCTTCTCCTCTGTTCCTTTTCTTCTTCTTCAATTAACACTGCCACACCAGCTGTAATGACTGCTGACCTTACATAGTACAGAGAGAACATGACTGCTGACCACCACACAATACTGAAAATAAGTAAAAAAGGGAAAGGAGGCCCGGAGTAAAATAAGAATGCAAAATAGACGAAGGGCCAGCATGACAGGCATTAAAGGGGCGTGAGTCTGGGCTAGGGAATATCTGCAGTTGAAACTAAACAGACGTGTGATTGGATCAAGGTCAAGGATAGGTGGAGCTGCAGGGGGTTGGATGGTAGCTGTCCTGGGCAGGTCTTTAGTCGGAGGTCAGCTGAGTTTGGTTAAACTTCCCGTACTCCCGCCCTGTTTTGGGTTTTGTTTCAGTTAGGATTTTTGGTTGTTTTAGTTTGTTTTATCATGCAGCCGGCGGAGTGCAAGGTCTTTTTAGGTTAGCATGGGCACAAAGGCATGGTGTAGGGACCCGTCTGAGGTACAGATCCCAGTTGTTGGGATGGGTATCTGTGAGTTGTCTCCTAGTCGGTGTTTTATGGCTGGAGGCCATATAAACAAATACATGATACATGTGTACTTTCCTTCTTTTGTTGCCTAATAGAACCTTGGGGCTCCATTATTATGCACTGTGGTATTAAGTTACTGTAATTGTCTGTGTTTAATCTGTTATTTATATTTTGGTTAATAAAAGGCTGCTATGGCCATTTAACTCCAATTTGTTGTGATGTGGTTATTCTGTAGAAGATGGGTGGGGCTATGGTCAGAGCAGAATAGAGACAAGCCATATTTTATACCCTAGTCAAAGAAATCACAGTAGCAGGAAAAGAAATTGTGCCACAATAGGTACTGTTATCACTGGCCAAGGATAAAGTCACATTGCATCAGAGTCACAAGCAAGTTATGATGCAATGTCACACCAGAAGTCACATGACTTTGGGATTGCAGCAGTGTGACCCGAGCCCTAAAGTGCAAGTAAACTCCCACTGGACACTTGTACCTGCAGGTAAGTTTATAATAAAGCTTACCTGTAGGTACAAGGGATATCTCCTAAAAGTGCACTGTTTAGGAGATATTCAGTGTCCCTGCAACTGATGACATCATGGGCACATGCACTCTGAAGGAACGGCATTCCCCGTGCCGTTCCATCAAAGCTCTGTACCGCGTCCGAGACTCCCACGTGCATGTGCTCAGCCAATCAAATAGCCAGAGCCCGTGAAACTGGGAGATCGGCTGAAGATGGAAGCCCTGTCAGCAGTGAGAGTGTGCTGCTGCAGGGCTTCATTCTAAGGTAAGTCTTTCAAAATGTGCTAGTATGTGATGCATACTAGCACATTATGACATCATTTTGCAGGAGAATTTTTTTTTGTGATTTACTACCACGTTAAAGTGAAGTAGGGATGGTAAAACAAGTCCTGGTTTGATTCAGGGGCTGCTTCACAAATAACGTTTAATATCTAGAAAATCTGAATTTTGCCCAGATCCCCAAATGTAGAGCTAATATATAAGTTATAGTTAAAAAAAAGGCAAGGGAAGCACTGCAATAGGGACATGTATCAATGCCAAAACAATGCCGTAAAGCAAAGAGCACCTTTTTGCTAGTTACCACACAGAAATATGGCAGCATACTGCATACAAAGGATTGCTCCAACAACTGCTCAGCTTCAAGTGTATGTTGAACACTAGAGATGAGCGAATCGAAGTAGGCGAAGTGGAATTCGTTTCGAATATTGGAAAAATTTTGATTCGCGCCGAATCCGAAAATTAGCATACTTCGGATGCGCGAATCGAAATTTTTCCTAAAATGGCGGCGACATGTGCGGCGACGGAGCGGGGATGTCTGGGAAGGCGCGCAGACAAGGCGCACTGACCCATAATGCATTCATTAATGACATGTGATCGCATTAGCCAATCAGCAGCCAGCCAGCCAGCACTGTGTAATGGTCGAGCTATAAATGGCGGCCATTTTAGAATTCTCCATTTGCCTCCAGTCATTCAAGAGAGGCAGACCTCTCTGTATTAGGGACAGAGTTAGGGCCACAGAAACGTTACTCGGACACAGAATTGTTACTGAGGGCCACAGAACCGTTACTTAGGGCCACAGAAACTTTACTTAGGGACACAGAATTGTTACTCAGGGACAGACACAGAATTGTTACTCCGGGACACAGAATTGTTACTGAGGGCCACAGAACCGTTACTTAGGGCCACAGAAACGTTACTCAGGGACACAGAATTGTTACTGAGGGCCACAGAACCATTACTTAGGGCCACAGAATTGTTACTCAGGGACACAGAATTGTTACTGAGGGCCACAGAACCGTTACTTAGGGCCACAGAATTGTTACTCAGGGACAGACACAGAATTGTTAATGAGGGACACAGAATTGTTACTGAGGGCCACAGAACCGTTACTTAGGGCCACAGAATTGTTACTCAGGGACACAGAATTGTTACTGAGGGCCACAGAACCGTTACTTAGGGCCACAGAATTGTTACTCAGGGACAGACACAGAATTGTTACTCAGGGACACAGAATTGTTACAGAGGGCCACAGAACCGTTACTTAGGGCCACAGAAACGTTACTCAGGGACACAGAATTGTTACTGAGGGCCACAGAACCGTTACTTAGGGCCACAGAAACGTTACTCAGGGACACAGAATTGTTACTGAGGGCCACAGAACCGTTACTTAGGGCCACAGAAACGTTACTTAGGGACACAGAATTGTTACTCAGGGACAGACACAGAATTGTTACTCAAGGACAGACAGAATTGTTACTGAGGGACACAGAATTGTTACTGAGGGCCACAGAACCGTTACTTAGGGCCACAGAAACGTTACTCGGACACAGAATTGTTACTGAGGGCCACAGAACCGTTACTTAGGGCCACAGAAACTTTACTTAGGGACACAGAATTGTTACTCAGGAACAGACACAGAATTGTTACTGAGGGACACAAAATTGTTACTGAGGGCCACAGAACCGTTACTTAGGGCCACAGAATTGTTACTCAGGGACAGACACAGAATTGTTACTCAGAGACACAGAATTGTTACTGAGGGCCACAGAACCGTTACTTAGGGCCACAGAAACGTTACTCAGGGACACAGAATTGTTACTGAGGGCCACAGAACCGTTACTTAGTGCCACAGAAACGTTACTTAGGGCCACAGAATTGTTACTCAGGGACAGACACAGAATTGTTACTGAGGGACACAGAATTGTTACTGAGGGCCACAGAACCGTTACTTAGGGCCACAGAAACGTTACTCAGGGACACAGAATTGTTACTGAGGGCCACAGAACCGTTACTTAGGGCCAAAGAATTGTTACTCAGGGACAGACACAGAATTGTTACTGAGGGACACAGAATTGTTACTGAGGGCCACAGAACCGTTACTTAGGGCCACAGAATTGTTACTCAGGGACACAGAATTGTTACTGAGGGCCACAGAACCGTTACTTAGGGCCACAGAATTGTTACTCAGGGACAGACACAGAATTGTTACTCAGGGACACAGAATTGTTACTGAGGGCCACAGAACCGTTACTTAGGGCCACAGAAACGTTACTCAGGGACAAAGAATTGTTACTGAGGGCCACAGAACCGTTACTTAGGGCCACAGAAACGTTACTCAGGGACACAGAATTGTTACTGAGGGCCACAGAACCGTTACTTAGGGCCACAGAAACGTTACTTAGGGACACAGAATTGTTACTCAGGGACAGACACAGAAATGTTACTCAGGGACAGACAGAATTGTTACTGAGGGACACAGAATTGTTACTGAGGGCCACAGAACCGTTACTTAGGGCCACAGAAACGTTACTCGGACACAGAATCGTTACTGAGGGCCACAGAACCGTTACTTAGGGCCACAGAAACTTTACTTAGGGACACAGAATTGTTACTCAGGGACAGACACAGAATTGTTACTGAGGGACACAGAATTGTTACTGAGGGCCACAGAACCGTTACTTAGGGCCACAGAATTGTTACTCAGGGACAGACACAGAATTGTTACTCAGGGACACAGAATTGTTACTGAGGGCCACAGAACCGTTACTTAGGGCCACAGAAACGTTACTCAGGGACACAGAATTGTTACTGAGGGCCACAGAACCGTTACTTAGGGCCACAGAAATGTTACTTAGGGCCACAGAATTGTTACTCAGGGACAGACACAGAATTGTTACTGAGGGACACAGAATTGTTACTGAGGGCCACAGAACCGTTACTTAGGGCCACAGAAACGTTACTCAGGGACACAGAATTGTTACTGAGGGCCACAGAACCATTACTTAGTGCCACAGAAACGTTACTTAGGGCCACAGAATTGTTACTCAGGGACAGACACAGAATTGTTACTGAGGGACACAGAATTGTTACTGAGGGCCACAGAACCGTTACTTAGGGCCACAGAAACGTTACTCAGGGACACAGAATTGTTACTGAGGGCCACAGAACCGTTACTTAGGGCAACAGAAACGTTACTCAGGGACACAGAATTGTTACTGAGGGCCACAGAACCGTTACTTAGGGCCACAGAAACGTTACTTAGGGCCACAGAATTGTTAAACAGGGACAGACACAGAATTGTTACTGAGGGCCACAGAATTGTTACTGAGGGCCACAGAACCGTTACTTAGGGCCACAGAAACGTTACTCAGGGACACAGAATTGTTACTGAGGGCCACAGAACCGTTACTTAGGGCCACAGAAACGTTACTTAGGGCCACAGAATTGTTACTCAGGGACAGACACAGAATTGTTACTGAGGGACACAGAATTGTTACTGAGGGCCACAGAACCGTTACTTAGGGCCACAGAAACGTTACTCAGGGACACAGAATTGTTACTGAGGGCCACAGAACCGTTACTTAGGGCCACAGAAACGTTACTTAGGGCCACAGAATTGTTACTCAGGGACAGACACAGAATTGTTACTGAGGGACACAGAATTGTTACTGAGGGCCACAGAACCGTTACTTAGGGCCACAGAATTGTTACTCAGTGACAGACACAGAATTGTTACTCAGGGACACAGAATTGTTACTGAGGGCCACAGAACCGTTACTTAGGGCCACAGAAACGTTACTCGGACACAGAATTGTTACTGAGGGCCACAGAACCGTTACTTAGGGCCACAGAAACTTTACTTAGGGACACAGAATTGTTACTCAGGGACAGACACAGAATTGTTACTGAGGGACACAGAATTGTTACTGAGGGCCACAGAACCGTTACTTAGGGCCACAGAAACGTTACTCGGACACAGAATTGTTACTGAGGGCCACAGAACCGTTACTTAGGGCCACAGAAACGTTACTTAGGGACACAGAATTGTTACTCAGGGACAGACACAGAATTGTTACTCAGGGACAGACACAGAATTGTTACTGAGGGACACAGAATTGTTACTGAGGGCCACAGAACCGTTACTTAGGGCCACAGAAACGTTACTCGGACACAGAATTGTTACTGAGGGCCACAGAACCGTTACTTCGGGCCACAGAAATGTTACTTAGGGACACAGAATTGTTACTCAGGGACAGACACTGAAATGTTACTGAGGGACACAGAATTGTTACTGAGGGCCACAGAACCGTTACTTAGGGCCACAGAAACGTTACTCGGACACAGAATTGTTACTGAGGGACACAGAATTGTTACTCAGGGCCACAGAATTGTTACTCAGGGACAGACACAGAATTGTTACTCAGGGACACAGAATTGTTACTCAGGGACACAGAATCGTTGAATTATAGAGTATGTCAGACAACATGCAGAGGAGTGGCAGAGGAGGCAATGTTTTAGGAGCGAGCAGACGTGGCAGCAGAGGAAGGGGTCGAGGCAGCACTAGTCGCAGCCAGAGGCCAGTGCTCCCGGTGTCATCCAGCGGTCGTGTCTCCACCGACAACCCTGCCGTCATCGATTGGTTGGCTCGGTCGTCTTCCTCTTCCCAGGTCACCTCTGACACCTACAGCCAACGGTCGGTGTGTACGTCAGACACAACCGTTAGTTGGCATGGCCCGGGAGCAAGCCCACTGAAATCACGTGTCCTCTACCTGCCCCTGTCCTTTGCTGTTCCCTCACCAAGCGAAGTATCGCATGCTGTGGGCTCAGCCCCACTGTACAGTGAGGAAGAGCTAACAGAGGGCGGTCAGGAACGGGGGGAGACATCCGCCTTTTCAGCAGCCAGGCGAAGAAGTACTGGCGAGGAGAGTGGCTCGGTAGCCGATGTAGAGACAGGTCTGTCTCCTGACCCAGACGCAGCCGAGGGGTCTAGTAGTGAGGCGGAGACCCTACTTGATGATGAGGAGGTTGATCGCACTTGGCAGCCTCGTCGTCATCAGGCAATTTCTTCCGCATCATCAGGAGAAGAGGGTGCCAGCTTGGCAGCGAGCGAAACAGTCGGTGGGTTGCCCAGGAGGCAGCAGGGTCGCAGCAGTATCAGTGGAGCCAAACGGCCACGGAGTAGAGCACCAGCTCCACTGCAGCCTACCACCACGGCCAGTAGTGGTGCCAGTGTGCACGGAGGAAGTAGCAGTCAGCCAGTGAGGAGTAGCGGGGGCAAAGTTTCCTACTCGGCGGTGTGGCAATTTTTCGTCAAGCCGCCCGAGGAAGTAAACGTAGCCGTATGTCGACTATGTGGCCAGAAAGTCAAGCGTGGCCAGGGGGCCCATGTTGGGACTACAGCGTTGCGTCAGCATATGCAGCGTCGCCATTTGGTGGCCTGGGAAAACCGTGATAAAGATACGGCGGTTCTGCCTGACCCAGCCCCCGCTCCATCACCCGCTCCGTTACTTGCTCCATCACCCGACGTCAATCGCCCTCTATCAGCCAGTCAAGGCTCCAACACCTCTGCTGAGGGGAGTTGTCGCTCGTTGGCATCTTCCGCTCATTCAGATGCTCCTTCTCCTGCTACTCCTCTTCACGGATTCCGTCAGCAGTCTTTCTTGGAATCCGTTTCCAAGAGACAACAGTTTGCGAGCACGCACCCGACGGTGCAAAAGCTGAACGTCCTCCTGTCCAAGTTGCTGGTGCTGCAGTCCCTCCCTTTCCAACTGGTGGACTCAGCACCTTTCCGAGAAATGATGGCTTGTGCCGCGCCGCGGTGGAGAGTGCCAAGCCGGCATTTCTTCGCCAAAAAGGCAGTGCCAGCCCTGCATTCACATGTAGAAGAGATGGTGGGCCAGTCTTTGAGCATGTCGTTCTCTGCCAAAGTGCACGGCAGCGCCGACGTGTGGAGCTGTAACTACGGTCAGGGACAGTACATGTCATTTACGGCCCACTGGATGAACGTGGTGCCGGCACAGCCGCACCAGCAACTTGGACAGGTCACGACGCTTTTGCCTCCACGTTTGTACGTCCTTGGTCCAGCAAACATGTCCGCCTCTACCACCTCTTCTTCCGCCGTGTCCTCAGCCGCCACCCCCCTGCCAAGTCCCATTACCCGACCGGCATATCACATGTGCAGGGCGCAACGGTGTCACGCTGTGCTGCACCTGGTATGCCTTGGCGAACGTAGTCACACAGGGGAGGAACTTCTGAGTGTAATGAACAGAGAAATCGACAGATGGCTGTCTCCGCGCAAACTGAAAATCGGAACCATGTTGACCGACAACGGAAAGAACATGGTGTCTGCTCTGCGTCAAGGAAGGTTGTGCCATGCGCCATGCATGGCTCACGTGTTCAATCTGGTTGTCAAGCGGTTCCTAAAATCCACCATCCCACTGCAAGACATCCTTAAAATGTCACGTAAACTTTGCATGCATTTCAGCCATTCCTACAGCGCAAAGCACACCCTCCTTGAGCTGCAGCGGCAGAACGGAATTCCACAGCATCGCCTGATCTGCGACGTTGCAACAAGGTGGAATTCAACCCTACACATGTTAGACCGCCTTTACGAGCAGCGAAAGGCCATCACCGATTTCCTGATGTTACAAGCGGATAAAGGTACTCCCCTGTGTAACTTCGATGTCAGCCATTGGCAGCTCATGCGTGACACCTGCCGCTTGCTCAGGCCCTTTGAGGAGGCCACGCTATTCGTGAGTCGGCAGGACTATGGGATGAACGACGTCATTCCTCTGTTGCATGTCCTGGAACAAATGCTGTTAACAATGGCTGGTCAGGGTGCGGTAGACGTGGCGCACAGATCTCAACGCCACATGACCCCTGTGGGGGCAGGACAGGAAGAAGAGGAGGAGGTAGAGGAGGACATTTGTGCTCAGGAATTATTGAGTGAAATGGGTGGTTTTTCCACTCAGCGGACAGGAGTGGAGGAGCAGGAGCATGTGGTAGAGGAGGAGGAGGAGGAGACAGAGGACCCAGACGCACCGTGGCAGTATGCTGTGGAGATGGAGGCAGGGAGTCCCTCGCATTCCTTGGCACAAATGGCCCATAGCATGCTCGGTTGCTTGCGTAGCGACAGCCGAATAATAACCATCAGACAGAGGGATGACTTTTGGCTGTCCACCTTGTTGGACCCTCGCTACCGTTCCAAAATGGTGGCCTTTTTCACACCTGCTGAGAGGGAGGCCAAAATAACGTACTATAAAAACCACCTATGTAGTCAGTTGCTCTCTGCCTTTCTGCGCCAACGTCCATCCTCAGACACTGTGGGCCCTGTGCGCTCGCGTTCCGCTGCCATGGCAGCAGGGGAGGGGTGGGGTGGTAGGAGCAGTGGCAGCTCCACCAGCAGCGGCTGCCTCAGTCTGCAGTCGATGATGAGTAGCTTTCTTCACCAGCGCAGTGAGGAAACTACTAACCAGCCGCAGCAGCATCAGGTGGACCTGGAGCAGGAGCTCAAACAACAGGCTTGGGCCTACTTGGACAGCACCCTGCCAACCGAGGTAGACAATCCCCTTGACTACTGGGCAACGAAACTTGACCTTTGGCCCCAACTAGCTGAATTTGCCCTTGAAAGGCTGTCATGCCCGGCCAGTAGCGTGGCATCGGAGCGCGTGTTTAGTGCGGCAGGAGGTATTGTAACTCCGCGGAGGACACGACTGTCCACCCAAAGTGTGGAGAGACTCACGTTTGTGAAAATGAATCAGGCGTGGATTAGTCTGGATTTCAAACCACCAGTTCCTGACACAACTGACTAAATCCGCCATGAATCATGCCACAAACATGTGCCACTTTCAGGTCTCCGCACACTGCTGCTGGGTTCCATTTTGTCATAGGGTGCTGGCAGATTACGGGCCTCCCATAGCTGTTGCCAGGCCCCTAATCTGCCATGGGCCCCTGTACCGCCTCCTCACGCTGCTGCCAGGACCACAGTGTGTCATGGGTCCCTGTACCGCCTCCCATTGCTGCTGTCTCCAACGCCACACTCTGCCATGTGCCACTATCAGGTCTCCTCACACTGCTGCTGGGTTCCATTTTGTCATAGGATGCTGGCAGATTACGGGCCTCACATTGCTGCGGCCAGGCCCCTAATCTGCCATGGGCCCCTGTACCGCCTCCTCATGCTGCTGCAAGGTCCACAGTGTGTCATGCCATGTGCCACTTTCAGGTCTCCTCACACTGCTGGTGTGTTTCATTTTGTCATAGGGTGCTGGCAGATTACGGGCCTCCCATAGCTGCTGCCAGGCCCCTAATCTGCCATGGGCCCCTGTACCGCCTCCTCACGCTGCTGCCAGGTCCACAGTGTGTCATGGGTCCCTGTACCGCCTCCCATTGCTGCTGTCTCCAACGCCACACTCTGCCATGTGCCACTATCAGGTCTCCTCACACTGCTGCTGGGTTCCATTTTGTCATAGGATGCTGGCAGATTACGGGCCTCACATTGCTGCGGCCAGGCCCCTAATCTGCCATGGGCCCCTGTACCGCCTCCTCACGCTGCTGCAAGGTCCACAGTGTGTCATGCCATGTGCCACTTTCAGGTCTCCTCACACTGCTGGTGTGTTTCATTTTGTCATAGGGTGCTGGCAGATTACGGGCCTCCCATAGCTGCTGCCAGGCCCCTAATCTGCCATGGGCCCCTGTACCGCCTCCTCACGCTGCTGCAAGGTCCACAGTGTGTCATGCCATGTGCCACTTTCAGGTCTCCTCACACTGCTGGTGTGTTTCATTTTGTCATAGGGTGCTGGCAGATTACGGGCCTCCCATAGCTGCTGCCAGGCCCCTAATCTGCCATGGGCCCCTGTACCGCCTCCTCACGCTGCTGCAAGGTCCACAGTGTGTCATGCCATGTGCCACTTTCAGGTATCCTCACACTGCTGGTGTGTTTCATTTTGTCATAGGGTGCTGGCAGATTACGGGCCTCCCATAACTGCGGCCAGGCCCCTAATCTGCCATGGGCCCCTGTACCGCCTCCTCACGCTGCTGCAAGGTCCACAGTGTGTCATGCCATGTGCCACTTTCAGGTCTCCTCACACTGCTGGTGTGTTTCATTTTGTCATAGGGTGCTGGCAGATTACGGGCCTCCCATAGCTGCTGCCAGGCCCCTAATCTGCCATGGGCCCCTGTACCGCCTCCTCACGCTGCTGCAAGGTCCACAGTGTGTCATGCCATGTGCCACTTTCAGGTTTCCTCACACTGCTGGTGTGTTTCATTTTGTCATAGGATGCTGGCAGATTACGTGCCTCACATTGCTGCGGCCAGGCCCCTAATCTGCCATGGGCCCCTGTACCGCCTCCTCACGCTGATGCCAGGTCCACAGTGTGTCATGGGTCCCTGTACCGCCTCCCATTGCTGCTGTCTCCAACGCCACACTCTGCCATGTGCCACTATCAGGTCTCCTCACACTGCTGCTGGGTTCCATTTTGTCATAGGATGCTGGCAGATTACGGGCCTCACATTGCTGCGGCCAGGCCCCTAATCTGCCATGGGCCCCTGTACCGCCTCCTCACGCTGCTGCAAGGTCCACAGTGTGTCATGCCATGTGCCACTTTCAGATCTCCTCACACTGCTGGTGTGTTTCATTTTGTCATAGGGTGCTGGCAGATTACGGGCCTCCCATAGCTGCTGCCAGGCCCCTAATCTGCCATGGGCCCCTGTACCGCCTCCTCACGCTGCTGCAAGGTCCACAGTGTGTCATGCCATGTGCCACTTTCAGGTCTCCTCACACTGCTGGTGTGTTTCATTTTGTCATAGGATGCTGGCAGATTACGGGCCTCACATTGCTGCGGCCAGGCCCCTAATCTGCCATGGGCCCCTGTACCGCCTCCTCACGCTGCTGCAAGGTCCACAGTGTGTCATGCCATGTGCCAATTTCAGGTCTCCTCACACTGCTGGTGTGTTTCATTTTGTCATAGGATGCTGGCAGATTACGGGCCTCACATTGCTGCGGCCAGGCCCCTAATCTGCCATGGGCCCCTGTACCGCCTCCTCACGCTGCTGCAAGGTCCACAGTGTGTCATGCCATGTGCCACTTTCAGGTCTCCTCACACTGCTGGTGTGTTTCATTTTGTCATAGGATGCTGGCAGATTACGGGCCTCACATTGCTGCGGCCAGGCCCCTAATCTGCCATGGGCCCCTGTACCGCCTCCTCACGCTGCTGCCAGGTCCACAGTGTGTCATGGGTCCCTGTACCGCCTCCCATTGCTGCTATCTCCAACGCCACACTCTGCCATGTGCCACTATCAGGTCTCCTCACACTGCTGCTGGGTTCCATTTTGTCATAGGATGCTGGCAGATTACGGGCCTCACATTGCTGCTGCCAGGCCCCAAATCTGCCATGGGCCCCCGTACCGCCTCGTCACGCTGCTGCTAGGTCCACAGTGTGTCATGGATCCCTGTACGGCCTCCCATTGCTGCTGTTTCCTTCGCCACACTCTGCCATGTGCCACTTTCAGGTCTCCTCACACTCCTGCTGGTTTCCATTTTGTCATAGGTTGCTGGCAGATTACAGGACTCCCATAGGTGCTGCCAGGCCCCAAATCTACCATGGGCCCCCGTACCGCCTCGTCACGCTGCTGCTGGGTCCACAGTGTGTCATGGGTCCCTGTACGGCCTCCCATTGCTTCTGTTTCCATTGCTCCCACTCTGCCATGTGCCACTTTCAGGTCTCCTCACACTCCTGCTGGTTTCCATTTTGTCATAGGTTGCTGGCAGATTACAGGCCTCCCATAGGTGCTGCCAGGCCCCAAATCTGCCATGGGCCCCCGTACCGCCTGGTCACGCTGCTGCTGGGTCCACAGTGTGACATGGGTCCCTGTACCGCCTCCCATTGCTCCCACTCTGCCATGTGCCACTTTGAGGTCTCCTCACACTCCTGCTGGTTTCCATTTTGTCATAGGTTGCTGGCAGATTACAGGCCTCCCATAGGTGCTGCCAGGCCCCAAATCTGCCATGGGCCCCCGTACCGCATGGTCACGCTGCTGCTGGGTCCACAGTGTGTCATGGGTCCCTGTACCGCCTCCCATTGCTCCCACTCTGCCATGTGCCACTTTCAGGTCTCCTCACACTCCTGCTGGTTTCCATTTTGTCATAGGTTGCTGGCAGATTACAGGCCTCCCATAGGTGCTGCCAGGCCCCAAATCTGCCATGGGCCCCCGTACCGCCTCGTCACGCTGCTGCTGGGTCCACAGTGTGTCATGGGTCCCTGTACCGCCTCCCATTGCTCCCACTCTGCCATGTGCCACTTTGAGGTCTCCTCACACTCCTGCTGGTTTCCATTTTGTCATAGGTTGCTGGCAGATTACAGGCCTCCCATAGGTGCTGCCAGGCCCCAAATCTGCCATGGGCCCCCGTACCGCATGGTCACGCTGCTGCTGGGTCCACAGTGTGTCATGGGTCCCTGTACCGCCTCCCATTGCTCCCACTCTGCCATGTGCCACTTTGAGGTCTCCTCACACTCCTGTTGTTTTCCATTTTGTCATAGGTTGCTGGCAGATTACAGGCCTCCCATAGGTGCTGCCAGGCCCCAAATCTGCCATGGGCCCCCGTACCGCCTCGTCACGCTGCTGCTGGGTCCACAGTGTGTCATGGGTCCCTGTACCGCCTCCCATTGCTCCCACTCTGCCATGTGCCACTTTCAGGTCTCCTCACACTCCTGCTGGTTTCCATTTTGTCATAGGTTGCTGGCAGATTACAGGCCTCCCATAGGTGCTGCCAGGCCCCAAATCTGCCATGGGCCCCCGTACTGCCTGGTCACGCTGCTGCTGGGTCCACAGTGTGTCATGGGTCCCTGTACCGCCTCCCATTGCTCCCACTCTGCCATGTGCCACTTTGAGGTCTCCTCACACTCCTGCTGGTTTCCATTTTGTCATAGGTTGCTGGCAGATTACAGGCCTCCCATAGGTGCTGCCAGGCCCCAAATCTGCCATGGGCCCCCGTACCACATGGTCACGCTGCTGCTGGGTCCACAGTGTGTCATGGGTCCCTGTACCGCCTCCCATTGCTCCCACTCTGCCATGTGCCACTTTCAGGTCTCCTCACACTCCTGCTGGTTTCCATTTTGTCATAGGTTGCTGGCAGATTACAGGCCTCCCATAGGTGCTGCCAGGCCCCAAATCTGCCATGGGCCCCCGTACCGCCTGGTCACGCTGCTGCTGGGTCCACAGTGTGACATGGGTCCCTGTACCGCCTCCCATTGCTCCCACTCTGCCATGTGCCACTTTGAGGTCTCCTCACACTCCTGTTGTTTTCCATTTTGTCATAGGTTGCTGGCAGATTACAGGCCTCCCATAGGTGCTGCCAGGCCCCAAATCTGCCATGGGCCCCCGTACCGCCTGGTCACGCTGCTGCTGGGTCCACAGTGTGTCATGGGTCCCTGTACCACCTCCCATTGCTCCCACTCTGCCATGTGCCACTTTCAGGTCTCCTCACACTCCTGCTGGTTTCCATTTTGTCATAGGTTGCTGGCAGATTACGGGCCTCCCATAGGTGCTGCCAGGCCCCAAATCTGCCATGGGCCCCCGTACCGCCTGGTCACGCTGCTGCTGGGTCCACAGTGTGACATGGGTCCCTGTACCGCCTCCCATTGCTCCCACTCTGCCATGTGCCACTTTCAGGTCTCCTCACACTCCTGCTGGTTTCCATTTTGTCATAGGTTGCTGGCAGATTACAGGCCTCCCATAGGTGCTGCCAGGCCCCAAATCTGCCATGGGCCCCTGTACCGCCTGGTCACGCTGCTGCTGGGTCCACAGTGTGACATGGGTCCCTGTACCGCCTCCCATTGCTCCCACTCTGCCATGTGCCACTTTCAGGTCTCCTCACACTCCTGCTGGTTTCCATTTTGTCATAGGTTGCTGGCAGATTACAGGCCTCCCATAGGTGCTGCCAGGCCCCAAATCTGCCATGGGCCCCCGTACCGCCTGGTCACGCTGCTGCTGGGTCCACAGTGTGTCATGGGTCCCTGTACCGCCTCCCATTGCTCCCACTCTGCCATGTGCCACTTTCAGGTCTCCTCACACTCCTGCTGGTTTCCATTTTGTCATAGGTTGCTGGCAGATTACAGGCCTCCCATAGGTGCTGCCAGGCCCCAAATCTGCCATGGGCCCCCGTACCGCATGGTCACGCTGCTGCTGGGTCCACAGTGTGTCATGGGTCCCTGTACCGCCTCCCATTGCTCCCACTCTGCCATGTGCCACTTTGAGGTCTCCTCACACTCCTGCTGGTTTCCATTTTGTCATAGGTTGCTGGCATATTACAGGCCTCCCATAGGTGCTGCCAGGCCCCAAATCTGCCATGGGCCCCCGTACCGCATGGTCACGCTGCTGCTGGGTCCACAGTGTGTCATGGTTCCCTGTACCGCCTCCCATTGCTCCCACTCTGCCATGTGCCACTTTGAGGTCTCCTCACACTCCTGCTGGTTTCCATTTTGTCATAGGTTGCTGGCAGATTACAGGCCTCCCATAGGTGCTGCCAGGCCCCAAATCTGCCATGGGCCCCCGTACCGCCTCGTCACGCTGCTGCTGGGTCCACAGTGTGTCATGGGTCCCTGTACCGCCTCCCATTGCTCCCACTCTGCCATGTGCCACTTTCAGGTCTCCTCACACTCCTGCTGGTTTCCATTTTGTCATAGGTTGCTGGCAGATTACAGGCCTCCCATAGGTGCTGCCAGGCCCCAAATCTGCCATGGGCCCCCGTACCGCCTGGTCACGCTGCTGCTGGGTCCACAGTGTGACATGGGTCCCTGTACCGCCTCCCATTGCTCCCACTCTGCCATGTGCCACTTTCAGGTCTCCTCACACTCCTGTTGTTTCCATTTTGTCATAGGTTGCTGGCAGATTACAGGCCTCCCATAGGTGCTGCCAGGCCCCAAATCTGCCATGGGCCCCCGTACCGCCTCGTCACGCTGCTGCTGGGTCCACAGTGTGTCATGGGTCCCTGTACCGCCTCCCATTGCTCCCACTCTGCCATGTGCCACTTTCAGGTCTCCTCACACTCCTGCTGGTTTCCATTTTGTCATAGGTTGCTGGCAGATTACAGGCCTCCCATAGGTGCTGCCAGGCCCCAAATCTGCCATGGGCCCCCGTACCGCCTGGTCACGCTGCTGCTGGGTCCACAGTGTGTCATGGGTCCCTGTACCGCCTCCCATTGCTCCCACTCTGCCATGTGCCACTTTGAGGTCTCCTCACACTCCTGCTGTTTTCCATTTTGTCATAGGTTGCTGGCAGATTACAGGCCTCCCATAGGTGCTGCCAGGCCCCAAATCTGCCATGGGCCCCCGTACCGCCTCGTCACGCTGCTGCTGGGTCCACAGTGTGTCATGGGTCCCTGTACCGCCTCCCATTGCTCCCACTCTGCCATGTGCTACTTTCAGGTCTCCTCACACTCCTGCTGGTTTCCATTTTGTCATAGGTTGCTGGCAGATTACAGGCCTCCCATAGGTGCTGCCAGGCCCCAAATCTGCCATGGGCCCCCGTACCGCCTGGTCACGCTGCTGCTGGGTCCACAGTGTGACATGGGTCCCTGTACCGCCTCCCATTGCTCCCACTCTGCCATGTGCCACTTTGAGGTCTCCTCACACTCCTGTTGTTTTCCATTTTGTCATAGGTTGCTGGCAGATTACAGGCCTCCGATAGGTGCTGCCAGGCCCCAAATCTGCCATGGGCCCCCGTACCGCCTCGTCACGCTGCTGCTGGGTCCACAGTGTGTCATGGGTCCCTGTACCACCTCCCATTGCTCCCACTCTGCCATGTGCCACTTTCAGGTCTCCTCACACTCCTGCTGGTTTCCATTTTGTCATAGGTTGCTGGCAGATTACAGGCCTCCCATAGGTGCTTCCAGGCCCCAAATCTGCCATGGGCCCCCGTACCGCCTGGTCACACTGCTGCTGGGTCCACAGTGTGACATGGGTCCCTGTACCGCCTCCCATTGCTCCCACTCTGCCATGTGCCACTTTCAGGTCTCCTCACACTCCTGCTGGTTTCCATTTTGTCATAGGTTGCTGTATGGCCTCCCATTGCTGCTGCCTCCACCGCCACACTGTGGCTCCAAACACTGGTTTTGGCCCCGTGACTGGCCAAATGAGTGAAGTGTGCGGTGATTCTAAGATCGACGGCACTCATCTGCATGTCATACTGACTGACAGTATTATTTCTCTTCCCCAGCAGACTCCAAGGGCATTTAAATTAAAGGTACAGTGTTCTGCACTAATATAAAGTCTCTCTGAAGCCTAGAAACACCCGAATTTTTTCCACGAATTCGCCGAATCAGTCGAATCGAATTTTTGAATACTTCGCTCATCTCTATTGAACACCTTAAACTTAAAAAAGGTCCTGGCAACACAAGATAAAATATGCCACCCAAAACACATAAGCACTAAATAGTTAACTCCTAAAGCAAAAGCTAACTATATTTTTTTTTTTGTTTAGCCCTAGCATAAAATAATAGAAAATAGAAAAACATTACATTTAAGTGAAATTACCCTAATATATCACAAAGGAACAAAATACCGTAAGTGTACTGTATTCAAAGTGAATAATTATGAATGTGTGATGTTGTAATTCCTGTTGTAATCTGTAAGGAATCTCTGAGGAATTTACCCACTTCAGCTCCAGAAGGTTTAACCTCCTTCATGACCGGGCCACTTTTTTGATATTCTGCTCTGTGTTACCTTAACAGGCAATTGCGTGGTCATGCAAAGCTGTACGTAAATGAAATTTATATCTTTTTTTTCACACAAATAGATCTTTCTTTTAGTGTTATTTGATCACCACTAGGTTTTTACTTTTTATTATATACACAAAAAAACAGACCAAATTTCTTTTTAAAAAAACTATTCTTTCTACTCTCTTATAAAAAAATATCCAGTAAAAAAATTCAAAAATCAAATTTCCTCATATGTTTTGGTTAAAATGTATTCTGTTACATGTCTTAATGAAAAAAAAAAGTGTATATAAATTGGTTTGTGAAAGTTATAGTGTCTACAAACTATGGTATATACCAGGAATGGACAAACTACGGCCCGGCGGACCTTTTAATCCGGACCGCGGAGCGTGATACAAAAAAAAAACAGCCAGGGCAGGCAAACATTTGCATCATTCAGCGCGCTCAAATGCAATGATTGGCCAGTCTCGCTGCCACTCACATCCTGATAGCCAGTGATTGGCTGTCAGGATGTGTGTAGGCGGGGCAGCGTGACGAACGTGAGGGGAGCTAGGCTCCTCTCACAGTCCGCCCTGAAGACCGGAACGGCGCGGGAACACGGCGAGAGGAACGCGCGGAGCAAAGGTAATTTAATTTATATTAATTCACACATACACATCATTCATCTACTCTTGGTCTGGCCCCCGGGTCCAATATATGAACCCATTGCGGCCCTTAAGTCAAAAAGTTTGCCCACCCCTGGTATATACTGTATATTTGAAAAAAATTATCAATTTTGATGTACAGATGGCTGATCTCATTTTGTGAAGCCCTTAAAATGCCAGGACTGTACAAATACCCCCCAGATTACCCCTTTTTGAAAAAGGGTATTTAGTAAGAGGCATGGTGAGTTTTCTGAAATTGTAATTTTTGTTTGTCACAATTTTTTGAAAATGAAGAAACAAAATAAAATTTGTTTTTTTCTCCACATACTGTTGACAGCACAGTAAAGCGTCATCATATGACTGGTGTGGCAGTGATCAGGGACACTGACTGATGACAGTATGTTTAAAGAAAGACTAAAATGTTTTGTTTTAAACTTTCTTTAAATATTTTTAATTTTTTTAAAACATTTTGTAAGCATTTTTTTTACATACTTTCATCAGAGTAGTTCAGTGATTTGCTGTTACAATGATGATCACTGTAACAGCAATGTTTTCCACTGTTATGAATGGGTTACATAAGGCCTTGTTGATGTACATTCTGTACTACAAGGCACTTGGAGGACTGCTCATATTTCTGGTTTAATCCCATCTCTGATTAAGGATACTTTATTGTCAAAGTAATGAACAAACGCCTCAAATCTTGCTTGAGAGGCTGCTCATGGCTTCAGGCAACCTAGGTTGCATAATTTATCCACAGTGCAGTATAGCTGAACAGGTCTGTTACTTTCTTATGCAGTTTTACTTGATAGCCTCATTTTTTTGTGCAGCAATGGTCTGACAATCCTTAAAGGGGATCATCATCCCCCCCCCCTTTTTTTTTTACCCCTGCTTACCGGGTGGTGTGTTCTTTACAGTTCAGATATGCACCCATCCAGCGTATGTGATGTTTATGTTGAAAAAAAACAGGTACATTCTGTTTGGATACAAAAGCTGGCAAAGGTAACCAAACACCACTCAGCTCAACCTGTGGCTCCTGCTCTGGTGCATGGTTACCTTGAGCCATGTGGTATGAAGAATGCTGAATGTTTTAATGTGAGTGGTTTTATTTCAGAAGTTTTAAATAAAAAGTGTTAGGAAGAGATCACTTTTTTGGTCTCACTTTATTTTTAAATGCAGTTCACCTGAGCGTGTAGCACTGCCAGAGGAGAACATAGGCCAGTGGAAGAGCAAAGTTCTGATAGTCCATTGTGGAGCAACAAGCGCATACATGACCTTGATTTCTTATCAAGGCCCATGGAATAAGGTGAGCGCATAAGAGCACTGGGTGGATGCCTGCACTGCATGCATTGTACTTACAAGAAGTGGAAGAGAACATAGATCTCACGGCACAGTGCTGGAGGACTTCAATTGTGTTTGCATTATATGGACACTTTATTTGTAGATATAGGATTTAAGACATCTTGAGATGGTTTTTTGTATTTGAAGGAATATATGCTGTGTTTGAGATTGTGCTACATCAAGGTATATAGTGATTGTATTTGGAAGTGTAGTGAAAAACACTTTGGGATGTTTTAGCTACAATCACAGTTTGGGATACGCATACAGTTTTTGAGTTTATTATTTGTTTGCCTGTGCTGATTATGTTTTCATGATTGTGGAAAAATATGACTGCAATTCATTCTTTTTAGTAATGCCCATGTTAAGGGTTAGGCCCACAAAAGTTTTACATTCGGAAACCGTGACAGATTTCCACTAAATGGTCTTGTAAGGTATGAATTTGGGTTGGCGGTGATGTATTGTAGGGCATAAACATTAGTTTGGTCCAGAATTAAATTGTGGAGGTTCAGTGAAAAACAGCGCAAAAAAAATCAATGGGCATTGTTAAGTTCACGGTTTCCACATGAACCATGAGCTGGGCTGTGAATGGGGGCGTAATTGGTGCTACTGAATCTGGGGGGGAAGACAATTAGGGTTTACAAGCACCTCTGGATGGACACTATGAGCTCTGTGGGCCTATGATCTAATTCTTAGTGGCTGCAGTTGAATAACACTACTAGTGCTAGCCACCTCACCAGCTTGTACAGCACTTCTGGTGCTCGCCATTTCACCATGAGATACTACAGTGCTGGTGTCTAAAAGGCCACAACGTACTAAGCCGCTGGTGCTTGCCAGATCACCAAAAGGTAGTGCAGCACTGGTACTGCCACTCTGCTGCATATGAGCATAACTATGCATTTCTAGCACCTAAGCAACCTGGGGTCAGGTATGCATGGCCTTAGCAGGGACCTGTTCCCCATCACCTGAGCTAGTTGTCAGGGTGCCACTGCTTTCTACAGTTTCGTATTCTGGGATGATTCTGTCAGTGAGCCTTCCCTTCACTCTCACCTGACATACTCAGAATCCTATAGACCTCCTCACTAGTGTACCTTTTTTGGGAAATTTTGGGTGCTAAATTTACAGGTACATAGTGGAGACTATGGGAAAAATAACTGCTTGCAAGCAATTAAGGACTTCTTGCATGCTAAAAAAATTATTACTATAAAAAATAATAATAATAATAACAGTTAGTGCTAGGAGAGAACGAGCCTTATCTTGCTAACACTGTGTTTTTGTGTACAATGTATCAGAGGGGGCAGTGATCCGAGAAATTATACACACACTTCAATTAATAGAATTGGGGCAGGGGGGCTAAATGCAAGTGCTGGCAATGATCAAAGATGGATCCCGCTAACGATGAATTTTTGGGGACACTATACTAATGAGGACGCTAGTATAGTTCTGATTGCGGTCAAAATGCTGATTCATTTAGACACTATACTAATAATGACTGTGATCAGGGACCTATAGTGTGACTGTGATAGTGTGACAGCCAATCTAGCGCTAACTGACCCTTGCTGGGAGGGACGCTAACTGATCCTGACACTATCTGATGCTATCTGATGTCGCTAGTGACACTAATACAATGATTAGTGAATACTGTACACTGACACTGTACTAATAGCACTGGCTGGGTGACAGGGGTGATCAAAGGGTTAATGGAGGGGACTCAAGGGGATAAATGTGCCTAAATAGTGTTTGCAAGTGTAAGTGTGCTGTTTCAACTTACTGTGATCCTGCTCTTTTCTGTTCCGGAAGAGAAGAACCGGCCAGATTCTGGGTCTATGATTACAAACAAGACACAGGATCGTCCTGTGATTGGATATAGCCGATCAGCAGGTCCCAGCCAAAAATCATTGGCTGGGACCTACTGACAAACTTGTGGTGTAGCCAATGACAGCAGGGCTCAAACCCGGAAATCCCAGGCAACTTACCAGTAAAACTACTGTGGGCAGGTGGCAAGTAGTTAATTCCAAGTTTGTTTTTGTTTTGTTTGGTTTTTTTTGCAGTTACGTTGGTCCAGCTTGGAAAGATGTAAGTTTGCTTAGACTCGGTTCACACTGGATTTGACTTTGAAATTGTGCGACTTCACTTGACGTCGCACAATTTCAAAGATGGACAGAAATGCGACTTCGGGTGCGACTTGATAGACATCTGTGTGACTTCATGCACAGATGTCTATGCAAGTTGCACCCGGAATCAGCAAAAGTAGTGCAGAAACTACTTTTCAAATTGGTGCAACTCCGACAAAGTAAAATTGCACCGATTAGAAAGGATCCATTGCCGATCATTGGATGCAATCTGTCATACGATTTGGACGTTCAAATTATTTCACAAGTTGTATCACTGTGAACTAGGGCTTATTCCATATCTGGCTTTTAAGGTCCTGTGCTGAGCAGCTGCCCTGCTCCATAGGAATCCACAGGAGGTCACCTACTTGACGCCCTTCAATATATGCTTTGAATTTTTGTATCCACATTCTCTCATTAGAAAGGAGGAGGAGGAGCAGGGTGATGACACTTCCTTTCCACCTGGCCCAATGTGAGAATCCCTTGTATTCACTGATACAAAGCACTCAAAATACAAGGAATCCTTTGAATGGCTTCAGTAACAAGTGGGTGACACTCCTGAAACCCCCCCCCCCCCCTGTAGTTACAATGCAGCAGGGAAGCTGCTCAGCAAGGGATCTGGAAGACAGTGAGGATCACTGTAGTGAGTCTCTCTATTTGCCTGGTTGTCAGTGGGGTGAGGACACCTCATGTAAAGGATATTTTGTTGACAATAGGACACATACTGTAATGTATAGAACTTTCTCTACTTTCGGAGGCTTGTCCAGTTTTTTAAAGATATAAAGTTGTCACTTGCCTAGAAGAAACAGTGTGACATCAGCATCAAACCATTAAGTCAATTCACCTCACCTTCAATGGCCATATCCATATATGTATATACAGATTCAATCAAACGCCACCAATCCCTGAATATCCAGATCATTTCTGTCACTAAGAAAGGGCGTGCCGCAATACCCTTTGTGACCTGTAGTTGGCTGTCTTTGTCAGTATCTGTAAAGTCTACAAAGTCTACTGCATCTACTTTACCATTTTGGCTGGTTTGTTCATCTAACTACTTCACACTGACATTTTTTCTAAAGAAGTGAATGCATGGGGAGTTTCTACATCTTTGGGAAATAATTATACCTCTATAGTTGTAATATGTTATTATTTGAAACATCAAATACATAGTAATTGTTTTATAAGAACTTTTTTTGTGACAAACACTACCCGCCTTATAATGCGTGTATATGCTTTCTATGGGATATGATTTTTACTGAAGATAATTAATTATTGATTTTATAAGATTATCTGTGTACCTTTAAAGTCATATTTGTTCATAAATATATATTTGATGAAAATAGCAGGGATGATGTTACAAAGATGGTACAAACCTGTGTAATGGATGACATTTATCAAATTAAGGTAGACCTTATATACTGTATGTAGTTTACTAACTGAACAATCCTGAATGCAGCACATAATTACAACATTTCCCTCAGTAATACAACATTTCCCTCTGTGAGCATTTAGACAAAACATTTTGTAAAAATTTAAATAATAATGTGTACAGTATATAAGGATGTAAGGATGTTTTGTTAAAACAAATATTACATAATGAAATGATTTTTATATAAACACATTTAATAAAATGCAAAGTGCAATATGATGGCAATCTGTACATTGTCATTCAAAGTTTTTCAAATGAGAGGTAAATTTAAAAAACTGCTAGACCACAAAATGTTTTCATACTAAAACTTTAATCATCTGTTGAATAATAAAATAAAAGTGAGTTGAAATTTAGGAGAAACAGGAAACAGAAGCATATTAGTATGTAACAAATATACAGTATTCTGACAAATCCTCATGCCACTACAGGATACAATTTCCCCCTGCCATGCCTCCACTCCCCTGTGCTTCCACTAGCCTTCACCCAGCTTCCTGCAGTGCACCTCAATACCCTAAAATTTCCCCTAGCCTCCTTAAGTGCCCCACAGTCTTCTCTATGGCCCTCAACCCCTCTAGTGCCCCCAGCTCTCTGTACTGCCCCTCATCCCCCTTTAAAATAACTTGGCCTTCTCCATTGCCATCCAAACCTCCCTAATGCTTCCCAATCTCTTCTCCCAAAACTCACTCAAGCTTCCTGAAGTGACCCCTGTCACCTTGCTGTTCCTCGAGCCCCCTGCAGCTCCCCAGCCATTTGCAATGCTCCTTATCTTCCTCACGGAATCATATTATGATTAATATGATTAAGGGGGAATCATATTATGATTACGCATCTGGTGAGTGTGTAATCTTAACATATTCAAGACACATCACCTGGATAACCATTGAGTATATGGAGCACTTACCTGAGATCTTTTAATGGATCTTCACGATTAGCATTTTTATGAACTTTCCCATGATTATATATCTGATTATATATCTTGATAGACATTCAGCACCATCATGTACTCACCATCGTCACTCCATCAGCACTTTGATGTATATTTTTTATTTATTTATTTACACCATATTTGCACTCTGTCACTTTATATATCACTTATATGTGATTTGTGCATTTATACGGAGATATATATAAGATCACATTTTATTGATTTATTATTGGTTTTAGCGCTGCACCTTTTCTGACTTACATAGTAATATTTATAGTAACCTGGTTATCAATATCATTGAGCAAAATATGCTCACCAGTAACTTGAAATGTCCCGTGAACAAAATTATGAATAAATGTAACATCATCACTAAGACTTACTGTACTTTAAATTTTTACCAGGCAGTAAATACATGTCCAAACTGTCAGCACACCTATGCAATGCATGCACTGTATATTTCCCATATTTTACCCATTTAAAGACCCTGCAAATACAGAAAAATATCTGTTGATCTTCCTTTTGTGGGCTGACAATACACACCATTTTGTGGTGTCAGCCCTGCCCAGTTGTCTTGCTAAACTACTCAGTCATGCCCACTGTCCTCATATACTGAATAATGCATGGACATTAAATGACCTATAATTTAAAATAAGAACTAGAAGTGTTTCATAGATATCTTGAGATAACACAGGAAGGTGTGCACAGGACAGCTCTGAATTTCTGACATGATCAACAGATTTTTTTTGTCACTAGTCACATATATATAGATATAAGAAAATTCCTTCCATGGTATATTTAAAAGACAAAAAGGCAGCAAATAAGATGAGTTTGGATTTACATATACTTTCAAGGAAAAGAGGATCAAAAGATGTAAGCTTGACATAGACTTTTGTCGCCAATATAATTGAATATTACAGCCAATTTATAAAATCATTGGAAAACAAAAAACATGTATTGCGAAACCATTACTATGTAATGTTTTAGCAGCTCAATTTAATTTTATGTGGATTTTGGTATCACTTCCTTTACTATTTTGTTTTATATGAAGGCATCTATTGAAGGCATAAACTTTATAAAAAATGGGCAAAAATCTGTCACAGATGTACAGGCCATAATTTTCATTTAATCTCAAACAGTAATTGTTATGCCTTGTTCAGCATACAACATGTGGGTCTTACTGTATGTGGGCCACCTGCACTTCCATTGCTTGCCACATTTAGCGAACATCACAGGAATATAAGGAGAGAGGTTTTTATGCATTCCCATACATTCTGCAAACTATATCAATTAGAAATTGAAGGAACTCTTAGTTGTTGGTAAATACATTGCCACTCATCTCTGCAGTGGAGGCCTAAATTTTACTTTACTAATTTTAAATTAAAAACAAAAACAACAAAAAAAAGCGGGGAGGAGCCTAAGCATGGTGTCATGAGCAGCGTGTGCTTCGGGCACCCATCAAATTTGAATGTGACAGCAGCAAAGCTCTGTCCCTCGCTGCCCGGCCACTGATTGAATGTGACAGGAGCGAAGCCCTGTCCCTCGCTGCCCGGCCACTGAACAGTGGGACACTGGGACTCACTGGAGCTGTCCCACAGAGAGGGTCGGAGACTGTTCTGTGGGGTCTGCAGGGCGTGGAGGACAGATCCCAGAGAGAGGAGCGGTGGAGGACCAGTGGGTGGAGGCGGAGTGGAGCCTGGAGACCGAGCCAGCTTGAAAGTGGGAGGAGGAGGAGGGAGCTGGCAGCCAGATGAGAGAGCAGAGAGGATTTCCCACACTGCAGACGGGATTTCCCACACTGCAGACGGGATTTCGCACACTGCAGGGGAGCTGGGAGACTCAACGGATGAAGATTTGCTGGAGTATTTTTGCCTGAGCATGAGCAGGACATCCCCCCTTGCAGGAGAAAGCATTTATAAAAAGAGATCTTGAGCCCCCCTGAAGCCTAAATAAAGTACAGGGAGTCCCCCCGTTGGTGAAGCTGTAGATCGGATGTGGAGAGTATGATGGAAACTGTGGAGTGAATATAAAACTGCCAACTCCCGAAAAGGTCGGCATAGAAGATGATGGTGTGTTGCCGTGAGTAACGGCAGGACTTGCAATTCTGCTATTATAACTGATGTCTGTGCCATGGTGACAAAGTATAGTTAATGTTCTGGAACTGGACAGGGGGACAGAAGACTATTTCCGGGGGGTCTCTTTTCTCTTGCCTTTTGTTCTCTTGGGCTGATGGCAGATCGGTCTTCCTGCCTCTGTGGCTCAAGGTAACAGAAAAAGCAATAGAAGTGATCACAAGAGGACTTTCCCGGGGGGTACGACTGTGTGATTGAGAACTAAGAGAACTAAGGCAGAGAAAATGGATGATTAAATGACTCTTAAACTGACAGCCATAGGAAGACAGAGACCACGAGAAGAATAACAAGGGAACTGACCAGAAATGAAGGGCAAACAAGCTAAAGGAGTGGGTGCAAAAACCCTCCAACAGAAGGTTAAGGCTACAAGAATAAAAAATTATATGCCCCTACAGGAGAAAAGCCTAGACAATCAATCTATAGAAAAACTACAAACTGGAAAAAGTGGGACAGATGGAGATCATTCCAGACTGTCAGTAGGGTCCCGGGAAGAGAAATGGATAAACAAATCAATAAGGGGGAAAGAGTGATGGATCAGAGTACCTTGGAACAGCATGGGGCCATGTTACAAGTTACAACAAAAATAGATATGGCGGAAATGTTCGCAAAAATGGAGCAGTGTCTGAAAAATAAGATGGGTGTGCTACGCAATGGGTGTGATACGCAATGATCTGGGATAAATAATAACAAGATTGGAAGAGGTTGAAGAGGGAGTGGAAGTTCATACTCAACTGATGAATAACTAGAGGAGATGCGCAGAGAACAGAGAAAATTAGCATATAAAATAGAGGATCAGGAGAACCGAGATAGAAGAAAGAATTTAAGGTTCCAGGGTCTCCTGGAAGAAGATCTAGCTGAGGATTTATAAGATAAAATAAAGAAAGTGTATAGCTCAATAATGAGAAGGCCAGCAGCAGAAAATTTGCAATTTGAAAGAGAACACAGGATTAGATGGCCTGCTGGAGTTTCTATGGATCGCCCTAGAGATGTGTTTGTCGATTTCATAATTATGCAGACAGGGAAAGAATATGGAAAAAGGTTGCGGGACACTATTGAAATATAGTTAAATATAGTTAAATATTTTTGCTGACATTTCCACAGAGACACTAGCAAGAAAAAGATCTTTGAAACCATTATTGGAACATATGAGAGAGAACAAGGTCAGGTACAATTAGGGCTTCCTGGCTTGTTTGATCAGCTGGAAAGATGAGAAATCGGCAAGACTGAGATTCCCTGAAGCCTTTAGTGACTTTTGTGAGAAACTGGACTTACAAAAAATAGATCTTGAAGAGTGGTCAGTAGGTACGGATGAGAGTAGGGGGCAGGGGATGGGAAAATGGCAGCAGGTAACCAGGAAGAAAAAGTAAGGAGGTCGGGGGGAAGGGGTGTCGGCAGATAAAAGCGGTGGGAGGGTGGAATTTTTTTTTTATATTTTTTTGGTGTAAGATACAAATGTTAAGTTATACTCGAAGTACTATCCAAAATTTTATTACGCTGATTCCCCAGTCAGAAGGGCTAAAGGAGTGGCAAGTGGGTTCTCAAAGAATGTGAGCTTCAACTTAGAGGGGAAAGTGGAGGACCCAGAGGGTCAGTTTCTATTTCTGAAGGGGAAACTACAAGGAGTGGAGTATACACTAATTAATATCTATGGCCCAATGCCCACTATCCCCTTTGTTGTTTGTGTTATCATTAGAACCTATTCTAGCAAAGGTTAGACAGAGTGCAGATATAGCAGGAATATAGATGGGGGAGGTGAAACACAAGGTGGCAGCATATGTAAATTATCTGTTATTTTATATAGTAAATCCTAAAATAATATTATCCAATTTAATAAGACTCTTAAAACAATATGGAGAGCTGTCAAATTTGAAAATAAACCCAGCAAAATCAGAGATTTTACATATTAACATCCCAAAACAAAAGATGTTGAGCCTTCAAAAGGAGTTTCCATTCATAAGGAAGGATAAAGAGATAAGTTATTTGGGAATAAAACTAACACCCACAATAAAAAGTTTATTTCAGGCAAATTATGTCCCCTTAATAAATGAAATAAAGGAGGAGTTGAGGAGACTTTCAAAGGGGGGCATTTCCTGGTTAGGTCGAATAAACTTGGTAAAAGTAGTGATAGTTCCAAAAATTCTATATAAGTTCCACATGCTCCCAATAAGTTTGCCAGGGTCTTTTTTCAAGGTAATAAAGAAGTTGATACTCAGGTTTATATGGGCAAATAATAAACCAAGAATCAGACATGAGGTACTGTGTAGAGTAAAAAAAGAATGGGGGAAAGGGGTTGCATAATTTAAAAAAAATAATATTTAGCGGTTTTATTATCATGAATAGTTGATTGGACATTTAACTCACAAGGAAAAGGGTGGGTAAATATGGAAGGAACGCTAAGTAAGGCACCATTAGGGAAGTTAGTATGGATACCACATAAATTTTGTTTGTTAGATGAAGATATGAGTGTTCTCACAAAAATAGTAGGAAGGGTTTGGGATATAATGTACAAGCAGAAAGGATGGGAATATAATTCAGTATTGATTACTTTGGTGGGCATGGAGTAAATGGATAAATGGTAATTGGTAAATGGATTAAAGATAGAAATGCATGTTTGAAGGATATTTTGACTAAGGGGAAGTTATATATTTATCAAGAGTTAAGGGAGAAAAGTAATGTATTTGTCACATTAGATGAGTGGAGGTATGGGTAATTAAGACATTTTGTTTCATCGCTCTCCCATTCATTGAGGAATGGGGAGGATATGTATCCATTTGAAAAATTGCTGAATGTTAACATACCGTAGCTCCAAAACATATTACTTCTAGGATATATAAGATCCTTATAGATATGGAGGGAGTAGATCTTTCTGAAAAAATGGGAAAGGGAGTTAGGAACAAAATTAGAGGTACAACAATGGAACAAATATTTAATTTTACACATGAGGTGATAGATATGAGCACAGTAGAAATGAGTTATAAATGTCTGACAAGATGGTATATTACACCGAGTGTGGCACATAGGCAGCAAGTTGATGCTTCACCTTTATGTTGGAGAGGTTGTGGTAAAAAAGGTACAATGGCACAAATTTGGTGGGATTGCCCGACAATACAAGAGTTTTGGAAGGAAATAATTCACGGCATTCAGGAAATCAGTGGGAATATTATACAAACTGACCCATGGATGTGTTTATTTTATTTGGAGTCTGTAGCTACTAATAGTAAAAATAGGATATTATTTCATCTAATTAGCGCCACCAAGGGCCTGATCCCTAAGTTCTGACAAGATTTGGAGCCATCCAGAATTAAGGATTGGTTAAATAGAGTGGAAAATATTTTTAGGATGGAGGAGCTGTGTAATGCGGTAGAAGATAAAAAGGAAGACCTTTGGAAGGTGTCGAGCTGTTGGTTTAAAACATCTAAGAGATATTTATAATGGATCGGGAGTTAGGAGGAGAAAAAAAATAGAGAGAATATGACGAAGAACATGAAAAGTAAAAATGGGTGAGAAAGAGAAAGGGATACAGATAAGGACAGATAAATACTAGAGGAGTCAAAATTAAGTTAAGTAAATCAAGAAATGGACCGGGGTAATTTGTGAAGGGAGTTTGTGGGAGGTGGGGTTGGAGGTAAGAAACTATAAAAGTGATTTACGATATTGGTGTATATTTAATTATAATGTGTGGTTGTACTCTTTTGTATTGGAAAACTTAATAAAGAAATAATAATTAAAAAAAAAACAAAAACAACAAACTTATTGGCTGGATTGCCAGATGAAAATAGAAGAAAGAAGTCCTAAAAAAGAAAATGATTGCAGCCATCACATCTAAAAATTGATAAGCTGCAATATAATAAGTGTTTGCTTTTGGGTTTAATACTGCTTTATATATATCAATTAAGGGGACAGTATGAATATCTATAAACCAATGATAGGAAAACCATCCATACATATTCCTACTACTTTAGTGTCTTGTTTTCTCTTCTTTCCAAAACAAACTATCAAAGATGGAATGTCAGGGTGGCATAAGACCCCCATAGGGCATAAGACCCATCTCCTGCCTGATCTTAGGGATGACATATCACACTTTCTGAGCAATACTCGCTTTATTAGTTCAGCTGGTCTCTTTTTAAAAGTTATGGCACACCTCCAATGAAGCTCTGAAAATTAGAGATATGTAAACCAGAAGTGATGTAATTAGGAGAAGGATTACTGTGCTTTCTCCTGATCCTTCTCTGGATTTGGTGCCAGTTATTTACTTCTTGCCTCAAGCAACATATGGGACTTTCAAGTGGAGTTGAGCTTTCATATTCAACAGTGCAACTGAAGCCACTTCATGCCTAATCAATTTTGTTTTTTTATGTAAGTGGCTTTAATTGAGCCTATTCAAATAAAAGTAGATAGCATACTAAATAGATGAACAACTTCTCTGAAGGTGATAAGTTTACATTTTGTTGTATTCCCTTCACACCTTGACAGTTACACTAAGGCAGTTCATGCTAACTCAAGGGTGACATTTTAAAACAGGATGTGGTATTACACTACTGCTTGTAAAGTACATTAGAAGTCAAATATTATTTACAGTTCATATTAGTCATCCATCTGACTGGATACAGCAATGCTGTATTTGTGCTTTTTATACCTTACTTTCATGGCATCAAGTATGGAATTATTTTTTCAGTATTATTTTGTTTTTTCTAATTTATTAATTAATAATTGTAATTATATTTACTGCTACAATAATATAGAAATGTGCTGCTGTTTAGAGTTGGTCTGAAGGAACTTATATACAAGAAAATATAGTATAATTATGAAAAGAGGAGGTGGTTAGAGCCACTGAGATATATTTTACTTAATTTTGTATTAACCATTCTTTATTCCTTGTATTTTTATTTGTTTAGTTATACAGGCAGCTTTGACAATAGAACAAAGTCAAATTTCAGTTACTAAGCCTGGAGATGAACAGTCAACAGCTGATGTTACATGCCATATTGAGACAGACTGGTACTTCAATATTCACTGGTATGTACAGAAGGGAAATGGAGAGTTAAAAAGAATTCTGTACATGTCACAAAACAATCAAAGACCTGTTTATGATATTGGAGCTACCCAGGATAAATTTATGACTGCGTGGAATTCAGGTAAACTGACCATCAAGAAGTTAGCAGATGAAGATGCTGGCATTTACTTCTGTGCATCCTGGTACTATTACTACTTTCACATTGATATAAAACAACATGAAGATCATACAAAAAAAGAAGTCTAATAAAAATTACCAGATGTGTAACAGACCACATCAATGTACAGCCAACAGTACATGAAAACAAACGCATATGATGAGTTTCTCAAATAGGTTTTCTGCAATATTTATTTATTAAACTTTAGAGTAACTCTATAGGATCATACACGAATTATACAAAAATCAGTTTGACTAAAGTATGTCTGTGGGGTTTTTTTTCTAAGAAAAGGCAGTTATTGCCTTGCCTAAAAATTTTCAAGCATCAGTTCCAAATAAAGGGCCCACATTATTTTCTACGGTGAAATAGCTAGTTTAAGTATTTGTTTTAAAAGACACCCTTATAAATATCAGCAACCAGAAAAGTATAATAATGTAGTTAAAAATGTCTTCAATTTTTTTTTTCATTAAAAATAAAATGTCCATAAACTCACCTCATATCTTTCACAAGAGAAAATGGAATTTAAATTCCATACAGCAAGTACATACCACATTAGCAAAGAATAACACTAGAATCATTCATGCCTTCAGAGCAAGGATCACTTATACAGAGTAGAGTATAAATTGACAGAGTCCATCTTTTATATAATCCAAAAAAGAGGCATTCTAGATGGACTTGTGCCTTTTTTGATCTGATCATGTAACTATGTACCTGTGTAGGATTGGATGGTTGGCCAAAGAGCATGTTAAATATTTCACCATTTCTGTAGAGTCTAAACAATTTTTTGTATTTAGAATATAAAATCTGACTTATGTTGGTTGTTGTGTCTAAAGTTTAGATATAATAACCAACATAAGTCAGATTTTATATTCTAAATACAAAACTAGTTGGAAATTTTAAGAAAAATATAAGATTAATTAACATAGTGTGTAATATATACAAAACAAGCATGTATTTTGTCAAATTCTATATATCCCAGCTTACATCTGCTATATATATATATATATATATATATATATATATCTCAAAATCTGGCTTCTCTCACTTACCACCATGTCCAGATATATTATTGCCAGAATGTCTGTAACAAATAAGAATGGGGCATAATGGTAAGGAGGCAGTGTATTCAAGCATTGCCAAGGTGAAGAAGGAACACTAACCCCCAGCTGATCTAATATCTTTCATATGTTTACTGCATTCCAAAAAATGGGTAACTGGCAAACAATAACATACTTGGATTAGTGACAAGCTGCCCTGCCATTGGTGTCAATGAGAGCAATAGTGCCCCATCATAGGTGTCAGTGGGAGGAATAGTGCCCCACTGTTGGTGTCAGTAGGAGGAATAGTGCCCCACAGTTGGTGTGAGTGGGAGGAATAGTGCCCCATTGTTGGTGTCAGTGGGGGGAATAGTTCACATCACTGCGTTGCAGGCAATCCACCTCTAGGCCCAGGGATGTGGGTGGAGTGGGGCTCAACCAGAGACAGTAATCTGCATGAGGGGTCTCAGCCAGGAGCAGTAATCTGGCTGAGCTTTGTAGTGCCTGAATAAGGAACTTTATAGTGGGATCACCAAGGATTATTTCTATAAAAGCTTCAGAAATGCAGTGATTGAGAATGACTTTTGAAATCATCATATGAGATTTTAATGATTGGGTTTACATCTTTTATACAATGGTGGTTCAGTTCTGTGACAGTTGTACAGTCTATTCAGAGGTGTATCTACCGCAAGGCAAACTAGGCGTTTGCCCTGGGCGGAACTTTCCATCAACAAACTCACACCTCCTAACTCTGATGCTGGCAGAAGTAATACAGTAATCTGTTATTATTTAAACAGGTCGCTGAATCCAGCTTCTGACAGGATAGGACAAATGTGCAATGGGCTTCCCCACTATGCTAATAGAGCTAATAGAGCAGACTGTGATTGTATTCTTTTGTTTCTTTGTATTTACAAAACCTGTCTGTAGTTAAGGTAAGTGTTAATAGTCAAATACGTAAGTACTTAGTTCTACCTCAGATAACATCATTTAATTTTATTCATGACAGCATTGTTACTATCCATAGCAGCCATGAGTGACAGGCGAAAAAGGCTGGGTACAGAAAAAATGCCAAATAAGGCAAAAAAAACAAACAGGGAGGAAAAAAACAGGAAAAATCACTTTTTTTTTTACCAAACCTGTGGTCTTTTCTAGTACTGAAAAGGGTGGGGAGGTGGTTGAAGATTTAACTGGTGAAATTTGTGAAACTGATATAGTTGCTTCATGCAGTTATGACATTTCAGAGGGTGCCAGTAGTATTATCAGTGAAACTGAAACGTCTAAATCTGGTGGAGGACCATTGAGTTCAAGAGAATTTGATGATCCTGCCATACTAGTAGGGGTGAGCTCTGAACCTGCTGAATGGGTTTTAAATGATTATACCCAAGACCATGTGGCTAAACAACATGGAATAACTCAAAATGACAATCTGGGCTTCACAGGCTGTATGCCGACACCTCTAGGATGCTAACCTGTTTGAAAAAGAAATCTTTAATGGTGAGAAACAAAAAAGGAGCTATTTGGTTTACTCTAAAAGCAAAGGAGTAGTGTTTTGTGCTCCATGCCATTTGTTTGGTGGCAAGTTCCAGTTGGCAATGAGTGGCTTCAATGATTGGGAAAATATTACAGCTCGATTAAATGAACACGAGTGTTTAGCTGAACACAAATCCTGTGTGCTCTCTTTAAAATCAAGAGCATGTACATTAGGGAGAATTGATGAAAGTCTTACAAAGCAGCGTTTGGATCTAATCCAATATTGGAGAAATGTGTTAAAAAGAGTTGTTGCTGCTGTTAAGGCTCTTGGTACTCGAGGACTTGCTTTCAGAGGGAAAGATGACCATTTTGGTTCCACACACAATGGGAACTACATGATGATGTTAGAATTTCTTTCAGAATTCGACCCATTTACAGGTGAACACATTGCCTGTTATGGCAATGCAGGAAAAGGAGTCACATATTGCCTCTCATTTGCTACTTGTGAGACTTTTATTCAGCCTATGGCTGTTACAAAGCAAATAGTTAAGGAGGAAAAGGCAGTGAAATATTATTCTATCATTGTTGATTTAACACTGGATACTTCCCACATCGATCAGCAGGCCTTCATCTTAAGGTATGTCAAGGTAGATGGCTTACCAATTGAGAGCTTTCTACAATTCATTCCAAATCCTGGACATAAATTGGAACAACTGGCTGAATTAAGTTATATGATCTTGATATTGCCAACTGTTGTGGTCAGTCATATGATAATGCAAGCAATAGAGGAGGATTATGAGCCAGAATTCTGGAAAGAAACCCACTTGCTGTTTATGTTCCATGCTCTGCACACTCATTAAATCTAGTAGGGAAGCATGCTGCTGAAAGTTGCGCTGAAGCCTGCTCATTTTTCTGTCTCCTACAATACCTTTACATTTTTTACTGCTTCTACTCACAGATTTTGCAAGAACACTTATTATCTGTGCCCAATAATCTATCATTAAAGAGATTATCTGAAACATGGTGGTCAGCCAGAGAAGATGCTTGTCAGAGCTTAAATCAGAATTGGCCTCAAGTAGTCACAGAGAATGCCGCAGAGAAACTAGGAGCACGCAAGGAAGCTGAAGGTCTACTGAATAAAATACGTTTGGAGACTGCACTTGTGAGTGGTGTGTGGGGTACTCTTCTACAAAGATTTGGTGCAGTTATTAAAAAACTCCAAAGCATTGACATTGATGTTGGAATTGTATTGGAGCTGTATGAATCACTGATCCAGTTTGTTCATGACACCAGAGAAATGTTCACAATTTATGAAGCTACTGCAGTGGAAAAATCAACTGTCAAGGACTATGAGATCAAGAGGAAAGGTAAATAAATCGAGGAAAAGTTCAGCAACTTCCAGCAAGACACAAGCAGAGGAAGCTCAAGAAAATTTCCAGATAAACACCTTGTATGTAATTTTTGACAACCTAGTTGCTGAGCTCGAAAGAAGAAAAACTGCATATGACTCTTTCTTTAGAAATTTTAAATTCATTATGGACCTATCAAAAACGGAGTCATCAGCAATATCACAGCATGCAAGTCACCTTTGTAATTTCTACAGCAAATACTTGGAACAGGAGTGTTTTGGTGATGAGTGCATCCACTTTCCTTCATACCTCATTAGTTCTTCTGCAGAACATACCTCTGTTCTAGTTATGTCCCAAATGATAAGAGAGAAAGGATTGCAAAGTATATATTCAAATGTTGACATTGCTCTAAGAATGTTTTTGTGCACAGCAGCAAGTAACTGCTCAGCTGAGCGTTCATTTTCAACTTTGAACCGCATGAAAAAATACTTTTGATCCAGAATGGGAGAAGAAAGGTTGAACTCCCTGGCTGTGCTGGCAATTGAGTCTGAATCTTTGGATTATGATGAGCTTATCCACAGCTTTGCCACACAGAGAGTATGTCAAAAGTCACTTTAATTTACAAGCTTGAATTAGATAAACTAAAGGTTTTATGTGGAATAATGTTCAACAGTTTCCACCTATTTCAGTTATAATACCTTGTTTATATGTTTTATTTATTCAGCTCTGAAGTAGGGGGAGGGCCCTTGAAAGCGCTCAGCCATGTGGCTTTTGGTGTCCAGCATGATTCTGTCAGATAAAGGAGCATAGGATTCTGACAGGCATGACCAAAGACATGCACAGGACTGGACAATGTTTATTAAAATAGAAAGCAAGTGCCTTTGTATATGTGTATATACCCAAAGAACCGCCAGTGGGATTTTAATGCAGCAATAGGATCATACATATATTGAAAGACATTTGGTTAAAAAAGATTATCAACTTTATTACATACACATTTTGATTGTAATGTTAAATACATGATTTATAAACAGAATATTGGAGAAATTAATATCTCAAATTTACCACTTTTTCCTTGAGTTGTTACATCCATTACCAAGTGAAATTCTATTTGTTCCATAAATTAGTGTGCTTAAGACACGGACAGTTTTATCTTTTGATATATCTCTTTATGGACTATTCTTGAATGTATATTTTATTAGGTATATCCCTTTGGCCTGATTTTGAATTTAATATATTGTGTTTCATACCTTATTTAGTCCCATTCGGGGGATGTTCTGGTGCCCCTCTGTCACCATATGCAGTTGGATGGAGCCCTTTGACATCAATACTATCAGCAGTTGGATGGAGCCCTTTAACATCAATAAAAAACGATGATATCAATACTATCAAATGTTGTCAAATGCCTTATTGATGTACAGTGCACTACAAGGCCCTGGGAGGGTTACTCATATTTCTGGTTTAATTTATTCTATGATTAAGGATAATTTGTTGTCAAAGTAATGAACAAACTCCTCAAATCTTTCCTGAGAGGTTGTTTATGACTTTAGGCAACCTAGGTTGCATAATTGAACAGGTCTGTTACTTGCTTATGCATTTTTGCTTCATAGTCAAATATTTGTGCAGTAATGGTCTGATGATCCTGAAAGCAGATCTTCATCCTTCCCCCCATTTTTTTTTACCCCTGCTTACAGGGTGGTGTGTTCTCCACAGTTCAGATATGCATCCACCGACAGGATGTGATGCTCATGTTTCAAAAAAAAAGGAACATTCAGTTTGGATACAAAACCAGGCAAAGGTAACCAAACGCCACACAGCTCAACAGCATGACTCCTGCTCTAGTGTATGGTTACCTTGAGCCATGTGGTCTTAAGAAGTTGTTGGTTTAACCTATGTACCCATGCACCCTTTTAGTGCTGAATCCATAGCACCTTGGGTGCTGTTTCAATGTGAGTTGTTTTAGTTCGGAAGTTTTAAATAAAAAAACATTATGCAGAGATCACTATTTTGGTCCTATTTTATTTTTACATGCAATTCACCTGAGACTGTGGCACTGCCAGAAGAGAACCTGGATTTGTTACTAATGTCAATGGGATAAGGTGAGCACATGATAAGAGCACTGGGTGGATGCCTGCACTGCACGGATTGTACAGCACAGTGGTGGAGTACTTTCCTATTTTGTTTCCATTATATGGGCACTTTATTTGCAGATATATGATTCATGACATTTTGAGATGGTTTATTGTATTTGAAGCAATATATGCTGTGTTTGAGATTGTGCTACATCAAGGTATATAGTGAATATATTTGGAAGTGTAGAGAAAAACACTTTGGGATGTTCTACCTGCAATCACAGTTGGGGATACACATACAGTTTTTGAGTTTAATAATTTTTTTGACTGCGCTGATTGTTTTTACACGACAGTGGAACAATATGACTGCAATTCATTCTTTTTTATAATGCCCATGAAGGCCCAAAAAAGTTTTACATTTTGAAACCATGACAGGTTTCCACTCAAATGGTCTCGCAAGATATGCATTTGGGTTGGCGGTGATGTATTGTAGGGCATAAACATTAGTTTGGTTCACAATCAAATTGTAAAAATCTTTGGTGAAAAACAGCACAAAAAAATCAAAGGGCCTTAAGTTCACAGTTTACTTGAACCCCAGGCTGGGCTATGAATGGGGTCATAACTGGTGCTACTGAATCTGTGGGGAAGACAATTAAGATTTGCAAGCACCTCTGGAAGGACACCTTGGGCCTCTTATTCCTGGTGGCTGCAGTTGCATAACACTACTAGTGCTAGCCACCTAACCAGCTTGTATAGCACTTCTGGTGCTTGCCATTTTACCATGAGATACTGCAGTGCTGATGTCTAAAAGTACAGGATGTACTATGCCAGATCGCCAAAAGGTAGTGCAGTGCTATTACAGGCACTCTGCTGCATATGAGCATAACTATGCATTTCTAGCACCTCAGCAACTTGGGGTCACCTAGCTTTAGCAGGGACCTGTTCTCATCATCTGAGCTAGCTGTCAGGGTGCCACTGCTTTCTACAGGTTCATATTCCTGGCCAGAGTCTGTCAGTGAGGCTTCCCTTTTGCTCTCATCTGACATGCTCAGAATCCTATAGGCCTCCTGAGTTCTCCTCCTCCTCTCGTGTACCTCTTTTGGTACATTTTGAGTGCTAAATTTACAGATACCTAGTGGAGACTATGAGGAAAAGAGCTCCTGCTAGCAATTAGGGACTGCTTAATTTAATAAAATTAACCACTAGTGCTAGGAGAGAACAAGCCTGATCTTGCTAACACTATAGTTTTGTGTACAATGTATCAGACAGAGGTGGCAGTGATCAGAGAAATTATACTAACACTGCACTTATTGGGGGGCAGAAGTGTTGGCAATGATCAGAGCTGGATCGTGATAATGCTACCTTTTTGGGGACACTATACTAATGGGGACACTAGTATAGTTCTGATTGTGATGAAAATGCTGATCCATTTAGACACTATACTAGCAATGGCGTTGATCAGGGGCCTTTAGTGTGACTGTGATAGTGTGGCACTAACTGATCCTGATGCTATCTGATGGTATCTGATGTCGCTAGTGACACTAATACAATGATTAATGAATGCTGTACATTTACACTGTATCAATAGCACTGGCTAGGTGACAAGTATGATCGAAGTGTTAATAGAGGGGATTCAAGGGGTTAAATATGCCTAAATAGTGTGTGCAAGTGTAAGTGTGCTGTTTCAACATACTGTGATCCTGCTGTCTTCTAGTCAGGAAGAGAAAAAAACAGCCAGATCCTGTGTCTATGCTTAGAAACAAGACACAGGATCAGCCTGTGATTGTCTACAAATGATCAGCAGGTCTCAGCCAAAAATCATTGGCCCGGACCTGCTGACAAACCTGTGCTATAGCCAATGACAGTGGGGCTTAAACACGGAATCCCTGGTGACGTACCAGTAAAACTACTGTGAGCAGGTAGCATGTAATTCATTCCAAATTTGTTTGTTTTTGTCTTGTTTATTTTTTTGCAGTTACGTCAGTCCAGCCTGGAAAGATGTAAGTTTTCTCAGCCCCATTTCACACTGGATCCAACTTTAAAATTGTTCAAGTGAAGTCGCACGATTTCAAAGTTGGATGGCAATGCGACTTCGGTTGTGACTTAATACACAGATATCTATGCAAGTCAAACCTGAAATCAGCAAAAGTAGTACAGGAACTTCTTTTCAATCTGTTCAATTAGAACAGATCCATTTCCGACCAGTGGATGCAATTTTTCATGCAATTTGAATGATCAAATCGTATGAAAAGTCACATCTGTGTGAACCAGGGCTTACTCCATACCTGGCTCATCCCTGTGGAAGTGAAGAATTACTGTAGTTTCCACTGCAATTACAGTGATTCTTGCTGGTTTTCAGAATATGTGCTGAGCAACCACCCTGCTGCATAGTAACCACAGGGAGTCACCTACTTGGCGCCATTCAATATATGCCTTGTATTTTTGTATCAGCATTCTCTGATTGGAAAGGAAGAAGGAAGGGTGGTGACATCACACTTTCCACCTTGTCCAATCAGAGAATCCCTTGTATTCACTGAGAAAAATACAAGGCATCCTTTGAATGGCTTCCGTGCCATTCAGTGGGTCACCCCCTCCGTGGTTACTATGCAACAGGGCAGCTGCTCAGCATGGGATATGGAAGACAGTGAGGATCACTGTAGTAAGTCTCTCCATTTGCCTATTTGCCAGTGGGGTGAGGACACCTCATGTGAAAGATATTTAATGGCAATGGGACAAATAATGTAATGTATAGAATAATTTTTTTCAAGATACAAAGTTGTCACTTGCCTAGAAGAAACAGTGTGACATCAGCATCAAACCATCAAGTCACTTCAATGCCGTATCCATATACTGTATATACAGATGCAATCAAACGCCACCAATCCCTGAATATCCAGATCCTTTACGTCACTAAGGAAGGGAGCAGAGAAATATCCCTTGTAGCCTGTAGTTGGCTGCCTTTGTCAGTATTAGTGTGAGGTAGGTATATGAACAAGCCAGCCTAAAAGGTAAAATATTATTCAGAGATTTAGTAAATGTTGTAGACTTCACAGACAGTTTTCTGAAGAAGTGAAGGGAGTTTGTACATCTTTGAAAAATATTTATGCAATATACCTCTATAGTTGTAATATGTTATTATTTAAAACATTGAATACATGGTAAGTTTTGTATAAGACAAATTATTAAATTATTGATAATGTAAGATGCTTTGTGTACCTTTGTGCTTACATATATTTGTTTGTAAATATATATTGTTGAAAGTAGCAGGGATGATGATATAATGATGGCACAAGCCTATGTAATGGATTCCATTTATTTAGGTAGAACTAATATATGTAGTTTACTAACTGAATAATCCTGAATGCAGCTCATAATTACAACATTTCCCTCAGTAATATTTTTGTGAGCATCTAGCCAAAGCATTTTGTAAAAATTAAAATGATAACGTGTATATGTAGGGATGTTTTGTTAAAAAATGTATTACAGAATGGAATGATTTTTACATAAACACATTTAATAGATTGCAAGGTACAATAAAATGGCAATCTGTACTGTATTGTCATTCAACAATTTTCAAATGAAAGGTGAATTTAAAAGACCGTTAGACCAAAGTTAAAAAAGCTATAGATAAGAAAAGAGCATTTATTAAATATAAAAATGAAGGAACACTAATACACTATCATCGTTTAAACATTACAAAGAATATAACAGAATTTGCAAAAAGGAAATAAACGATATAGGGTCTGGGATTAAAAATACCATTTCAGTCTTTGCAGATGACACCAAGCTATGCAGAGGAATAACATCCTTACAGGATGTCTCCAACTTACAAGCTGACCTCAATGCACTGTTTAATTGGGCAACTATGTGGCAAATGAGATTTAATGTTGATAAATGTAAGGTTATGCACTTGGGGGCTAAGAATATGCATGCATCATACATACTAGGGGGAGTACAACTGGGGGAATCAATGGTGGAGAAGGATCTGGGAGTTCTGGTAGATCACAAGCTTAATAATGGAGTGCAATGCCAAGCTGCGGCTTCTAAAGCGAGCAAAATCCTCTCTTGTATTAAATGAGGTATAGACTTCAGAGAGAGAGATATCATATTGCCCCTGTACAAATCATTAGTAACACCTCATCTGGAATATGCAGTTCAGTTTTGGGCACCAATTCACAAAAAGAACATTGGGGAATTGGAGAAAGTACAGACCACCCCAACCTCTTGAAACTCACTTAAGCTTCCTGAAGTGGCCCTCATCACCTTGCTGTTCCTCCAGTCCCCCCCTGCAGCTCCCTGAGCCCTTTGCAATGCACCTTAGCTCCCTCAAGGGGCTGGCATATGTAAAGTTCAAACCTCTAAGGTGACTCCCCTTCAAAGTGTGAGTGTGGGGGAGGGGGTGGTGCAAGGTAGCTGGCCTAAGGGAGGAAAATATAAGTCCAGGTCTGAATATGAATATACCACAATTCAGGGTATCTATGTTGTTTTCATTTTTAATTCTGAATGGTCATGTCATATATGTGTAATAAACTTGGATAATATGTTTTGTAGGAATTATATGTATGGTATGAAGCTCATACTGGAACACGAATATTGTTTTTTAGGTATATTTTTATCTGCATGTTGAAACTTTATGATATTTAGCTCCTAGTTAAGCCATTCTTCATGAGATGCCAGAACAGTTCTACAGCAGGATCCATAATTACTTTGGAGTAATTCACACTCACTGTGTTGATAGTATTATCATTTAGAATGGTCCCATTGTCTACTTTGACTAACTTGTTCAGTATTTTTCACATACATACATATAATACTTATAGTAACCAGGTTATTAATATAATTGAGCAAAATATTTTCATCAATACCTTGAAATGCCCCAGGAACAAAGTGTGAATAAATGTTATATATATCACTAAATATTGCAGCCAATTCATAGGATCACTGGAAAAAAGAAAACTTGTATTTAGAAAACCATTACTATGTAATGTTTTAGCAGTTCAATATGATTTTATGTTCAGAAAGGCTGGCCATTGGTATCACTTTCATTACTATTTTTTTTTTATATGAAATGCAACGTTTGATGGCATACACTTTATAAAAATGGCTGTCACAGATGGTAAGGGCAATATGTTTAATGTAATTCATCCAGTAATTGTTCTGCCTTGTAAGTGTTTTTTGGCATAAAACATTTGGGGCTTATTGTATGTGGGCCACCAGCACTTTTATTGCAGGTCACCATTAGTGAACATCAGAAATTAAAGAAATAGGTTGTTGGAGCATAGCATTCCCATGCATTCTGTATACTATCAATATTGGAAATTGAAGGAAGTCTTAGTTGTTGGTACAGAAATTGCCAATCATCTCTGCAGTGGAGACCTAGATTTTACTTTGCTTTAAATTAAAAACAAAAACAACAGACTTACTGGCTGGCACACCAAATGAAAATAGAAGAAAGAATGTGTAAAAAAGAAAATGAATGTCGTCACATCTAAGAATGGGTAAACTGCAGTAAAATAAATGGCTGCTTTTGGGATTAACATCACTTTAATAGTTGTTCTCTTTATATTCTCTTTATATTACTGGCCTCTTTTTAAATGGTGATGGAGCATCTCCAATAGAAATCAAAGATACTCTATGTAACCTAGAAGTGGTATAATTAGAAGCATTACCGTACTTCCTCCTGCTCCTGGATTTGGAGCCAGTTATTTACTTCCTGCCCCAGAGAACATGTGGGCACTTTCAAGTGGAGTTGGGCTTTTGTATTCAACAGTATAACTGAGGCCACTTCTTGCCTGATCAATTTCTGTTTTTGTTTTTAAAGTGGCTTTAATTGGGCCTATTCAAATAAAATAGGACACTGAATAAATAGATGAAAAACTTATTTTGGCGTATATACTTTGTAGTACTCCCTTCACGCCTTAACAATTACATTAAGGCAGTTCATGGTAATCGAAGGATGACATTTTAAAACAGGATGTGGTATTACACTACTGCTTGTAAAATACATTAGAAGTCAAATATTCTTTACTGTTCATATTAGTCATCCATCTGACTGGATACAGAAATGCTGTATTTGTGTTTTTTAATCCTTACTTTCACAGCATTAAGTATGAAATAATTTTTTCAGTATTATCTTGCTTTTTCTAATTTAATAATTAACAGTTTTAATTATATTTACTGCTACAATAATATGGAAATTTGTAGCTGTCTAGAGTTAGTCTAAAGGATCTTATATACAAGAAAATATAGAATAATTATGAAAGAGTCACTGAGATATATTAGACTTAATTTTGCATTAGCCATTCTTAATTCCTTGTATTTTTATTTGTTCAGTTACACAGGCAGCTTTGACAATAGAACAAAGTCAAATTTCTGTTACTAAGCCTGGAGATGGACAGTCAACCGCTGATATTAAATGCCATGTTGAGACAAACCGCTACAGAATTCACTGGTATGTACAGAAGGGAAAAGGAGAGTTAAAAAGAATTCTATTTATGTCAGAAAATGATGAAATACCTGAATATGATCCTGGAGCTACCCAGGATAAATTTATGGCTACAAGGAATCCAGATAAGTTGACCATCAAGAAGTTAGCAGATGAAGATGCTGGCATTTACTACTGTGCATCCTGGTACTATTACTACTTTCACATTGATATGAAACAACATGAAGATCGTACAAAAAAGTAGTCTAATACAAATTACCAGATGTATAACAGACCACATCAATGTACAGCCAACATTACATCAAAACAAATGCATCTGATGAGTATCTCAAATAGGTTTTCTGTAACTCTATAGGATCATACAAGAATTATGAAAAAACTGTTTTTCTAAAGTATATCTGTGTTTTTTTGTTTTTTTTTAAGAGAAGGCAGTTATTGCCTTGCCTAAACATTTTCAAGCAACAGTTCCAAATAAAGGGCCTACATTATTTTCCTTGGAGCAATATCCATTAAAAATCAAATGTCCATAAACTTACTTTGTATTTCCCACAAGACACTTGCCCTCCGTCCTATAGCAGTTTTACTGCTACAGGGCGGCATTCCTGTGCAAAATCACATAAATAAGCGTAATTTTGCACTTCTGACACACGGGGGGAGGCACACATGCCACAAGAGGAGATCAGCTGTGAACTGTCACAGCACAAAATGATCTGCAAGCCCCGTCGGCACCTGCAGATCGCCAGTAAGGAAGGAAGAACAGAGCTATGGCTATAGCACTGTTGTGACAGTGGAAAGTCATGAATCTTTTCTCTCTGCAGAGCTGAGAACAGGATTAATCACTTCCCATAGTAAAAGCACCACCTAGTGTACACCAAGCACATAGTTAGGCACACACTTAACCCTTGTATCAGCCTAGATGTTAACCCCTTCCCAGCCAGTGTCATTAGTACAGTGTCAGAGCATATTTTTATCACTGATCACTGCACAGGGGCAGACTGACCACTTGGAAACTCGGGCACTACCCAAGGGCCCTGGGTCAGTAGAGGGCCCCATGAGATGCCTCTGGTACCTTGTTCATAGGCTTTTTTGAGTTTGGGCAAGGACACAGGGGCCCCATGATCCCCTATTGCCCGGGGGCCCCATGAGTTATCAGTCTGCCCCTGTCACTGTATTAGTGTCACTGGTTCCTACAAAGTGTCAGTTAATGTAAAAATGTCCACCGCAATATTGCAGTCCCACTATAAGTCACTGATCACCACCATTACTGTTATAAAAAAAATAAAATATAAATAAATTTCAGTATATGTACCAGGGTTTGTAGACGCTATAACTTTTGCAAAAACTAATCAATATACACTTATTGGGATTTTTTTCAAAAATATGTAGCAGAATACATTTTGGTCTAAATTTATGAAGAAATTTGATTCTAAAATTTTTTTATTGGGATATGTTTTATAGCAAAATATAAAAAATATTGTTTTTTTTTTTTTCAAAATTTTCGGTCTTTTTTTGTTTACAGCACAAAAAGTAAAAACTGCACAGATGATCAAATACCACCAAAAGAAAGCTCTGTTTGTGGGAAAAAAGGACATAAATTTCATCTTGGTAAAGCACCGCATGACCGTGCAATTGTAAAACCAATGCAGTGCCGTTTCGCAATTGGCCTGGTCATGAAGGGGGGTAAATCTTCTGGAGGGCAAGTGGTTTACTCAATACAATCACATTAGCAAAGATTAATGCTACAATCATTCATGCCTTCAGAGCAATGATCACTTAGTCCATCTTGTAGTCCATCTTGAGTCGGAAATACTTTTTGTATTTAGAATATAAAATCTGACTTATGTTGGCTGTTTTGTCTAAAGTTTAGACACAATAACCAACATAAGTCAGATTTTAAATTCTAAATACAAAACGCATTGAAATAAAAAAAAAACAATATATATAAGATTAATTAACATGGTGTGTAATATTTAGAAAAAAACAAGTATTTTGTCAAATTCTATATACAGTATCTCTGCTTACATCTGCTATATATATCAAAATTTGGTTTCTCTCACCTACCACCCTGTCCAGATATGCAGTATTACTGCCAGAATGGCTGTAGCAATAAAATAAGAGGGGGGGCATAATGGTAAGAAGGCAGTGTATTCAAGCATTGACAAGGCGAAGAAGGAACACTAACCCCCAGCTGATCTGACATCTCTCATACGTTTACTAAAGCATTCCAAAAAAAATGGGTACATACTGGCAAACAATAACATACATGGATTAGGGACAAGCTTCCCTGCCTGGTAGGCAGGGCATGTACTGTAAATTATGACAGATAAAACAGAGAGACTTGTCTGCCCATGGTGACCTCCTTATATAGCCCCACACTGTGCGCCACCACAGCCACCTCCATAAGTGATCATCAATGAGTACCAAACCTAGATGTCAGGAAAGATGTGGAATTTGTTGCATCATAAGAGAGCTAAACAACACAGCACAATGGGAGTGTGTGGACTAGATGGGTGCTCCCAATGGGGTGTGTGGATTGCTTCTGACATTGTGTAGGTTATTGTGTCTGATGAAATAGACTTTGATTCTTGAAATGGATAAAGCATCTTTGGGTAACCGCCGATAGAATTCCTCATTGTTTTATATAGAGTATTCCCACAGCAATTGAATACAAAGTAAAGCCGCTAGCACCAACAATGAATCAAAGACTGGTCCACATTAAATAACTAAAATCAACTGTGCTGCACAATTAAAGAATGTGAAATACTATTCTATAACACAGTTCAATGTAAAATAGCAAATATAAATAAAGACCATCATCTGTGTATTAATATACAATAAATATGAAAAAAAATACAATTTAGTAACTGACTCAAATATCAGTGACATAAACATAAAAATGAAATAACATATAGTCACTGTTTATATAAAAATCTGTCCTATACATCTTTCCTGTGCACTATCTTGATTTCCAAAAATAAAGTCCACAGAGTTGCTTCAATCAGGTGAATAGGAAAAGATCTGAATGTTCCATGCAATACCTCCCATGTGGACACACTCCCACTTTATGAAATGGAGCTTAAGATTATAAAAGGTCCATTCCAACCAGGAAGTACTGGGAGCCACCAGCACAGCCCGGGACAGCCTTCCAGGGATTTACAGTTAGCTGGATTGGACTGGAACAAGAAAGTACTGCTTGTAGTTAGATGAGCGCTCTCCTTGCTGTTTCCTGTGAGTTACTCACTTGTGGAAATAAAATAGACTGTTTTTTAAGCTACAATTAGATAGCGCTGTTTCCTTCTTCCATTTCTCTTTTAATGGCATTCCCCTTTCAGCTGGGAAAACCTTTCTTATGAATCGACAGTTTCCTTAGATGGTGGCTTCCTTGATATATATCTCTCTTTGTTAATCATTTGGAGGAAGAAAATGCAACAATGTACTCACCATAAATTTTAACTAATTAATTAAAAATCAAATATTTATAACCATGCACACAGTTGAAAGCATGCAGGCATATGAGTTTAGAATAGCATCTGTGGGAACATCTGCTGTCAAACTCTGAGCGCTTCACTTAGACTCCATGCAATGACACATAGAAACCTTCTCACATCTCCAAGCTCCACCCTGTATGTGTTGTGTCATACGTCACTTAATCATGCTTTCAGTTCTGTGCATGATTTAAGTGCACAGCATTATGTGAGTGAAACGTACAAGTTTGGGTGGAGTTGAGATATGCTGAAATTGCAATTATAAGGGAGCATGTTTTATGGGCTGAGATAACCATGCATTTGGACACACACAAATATTGCTGAAGGTGGAGCACCCTGGTTAAAGTGGAACTAAACTGTTCTTGAGCACCACAAACTGAAGACACAATTTAGTTTTTTTTAATTCAAAGCACACACCCAATCATGGTTTATTTTGTTGAGAAATCACACACAACACCTCTCCCATCCTCCTTGGATTTATAGCCATGGCCTTCTTGATTGAGGGCAGAGGATTCATGTATGTTCATGCATGCAGGCAGGAAAGTGTGCTTAGTTGAGAAAGCCTCTCCCTCCATTCAAAGGAATATAAATGCCCACAAAGACTGCTGAGATGTATGACATTGTTTGGTCTAGGCCAGAAACCAAAAAGCAACTGAAGAAATGTAAAAAAAAAGTTTAAAACAAGTAAGTAATATACCTTCCTACCTATTAAATAATGCAAGCAACATGAGGATGCAAATAGTTAATGTTGATTGGGAGAGTTTAATCTGGCCTTAAGGATGGAGGACAAAAACTTCACATTTGGATTAATATTATTTCAAGAGGTATAATTGAGCATGCATGGATTCATGCTTAGGATGGACGAATTCATACTATGTTGGTTAATTTTAAAAATGATTTTAGGTAGAGTAGAGATGAGGTTTAAACTGAACAGGTTTATTTTTGGAGAAGTTCTTTCATAACTCTGACATTGGAAGACATTTTACCCATGTTTGATATTGTGACGATATATGGCAAAAGACAATTAAAAAGATAAATCACTTAAGGGTGAAGAATGATAATTATTAAGAAGCTAATTATTAGATTATTAGTGGCTTCATTGGGTTCATAGCATTTCATCTTTAATATCCATCTTTTTTTTTTAATCACCATCTAATTTTAGAACTTTAGAAATGTGACCAGGCATGTGCAGGCACTTGTGCTCTTGCCCAACAGCAGTGCTGACTGGTCTTCAGCTACATTCTTTGTCCTGCGTGTATCCGGTATTTGATCTCCGTTGATGACCCGGCTTGTTACAGACATGACCCTGGATTCTGTTTGTATTTCTGCCTGCCTTTTATTGACCTCAGCTCTGCTCCTGGCCATGCTTCTTCCTACACTTCTGTACCTTCGATGCCTGGCCACTACTAACCTCAGCTGCCTCTGTGACCACACCCCTGTCTCTGACTTGGCTACATGTTGCTTCTGAGTTCCTGTGGCTCTCATCACCATAGTACGTTCCTTTCTCAAGTCTGCTGGGAGCTCCAATAAGCCTAATTTCCTGAACCTGAGTGCTCCTTTAATCTCGGCTGGTCTGTCCTGCTCAACTTCTGTTCCCGACCCTATGTCCTGCCAGACCTTCTGAACCTGCCAAGTTCTTCCATCAAAACCTGCCGGTACATATGTTCCTTTTGTCCCTCGTCACCATCTGTTCCACCCTCAATGGGGCCTGCGCTGTAGATGTGCTAAACTCCCCCCTGTTTGGTTCGTGGTCGAACATTCAAACCTAACAAAAGTTTAACCACAAACTTTGAACATACTGCAAGTCTATGGGACTCAAAATTCAAAAGTTCCAATGTTTAAGGCTTATATGCAAGTTATAGGCCGTAAAAGGGATATGGGGACTTGGGTACTGCCCTGGGGGACATGAATCAGTGAAAAAAAAAAAATCAAAAAGTACTGTTATTAAAGGGGCAGCCATTTTTCATAGCTTAAAGAAAAAAAAGAAAAATTCCTTTAAATATCATGCCTTGGGGGTATCTCCTTAAACTACCAGTAAAGTTGCACACCGGTACAATGTATAGAACCTTCTGCTTTAGGACTGACATTTAAAAAAAAAATGAAATTTTTATTAAAAAAATAAAAATCAACAACAGCGTGGGGTTCCCCCCCAATCCATACCAGACCCTTTAGGTCTGGTAAGAAGGTTAGAAGGGACCCCACAGTACATTTATTTTAGGCCTGGTAGGAATTTAAGAGAAACCCCACCGCCTACAAATAGGGGGAAAAAGTGTGTGGGGTTCCCCCTAAAAGCCATACCAGGCCCTTTAGGCCTGGTAGGACTTTTAAGTGGAATCCCACCTCACACAAATTCTATGGTACTGCCCTGAGGCACTTGAATCAGTGAAAACAAAATTCAAAAAGTACAGTTTTTATAGGGGCAGTAATTTTTCATTGCTTAAAGTAAAAAAGAAAAAGAAAAATTCCTTTAACTATCATGCCTGGGGGGGGGGCTAAACTACCAGCAAAGTCGCACATCTGTAAAATGTAAAGAACCTGCTGCTGACTGAGATTTAAAAAAATACTATATTCTTATTACAACAAAAACAACAACAACTGCGTGGGGTCCCCCCCAATCTATACCAGACCCTTTAAGTCTGGTAGGAGGGTTAGGAGGGACTTTAGGCCTGGTATGACTTTTTAAGGGAAACCCCACCTCCCAAAAATAGGGGGAAAAAATGTGTGGGGTACCAACTAAAAGCCATACTAGGCCCTTTAGGCCTGGTAGGACTTTTAAGTGGAATCCCACCTCCCACAAATGGGGGAAACAAGTGCGTGGGGTTCCCCCTAAAAGCCATACCAGACCCTATAGACCTGGTAGGACTTTTTAGGGGAACCCCACCCCCCAAAAATGGGGGGGAAGCATGAGGTCCTCCCTAAATTCCTACCAGACTCTTGATCTGAGCACAGGCCTGGCAGACAAGGAAAAGGGGGGATGAAATACTGCCCCCCCTCCAGAACCATACCAGGCCACATGCCCTCAAAGCCCCTTGTCCCTATGTTGATGGGGACAAGGGCTTCTTCCCCACAACCCTGGGCTCTGGTTGTGGGGGTCTGTGGGGGGGCGACTTATCAGAATACAGAAGCCCCCTGTTGATCTCAGGATGGATGGAGGAATTTTCAACAGGACACTGAGGATATGCTAGACCGGTTCCTGCAATCTCTTCTCCCCCCTGCTCTAGCAGTCTAGGATCCTGATGTCCTCCATAATCAAATCAGGGTTCATAGCCTGGCTTTGGACATAACTGAGAAACAGTCCACTTCCAGAGCGTGGGGCTCTAGAGGACCAGGAGATGTTATTGGATGATGGTCTTAGGATACCAATTCCTAGCTTTGCAAGGTGGTGATCTGGAATAAAGAGCCAGTGGATGCCTGGACACCGTTGGACCTGCTGACCCTGATGTCCTGATGTGACCAGATGCTGCTCATGCTGCTGACCAGACCATGATGCCCGGTTGCTGACAATTAACATGCAATGCTCATATTGTATGTATTTGTGGTAAGCTCACAACCGCACTATTTTTTCCACTCTATCAAATTGGATTTGGAACATCATAGGATCATATCCATCTTCCCTCCTGATACATTATATGGAAAACATACAAAAAGAAAGCGCCAATCAATAATATTAATCCTCTACAGCAGCAGACCTCTAACCCAAAATATTGGTGAAACATAAAAAAATCAATAATCGGAATGCGCTAAATATATCAAAAATAATATCACAAATAATATGTGTATAAAAGTCCCAACATATTAAATACAATAGATAAAAAATCTCCAGTGAAAACAATCCATAAATTTAGTGTATAAAAGTGTGTAGAAAAAATGTCTGACACCCCAAACAAAAATTCTTCTTTAAACATATAAATCCACCGTGCTTAATCCACCACCAAATGAATGGAATAAACTCACCAGAGCTCAATGCTGATTAGATTATAAATCAGCACAAGCGTGTTTGCTCTGGGAGCGATGAGAGTAAGTAGATCATGAAGCAGCACTCTATAGTGTAGACACTTCCAGATATCAGGAGCAATACTCTGCAGTGACTTTGAGGTATGGCCAAGACTCCTTATATAGCGATCATCCTCCAAATGTATAGTAATACCACTCAAAAATAAAGAAAAGGCATGATGGTGCAGTAAGTAAGAACCATATAAACTTTTTATTGCAATCTCATCTTACTCACAAAGTTAAGTGTCCACCTGACACTGGTATAACAAGCGATCAGATACACGGAATGGACGAGCCCCGTTCACCACGGACACCTCGCCGACAGCTCCAGGGAACATCCTGACGTCATCCAATAAGCTCCTCCCTACGCGTTTCGTCACTCTGACGTAGTCACGGAGCGGCAACTTTACTGTCGCTCCGTGAGGACGTCAGAGTGACGAAACGCGTAGGAGGAAGTCCACACAGGCACAGGGAGAACATGCAAACTCCAGGCAGGTGGTGCCGTGGATTCAAACCAATGACCCCAGTACTGCCAGGTGGAAGTGCTAACCACTTAGCCACTGTGCTGCCCATATATAGTAATGTGTTCATACCTAAATACCTGAATAAGTAACTAACTGAATAAATGATTATGTTGCAACTTCCAGTAGTTATGGAAATCAAGAGTCAGATACCCTATGTTCTCTCATATGTTAAATTCTGCATCTACACAGCTGTAACTTTTAAGTAAGCTATGAATCACAGTGCTTAATATGGGAAAACCTTTGGAGCAGGAACACAATTGATCATTTCAAGTAAGTTTCACAATTTACATTTTTCATTGTTATTTTTTCATTATATTTTAAATTCTGAAATTGTGGATAGAATTCAAATATGTTTTTAACCCTTTGATAAAGAAAATTAGTTTGCTGTGGTATTTATTATTTTATACATTTACTGTTTAGAATGATTCCTTTTTACTTCACCAAAAAATAATTATAGTTGTACTGAATGATGTCTTTAAACATGTAAGCTATTTTAAATTGTCAAATGTATTTTACAATATTTTTGATTATTCACAAAAATATCAGAACACAAAATTTCACATTTTTTTTATATTTAATTCTGACCTTATACATACTCCAACGCTGTATTTATCTCACTCTCAGACTCTACATGTTGGTAAATGCAGTGCTCATATAAACTGGAAATACTACAATTATTATACAAATCACAATGAAAACACACCTGACAAAGCTTATAAATATGTATTTTCTTAAAAAAGAGTATGAGACTGCAACTAAGACTTGCAATTTTTGCATTTCTTGGTAAAAATCTTTGTGTATCACTAGTCCCATTAGTCCTCAAAAATGAATTTAGTTAAGTGGCTGGGTGTCATTAAAATCAGTCAATTTAATGGCAACCACTCCAATTTAAAAGTAGCTTTTGTAGTAAGGTGCACACAGAAGGGCATTGCACAGCACAAACAAACAAAACATTTCCCAGCATACTTACCAGCTAGCCTGCAAATAAAACAACATGGCAATGTCTGACAATTTACAATTAAAACAGAGATTTTAGTTGCACACATTTGCAAATGTCAGCCACACTGCCTCACCAAGGTTCCTCTGTAAAGTGCTGTCCTAACCAGGGGCAGACTGACAACTCATGGGGTCCCCGGGCAATAGGGGATCATGGGGCCCCTGTGTCCTTGCCCAAACTCAAAAAAGCCTATGAAAAAAGGTACCAGGGGCATCTCATGGGGCCCCCTACTGACCCCGGGCCGTGCCCGAGTTTCCAAATGGTCAGTCCGCCCCTGGTCCTAACTCATATAGTGTCACTAAAATCAGATAGAGTATTTAAGTTGTGATATTTTTACTTGTGCACCAGCCTTCAGCTCGGTCTGATATAATTATACTTTACATACTTACTAACCCCCCCCCAAGAACACACTGGTCAGTGCTCGCAGTCATTGGCTGGGAGCTCTGATCAAATGCTTATCAGTTGTTTGTTTTCCAGAAGCTGGTCATGAGATCAGCTTCTGTCAAACAAAGACCTGTACACATGGGCTGAATGTCGGCCGGTATCTACTGTACTGGCTGATTTCGGCCAATATTTGGCCCATGTGTATGGGTCTTTAACCACTTGCCATCGTGAAGATTTATCCCCCCCCCCAAATGACCAGGCCTCTTTTTGCTATTGCTTTTTGTGCTGCATTATTTCAACTGATAATTGTGCGGTCATACAATGATGTACCCAAACAAAATGTATGTCCTTTTTTTCACACAAATAGAGCTTTCTTTTGGTGGTATTGGATCACCTGTGCGCTTTTTATTTTTCGCGCTATAAACAAAAAAAGACCGAAAAATTTGAAGAAAAACAATATTTTTTACTTTCGGCTATAAAAAAATATATAGCAAACTCAAAGTTAGTTATAAATGTAGGCCAAAATGTATTCTGCTACATGTTTTGGGTACAAAAATCCTAATAAGTGTATATTGATTGCTTTGTGTGAAAGTGATTGCATCTACAAGCTATGGTATAGATACTGCAATTTACACAATTTTTTTCCTATACAGCGCTGCACTAGTTTAACTGATAAATGTGTGGTCATGCAATACGGTACATAAATTAAATTTATGTCCTTATTTTCACAAAAATAGAGCTTTTTTTTGGTGGTATTTGATCAGCTGTGTGCTTTTAATTTTTGGCACTATAAACAAAAAATTTTGAAAAATTAAAAAAAACTATATTTTCTCATTTCTGTCATAACTCAAATTTCGTCATAAATTTAGGCCAAAATGTATTCTGCTACATGTTTTTGGTTAATAAATTTCCAATAAGTGTATATTGATTGCTTTGTGTGAAAGTTATAGCATCTACAAACTATTGTATAGATAATGGAATTTACACAGCTTTTACTTTCTGACTGCCCATCATATTTCTTAAGGTTCTAAAAATACCAGGACAGTACAAACACCCCCAAATGACCCCTTTTTGGAAAGTAGACAGCCTAAGCTATCTGCTGAGAGGCATGTTGAGTCCATGGAAGATTAATTTTTTTTCCACAAGGTTTTGGAATATGACAAAAACATTTTTTTTACACAAAGTTGTCATTTAAATTATATATTTCTCACACAAGCCATGGGTATATGTGGAATTACACCCCAAAATACATTATGCTACTTCTACCGAGTATGGGGATGCCACATGTGTGAGAATTTTTGGGAGCCTAGCCACATACAGGAGCCTGAAATCCAATGACCACTTTGGAAGCCTGAAGGTGTGTAACATCCTCATTTCACTTCCTCACTACCTATCACAGTTTTGGATGCCCTGAAATGCCAGGATAGCACCCCCCCCCCCCAAATTACCCCTTTTTGGAAAGTAGACACCCCAAGGAATTTAAAAAGAGACATGGCGAGTATTTTGCAGATCTCATTTTTTTTCACATGGTTTTTTTGCAACAAATATAAAAAAAAGAAAAGAAAATTTTTTTTTTTTCATTTTCCAAAAACGTGTGGTAACAAATGAGATCTGCAAAATAATCACCATGCTTCTTATCAAATTCCTTGGGGTGTCCACTTTCCAAAAAGGGGCCATTGGGGGGGTTTGGTGCTATCCTGGCATTTCGGGACCTCCGAAATTGTGATAGGTAGTCAGGAAGTGTAATGAGGAAATAAAGCCCTTTAAAAGCCTGAAGGTGCTTATTGGATTTTGAGGTCCTGTACTTGGCTAGACTGCCAAAAAGTCTCTCACATGTGGTACCCCCATACTCGGGGAAGTAGCAGAATGTATTTTGCAGAGTAATTCCACAGTACCCATGTCAGGTGTGAGCAATAAATCATTTAAGTGACAATTTTGTGTAAAAAAAAATTTTTTGGTTTTTTGTCATTTTCCAAAAACTTGTAAAAAAAAAAATTCTTCTATTGACTCAACATGAATCTCAGCAAATACTTTTTCACCCTCACACATCTCGCTCTGCTAACCTTATACTAATAATCACCAATAATATGTATTTTTCAGGATTTGAATGAATTATTGGACTGATGTTAGTGACACACTAGCAAGTGTAGGAAATGCTGTGCATTTAATTTATGCAAGTATTGTGCAGATTAAATGCACTTTAAAAGTGTCCCATTTTACATCATTCAAACAGAACCCATAGTTATATGTTCTTCTTTATAAGGAACGTGTCACCAAGGCATGTCTCCAATGAATTTAATTATATTTGGGGGAAAGTTACATTTTACACAGAATTTGGTGGGCATTGGCTAAAAGGTTAGCACTTCTGCCTAGTAGCACTAGGGTCATGGGTTCCCAACCACGACACTGCCTGCCTAGAGTTTGCATGTTTTCCCTGTGCCTGCGTCAGTTTCCTCCGGGTGCTCAGGTTTCCTCCCACACTCCAAAGACATGCTGGTAGGTTAATTGGCTCCTGTCTAAATTTGCCCTACTATGTATGAATGTATATTAGGGACCAGGGGCGGACTGACAACTCATAGGGCCCCTGGGCAATAGGGGATCATGTGGCCCCTGTGTCCTTGCCCCAACTCAAAAAAGCCTATGAAAAAGGTACCAGGGGCATCTCATGGGGCCCCTACTGACCCCGGGCCCTCGGGCAGTGCCTGAGTTTCCAAATGGTCAGTCTGCCCCTGTTAGGGACCTTAGATTGTACGCTCCTTGAGGGTTAGGGACTAATGTGAATTTACAATATATATGTAAAGCGCTGTGTAAACTGACAGCATTATATAAGTACCTGTAATAAATAAATAAAAATGCAAAGCCATTTGTCCTCTCCACAAGTTTTATGCAGCCCTCTGTGATAGTGGCAAATATGTGAAAAGGGATGGCAAAGCTTCAGCTTTTCTATTGCTTTTTTCTTGTCAAAAACTGCATGAATTTAAAAAAACAACTAATGCGGTGTTACATAGTCAGGCTGGAAAAAGACACAAGTCCATCTAGTTCATTAAATAGAAAAACAATATAGTAAGCATCCGTTTGTTCAATCCTACAGCCACAGTTAACCTAGAAGCCCCAAAAAAACATGATCTATTTGCTCCAGTGGATGAAAAAAAATCCTCCCTGATCCTCCAGGTGGCAATCAAATATTCCCTGGATGAACAATCACTGGTGTTATCACCTACAAATATTAGTATCCAGTTAAAGTTCGTGCATTTAGGAATGCTTCCAGCTTTCTTTTAATAATCTACTGAGCTGGTCAGAACTAGTTCTTCAGGAATTCTTTTCCACATTTTAACAGCTCCTACTGTGAAGAAGCCTTTTCGTATTTGAAGGTTAAATCTCTTTTCCTCCAAAAGTAAAGACTGTCCCCTTGTCCTCTGTAATGACCTGAAAGTGAGTAACTCTACACCAAGTTCACTATATTTACCACTTATGCATTTAAACATGGTGATCATATCCCCTATTAATTTTTCCCAACATAATATTTACATACCTTGTGAACCCCCATATTCACCCCAAAATATAATCTACAAAGTCAGAAACTAAAATTAGATCACGTTATTGTGACTTTGCTGTAATTTGAGGGAATGGTAAAGCTCAAATTAAAGTATGCGTTTCAGTTCAGAACTTTATTCCACTTTCGATGCTACATTTTGATGAATGCAGCCAGGGAAAAAAATTGTATGCATAAATTGTTAGCGTAACATTGACATATGTGTCTGAGTCTGAGATTGCAAAAAATTTGAATGACATTGCATTCACTACAGATCCCAGCCACTTGTTAGTGCTCCACCCAAATTACCAAACAATGCAAATACAAAATAAACAAAACAATATATAAATACAGTGTAAAATAAATGGGAATAGGCTGCTTCCTTTTTAAATATAAAACAACACATCAAATCCTCTCACATAAAGAAGCACACACAAAAACAATCTGATGGAGATTGACACTAGGGGGTTGATTTGCCAAAACTGAAAAGTAGAAAATCTGATGCCGCTGTGCATGGTAGCCAATCCGCTTCTAACTTCAACTTGTTCAATTAAGCTTTGATTAGAAAAAAAAAAAAACCCTGGAAGCTGATTGGTTTCTATGCAGAGCCGCACCAGTTTTTTCACTGTCCAGTTTTAGCAAATCAACCCCCTGGAGTTTTTCCTCAACAAAATCATGCACTGTAGGAATAATTTTTCTTATAAGCTGCAAGCACATCATGAGATATTCTTCACAGCCAAACACTGTATGAAAATTAAGTGCTGTGCTATAATTACACCACAAAGTAAATAAATATATAAAAGTGTCCAAATTAAAGTCCTTTTTAAAGTTGCAAAGAAGGAATTCAGTCTTCTATGTGAACACCACTCTGTATGGACACCACCAAGAAGAGAAGACTTATCTGCTTACCAAATGAATATGGCTCTGTAGTTTAAAGAGTCATAAAGTGCTTTAGAATTACATACAGATTCACACTTCCAGCCTCCAAGTGTCTTTCCCTCAATAAAAGTGGTTCTCCTTCTGGGGGGATATCATCACGAGTCTCACCTCCCGGTCAAGGATCCATGTGTGCAGGTACATAGCAATTTTTCATCTTTGGGCTCTAGGTGTTTGCATGAACTTTTGTTTGGACCCTGATTTATGGATTTTCACTATTTATGTGGGCATAGGTTTATTTGAGATGGTTTATTGCATTCAATCTTCTGTTTCTACACTTTATCCAAAAAATAACATTGGTTCCACTTTGAGTAATACTTGGCATTTAATAACCTCTCACTTATTGTCCATTTCTAGATCAACCAGTGAAAGAACCAGAAGTGGTCATCTTAAAATCTAGCATTGAAGATGTTATTAGAGAAGGGTTTGCAATTTATATGTGTAGCCTGCAGAATTTCTTCCCTGGTGTGATCAGAGTGGTCTGGAATGAAGGTGACAGCGGGAAAGAGGTGGAATCAGAACAAGATGTAATTGAACACAACACCGATAGCAACACTTACTCAGTGAACAGCTGGATAAAAGTGATGAACTCTGACCAGGGTAAGATGTTTACATGCAAGTACAAACATGAAACAAATGGAGATCACTGGAAAACAACATGTTTATCAGGACACGAGTACATTCAAGGTACATATGTCAACCTATTATATATGTGAATCCCCAAAGTGCAAGTGTTGGTTTTACAATATGGTAAGACTTGATTTAAAGGAAACTTGAACTGAGAGAAATATGTACGTTGTCAATGCTGATCTTGTAAAATCCTAGTTCTCTATCTGTCTCTAATGTAAATACTTTGAGTAGCTGATCAAGAAAAAGCATGCAAGTGAAGTTTAGGAAACTAACATTTTCAGGAGACTTCAGCAATGGCAGTTGACTTACTGTATGCAGCCAATGCTCCTCTCCTCCTAAAAACAATGGCTCCTGCCCACATGGCTGCATCATTCATTCATGGACTTCTGGGAATGAATGAACTGCAAGTCCCGACAGCCGTAGCGGCTGTGGGCTTGTAGTTTTCCATGAACTACCACGCTGTGGAGTTGCCATGGTAGTTAATTGAAGCTTCCTGTCAAAATATCTGCTTGACTGTACATTCCATACGGCAAGCAGATATTATGACAGGTCTGCAGGAGACCTGCATGGCATTAACAATCTACTGATTGCTGGTGCAATGCTTTCCAGTCTCCTTTGGACAAAAATAATGAATGTATATTTTTTTACCTGCAAAAAAGTGTGCATTTATTATTTTTGTCCAAACGGTGAACTTATCCTTTAAAGAGTAGTAAATAATAATAGTAAATAAGAAGTTGCATTCAACCTAATCAACCAAAATATTTTTTTTTTACATTTTTCTCTCCATATTATATGGGTTTTTTTAAAATGAACACAGGTTCACAATATTTACTGTCATTCAAAGTGAACATACACTTTTAAAGAGAAAATAAAAAATGTGCTAAGTGAACAGCCTCTACTCCTTCAGAAAAATCAACCGCACATCTTCCATGTACTGGAAGCAGTTACCTAAATGACTTACTGTAGCATCAAGCCACATAGGAGTATAAAAAGGCCAGCATTAAGCAGCTATGTAGATGATGGACTGCTTTATGCCAAAATTCAGCAAATGATTAAAATGTTACAAAACAGTTGGTTTCCAGTGCTGTAGGCATTTGGCAGCATGACTTTATAAAATAGAACTGATATCTGCAGTATCTCAGCTGGCTTATCTCCCCTAATAGTCTACAATTTTCACTTTACTGTGTTGTCAACTGGCTAAACACTGCTTTAAAGTGTCACTAAACCCACACCATAAAAAGCTATCAATAAATGCTGTATGAAATGGTGTTCATACTCACTCAGTCACTGAGATTCATTTTCTGTATTCTGCAAAAAACTTGGTTGATCCTGCTGCTCTCTATCTCCACCTTCTGTTCATGTCCCCAATTCAGCTAGGGATTTTTCAACTGTAGAGGCAACTCTGCACATGCTCAGTTTTCAGAGAGTTTCTATGCTGAGCATTTCCTATCACATTCAAGCAGCCCATGTGACTATAGAGTCACACATGTGGGAGTTTACACAGTAGTAAATGACAGTCTATTCTATTCTCTTCCTCCTCCTCCATGCCCACTAATCAGCTAAACACAATGGGGGTGATATATTACATGTAGGCTGATGGAGGCTTTGCCTCCATGTTATTCTAAGACACATATTCTAAGACACATGCTGGAGGGGTGTGGCACAGCCTGTGACTGGCAGTAATCCACCCACACCATGTTATTGTCACAAAATAATAAAGATTTATAAAGAAGCTCCTCCTGCTTATGTTTCCCTGCAGACAGGCTGGGAAAGAGCTGGGTCATGTGATACTTTATATCAATTAGAAAAAAAAGCACTTTTTTTTAAATAAAATAATTACAGTGTCATCGTCCATATACATAAAGAAAGAATAATGTAAATTAAACAGTGTGTTTACTGTCACTTTAACATAATTGCTAGAGTGATAGAACAATATGTTGCTGGGTTAGTCAGGAAGAAAGTACATTGTAACTTTTTAGCATACGTTGAGTTATAATGACTCTGCTGCTGGATAAACACTGCTCAGGAAAGAATCCCCCAGCTATAATGATTTTCTGAGATCACATAAAACCTCAGTAGGCACTCGTTATGTTTTAATATGTTCTTTCTTTATTCTTCCAGGTATCACACAATTAAAACGCATGAGATATCGAGCAGCACAAATTACCTATGCTATGTTACTCCTGAAGAGCTTTATGTATTGTCCTCTTCTGATTTTTATTATGTCCAAAGCCAAACCATGACTGTTCAAAAAAGCAAGCATCAACTACTCAACAATGGAAAAATGTTAATAATTTTTGATTCAAAGTAACACCTTGCCTTTAGAATTTACTTTTCTGAAATGGATACCAAAAAAACTGTTACCATTTAAATACCATTTAAAAAAAACCCTAAAAGCTACTTAAAATATTTTGGCTTAGCCAACCTTATATTCATAATAGATTTAAAAAATATTAAGATCTAATGTAAAACCTGTGTCTGAAAAACAATAGGCAGATAAAGAAAATAGAAAATTGATTGCAAAGTCATAACTTATCTACATAGCTGGAAGAATGGCAACTTTCAATATATTTTTACATTTAATAATGCAGTTAAAAAAAATAATAAAAGAACTTAGCACTAGTGTTAACAATTTGCTAAGCAGAAGTACTCATTGTCAAGCATGGGCTGCAAAAGCAAAGAATACCTTTTTGAACATATAAAAAGGAAAAACAACTGATGTAAGTCTAAAATTGCAATGTACAAAATTATTTTTTGCATATTAATTTGGACAGCTGAATATAAAAAGGGTTGTTTTTTAAGAGGCGTAAAGATAAACAACTAAGCTGGTAATAGCCCTCTTCTTTAGGTAATACTTAAATGGGGAATAGAGAGAAACAATAGTTTTTATTTTGTTTAGGGTATAAGACAACTTAGAGTTGAGTGTGTATAAAAATATTCATATAAAGCTTAGGGCTAAAGCAGTTATTGTGATTTATTTTCTTTTAGGGTCAAACTGCTTTGTAACTTAAATAAAGTAAATGCAACCTTGTATGTTTTTTCCTATTTACTATATGAATTTTGTTTTCTCATGTTTACGGGCTGACTTTGCTGCAGTAAAACTGTTCTTTATTTCAATGTGTGTAATGTTTTTTTTTTTTGCCTTTGTTACTTTTTTTGTTATTAACAATTATACATTTGAAAGATTATGAAAAAGTCCTTGCTGAATTATAGTAATTATAGGTTCTTTTTATTTATTTTTACAGTGATATTTTTCCCACTATTTTACAGAGAACTTACAACCATTCTTATCTGTTCCTACCCCCAGAAAATTTTCAGCTTGCACATAACTGGATAATTGAATTCAGAACAACTTCACCTTATTCAGTGAGCTAAGTGAATTTTCATTTTGCAAAGTGAAATTCTGTTGGAATGGGACATCACGGTCATTTAACAAGGACATCACATCCTTGTTGGCAACTTGAAAAAAATCTAAAAATGAAATAGATGGACTTTTAAGGTGCCTAAAAAATATACATATATACACTTAAAATGTAGGAGGATTTAATCCACAAAGTTTATTCATCCAAAAAATATAAAACTTTATCAGAGGTATACATATGATTAAAAACTAACTGCATAGATGTGTCCCCTAAAAAGTTGTATACATTTTACACATAACAGACTGATATCCTGCTACAGTATAAATTGTCCCTTATACCAGGAACTTGATATTTCATAATTCTTAATAAGTATGGTTTGAAAAATGTCTATGTGTGTTTCTCATTGTCCACCAACTATTTATTCACGAAAGAGAGGGGAGAAAGCACTATGCAGCGCGCACACACACCTGTTCACAAAAAAAAAATACCTACCTACAGGGTTCTGGATCATAATTTTAAAGCCTTGTACAACACGGTCGAAAATTGACAGAATTCAGTTATTTTGGCTGGAATCGGATGACTTTAGTCTCGTGTGTACAACTGTCTGTTCCACAGAAGCCAGTCTCACAACCAGCTTCTGTTGAATGGCCATGATGGAAAACCAGCATCCAACCTGAATCCGATCATCGCTGGGAGCCTATGGCTGCCAGCCCTGATCAGTGTATTCTGGTGGGGGGAGTCCTCCTGTCAGAATAAAATAGCACAACAGGGGAGAGTGCCACAATAACATCGCTTTTGTTAATACAGTGATCTCTCAGTTTTTTTTCCTTCAGTCCGCTGGGTTGAATGAAAAGAAATGTTCAATGTGTTTCCAGCTTTAGAATGTTACAAAATGCAAAATGTGCATTTATACATATAGTATATACATATAGACTAATATTAGACATGTCCACATGGGGCACGTATCCGGACTGGTCTGCAGGCCAAATTAAGGACTGCACCAAACTGCCACTAAAACATTTTGCAAACTGAATCTTCACCTAGCTTAGTGAATAAGGTGAGGCTATGCTTACTTACAGGGTGAAAATCCTTTTTTTTTTTTTTTTGTATTTCAATAGTTTATTAGTTTTAAGCAGTATAAAACAGAGGCGACAAAACATGCCCCCACAGGGGCTATCAATTGCACCGATAAGATAAAAAACATAATAATAAAAGAAAAACAGTGCTCTAACTTCAACAAGGCAGAAGGTACGCCCACGCAGGGGCTATCAATGGCACATAGGTTACAATGACGGTAATGAAATTCTAACTGCAATTAAAGGCAACTGTCAACTATCACCCAAAAAAACTAACAGAAATGAAAAGAAAGAAAGAGAAGAGAAATAAGAGGAGAGAAAAAGAAAAAAAAGAGAAGAGGGGGCAGAGATCCAGGAGCGCCACCATCAAACGCCAGTGCCTAACGTCAGTACATCCCCATACTAGCCAGAGGAAGCGTGGGAAAGGCATATTGCAACCATGGTTCCCATATTTTCGAGAATTTACATTGGGAGTCGTTGCATATGCTCATTAAGCATCATATTGGTCATACGATCCCGCACCCCCTGAAAAGGGACAAACGGACTCTTCCAGGCCTGAGCAATTGTTCTGGTGGCCGACAGAAACAAATAGGACGCCAGCTTCTGCTGATGAGCAAAGAGACCCGGTATGGGGCAATGAAGCAAGGCATACCGAGCATCCCGGCGTATGGATAGATGAAACAACGTGAAAAGGAGGCCAAATACACGAGACCAAAAACGGACCAGTCTCGGGCATGACCACCAGATATGCAAGACATCACCACGATGGCCACAACCCCGGAAACATCGATCACTACAAGCGGGATTAGCCTGGGCCAAATGAGCCGGAACCCAATACCAACGAAACAATACCTTATAGGCTGCCTCCAGCGTGGTGGTATTGAATGAGCATTTAGCTATGAGTGACCAGGCCCTATTCCAGTCCTCCGGATCCACATCCACCCCCAGGTGAAAATCCTTTTTTTATTTGTTTTTCTTTGCATCTACAAAAATGTTACCTTTGTAAATCAACCCCACCATCTGAGTATGTCAGATCCATGTGTATGTCCAGCCAAAACTCTTCACTCTAATTTTGGCCAGAGTGCAGAAGTTTTACAACCCAGTCAGGTGTGCACTGCTATCCCAGATTCTTTTTAGACAGGAATTGAAAGAAAATCTCCAACAGCAACACGTGCTGTTGAATGTTTATTTGAATAAAGTAGGGGATATATAGAATGCCTGTCGGCTTTTTCTTGCTGCCTGTGTTCCCTCAATATCTGATGGAATCATTGTCATTGTAACCTGTCTAACGGAGCCTCAAATAACAGTAAAAAACTGGCAGGGGTTCTAATCCTTCCCCACTCCATCCAACACAAGTGAAACATTTTGGCTGGACATAGGTTTTAAATCATGTTGTGTATGCTTCATGGTGCACAACTACTAATGTGCAAAATATTGGTGATATGAAGAGAATCTCACGTGTCACAGGTAAACATGGTACTGGAAAACAGTTAAAGTGTTACTAAACCCAGGATCCTGCATTCACTATACCTGGTCTCCATCAGTACACAGAACATGAAAGTGCAATTATTTTAGTAAATGTAAACTGCTAAATACCTTTTCTCATCAGCAGTTAGAGCAGTCTTGTGACTTCTGACTATCAGTGTCCAGCCCAGCACATGTTAAAGCTTGTAGGAGGAGTTTTCATTTTGCTCTAGGAGGATGCAGAACCACCGACCTCTGTCTGGACAGTGCTGATTGGCCCTGTGCTGGTCACATGCACTCTCCCAACCCTCTATAGCAATACACTGAGCAAACTGAGCATGTGCAGAGTGTCTCCACACGATATGTCTTATCAGGAGATAAGAGGGGAGGCAATGGAAGAAGGGGAGGATCAGAGAAATTAGGATCAAACATCCTTTTTACACAATGCAGAGGATTAACCCCCTTAGGTTCCACAGTGAGTATAACAAGCATGCTTTACTGCATATACAGACTGATTTCACTGTTGTGGGTTTAGTAACATTTTAAATACGATGCCTGCATCAGGTTAAATTGGGCATGTACTTGAGCACTGGCTTAAGACGGGTCCTGTGTCTCACTACAACCACTCAGTTGCATGTTGTTGGGAACATGCAACTTAATAGGAACCAAACTGGTTGGTTATAATAATGAAAAAAATCAATAATTTAAAGCCGAACCTTAATCAGCTTATATTTGCCTTCCTTGGTTCGTTCTTTCCTCTCACATTTTAATAAAACTTGTAAATAAAATATTTAATTTTTCCTTACATAAATTATTTTACACGTAGAGATGTCATCACTGGATCTCTGTGCTTCTCTATGTAATGCAGATAGCTCGTGACTGCAGGGTTCCTGAAAACATTATTATTATTATACAGTATTTATAAAGCGCCAATAGTTCGCTCAGCGCTGTACATTACAAAGGGGGACAGAACATGTGACAGAACAATAACAATACAATGCAAAACATGAGGGGATCGAGGGCCCTGCTCTTTCGAGCTTACAATCTAGGAAAACATCACGGCACCTTTCCTTAGCACTCCTCCCAAGGGCCCTCAGTCCTAATGCAAGCTGTGCCCTGGCTCAAAGTTGCCTTGATGGATAGATGTCAAGCTTGAGGAGTTGGCATTCCCAAGCAGGCTGCCATTGCTTGCAGATAACCCTAGGCAGTGCCCATATGTGATGCTGAGCCTCCATTATTGAAAATACTGAAATCCAATGAATGAAAGGGGTGGGCCAGCAACAGTAAAACTGGGGAGGAAAGAGATAGATCTAGCCATAAAAATGAGGTGTGTTTTATCTGACTTACTGCAGCTTCTAATGCACATTGTGAGAAGCTCACAGTGTGCACTAAAGTCAAAATAAGTGATTTCAGTACAACTGTACAGGACTGAAAGTAAAGCTGGAGCTCAGCTTTAAAAAAGTGTTACTTAAATCTGTTCCTTATAATAATTATTTGAAAATATTACATTAAACTGTTTTTCCTTGGTTATATTTAATTTCAGTATATATATATATATATATATATATATATATATATATATATACACACACACACAAAAAAAGCAATATAAAACATTGATTACAATACAGGTCAAATTAAAGAAAAAAAGTAATATTAGAATAATTTGGAATTGTACATATCTTATCTCAAAATGTTTTTAGTAGAAATGTGAATAAAAAAAACAGACTACAAAATGCTGGCAATGCTTATTCTTTAACCATCTTTTTAAAGGTGATAATAAAGTTCTAATTGATTTATATCAGAAACAGGATGCAGCAATATGTTGGTAAGATGTGTTCATCAATCTACTGTAACCACAAACAGCAGTTTTCCAGAAGATGTAAAACATTCCAGTACAATAAGCACAGAATACCTTTGTATGTATAAACCACAGGCTCTCAACTATCTACCCAGAGAACCTGCATTTCCAAAGAGCAGGCTGGTTTCCAGAAAATAATATCTGCCATTTCTCTCTAGCTGTATCCTCTACATAGCCCACACAGCTCACAGAAAGATCCCACCTAACGTTTTTCAAATGAAAAGAATGTATATGTACTCCACTGCTTACACTTTATTTTCGTAAAGTGAACAGACCTGGCAAAAAGGTTTCTAAGGGAGCAATAATACTGCAACACCCTGTGGTGCCTACAGATACCTGTGTCTTCTGGAAATGTACTGTCTTCAGAAAATAAAAGTGGTGTACGTGTCTATAGTAGTGTTCAGAATGCAAGTGTACAATCCAAACGCACATGCCTGATGAAGGGGTCCTGTGAGACTCCGAAGCGTTGCCTTGCTGTAACTATGTGATCTTAATTAAAACTTTTGGACCCATATTGGTTCTGTTCATAGACAGCTGGTTCATAATATTACAGGTGACTAGGTATATGGCCTACTGGCCTTATGGAGTAGGGTATGAATGGGACTTACACTGGTCGGTGGTGTGCTTAACCTTCATCAGAGAGGTTTCACCTTTTGTCGAAATTTGGGTACTTCATTATATTAATACAAGACTACTCGCCATTGGCACAAAGAAGGATGCAGTGAAAAGACAGAAAAACAGGGGTTATTGTTAGGGCTTAGTTTACAAGTAAGGCCTTGGTAGGTCTTAACTTTAGTTTTTTTTACTGTTGGACAGAATAAGGAATCATCAGATCACCTCAGCTTTTTGGCTACAGATACAATTAGGTTATGAGGTAGGTAGGGTTAAGCAATATGTGATCAGGGTTCTTATTAGGCGTCTGGACCTGGGGGGGGGGCTAAGTGTCAAAGTATGTATAAAACCTTGAAATGAACTTGGTCCCATTTGGCCCGGTAAATATACCATTGGAAAAGTTTTGTTATAACTGTTTGATGAGTGTTATCCTGCCATAAATCTTGATAGTGCATAACGTATAGCCTCTGCTATTAGATTTGTTCCCAGCTATTTCTTTGCATTACAGAACAACCAGGACCAGTGGCTGGGGGAATAGGAGGCATAGCAACCAAAAGACGGATGACATATTCAGTGAAGATAGGAAATCAGAAACAAAGACATGTAAAGAGGTTTTTTTCCTGGAGTTCTGCATTAACATTGTAGACAAGTCAGTGGGTATCACAGGTGGTGCCCTTAAGCACATATGGTCATGACCACATGTGCTCAAAGACGTCACCCAGGTTGTCAGGCGCTGTGCTGATATTCCAGCAGCGGCAAATAACTGACATTTGTGATGGGAGTAGTGGCAGGAGAGTATCATCATGGCAAGGGTTGTCCTGTTGGTGGGTCATCAAGATGCTGCATCTATATCATTAGACAAAATGACTGGCACTGGATTTTCATCGTGTGGCACTGTTTATTTTTAATAATGGATTTTTTTTACTATTTAACTGTTTTGTAGATGAGTAACAAAAAGTACTAGGTACCCCTTTTTCATTTAGATAAAGGTCGAGCTAGATATGTAGGGGCCCCCATTATTTAACGTAGACTTTAACTTTTCCACTCTCTTCCCTAGAACCCCCCCCCCCCCAATGCTGCCACCTCTTAATTCTTCTTCCCAGGTATCTGTTGCCACCCTCCTGGACCCTGTCCTACATTTTCTCTAATTCCTTCTGACCATCCCACAATATTCACGCTGTGTAAGTCTAATTTATCACAAACGTCATTATATTCTGGGTATCTCAACCTCACCGATCTTCCATCTTTCCACCCGATTAAACAGGCTGGGAAACCCCAGATGTATCTCACTTTTTTCTCTCTCATATGGATTAGCAATGGTTTTAGAGATCTCCTCCTCGCTAATGTCTCCGGGGGGAGACATCCACATGGATTTGTATAGTTGTTTCTTCATATTTTATTTCGGTGAGATCTCGCATCCCTTTCCATAACCGATCTCTGTCTCCTAAGTCCTGGAACCTAACGATCACATCTCTGGGACTTTCTATTGGGATTCCCCTTGGACGTCTAGTCCTGTATACTCTGTCCATTTTCAGAGGGTTCGTCTCCAATCTTCCCATTATTGGGTTACAGATTTTTTTCAATTTCCCCATTAAGTCCTCTTCCTGCCCTTTTTCTTCTGGTAACCCTCTAATCCTTAGGTTATTCCTTCTATTGCGATTCTCTTGATCTTCCAATTTGAGTAATAATTCTCTCTGTTCTATCTGCCTTTCTCCTGCTTGCCCTTCTAACTTCTTAATTTTTGTTTCATTTTTCTCTGTTTTCCTCTCCATTTCTTCCATTCGGGCTATTATATGCCCCAGATCACTGCGGAGAGTCCCAATGTCCTTTTTCAGAACAGTCTTCATTTTTGCAAACATTTCAGCTATATCAGTTTTTAATAGTGGGTGGGCCCGTGACCCTTCTTGTTCCTTCCTTCTTTGCTCTCCTATACTTTCCATATTTTAAATTTCTTTGTCTTGATTTACCATACCAAAAGACAATCTAGATTGATCACAAACAGAGATCCTCCTGCGCAAAAGGGAAATACACCCACTATAAGCTGCCAACACTTAACCTGCTACCCAAACAGTGAAAATATCAAAAATATATATAGTGCAGCGCTCAAACCTAACTTAAATACTGAAATAACTGTGCTCACATGCAATAGTGACACACACAAAGTGAAATATTCTTATTTAAAAGTGCCACTCTATATTAATCTTTCGTGCCCACAAAATCACACAAATATATATGAAAATAAACAAGTTCTCATTAAAAAATAATAATTATTTTACAGTGCTCCAAGTGTAGTGACGTGACCACACTTAATATATTAATCATAAAAGTCCAATGAAAATGTCCATAAATACTAATAATAAATACATGCAAGGTGCAAAAAAATGTGCAAAAAATGCAAAAAAATTAGTGCAAAACAAATGTGTTCTTGTTCCACAGCAGTGCCACTCTTCCCCTCCTACGGCTAGATTGCCTCCTCACCTCCTTACACTGACCCCTAAGGACCAACTAGCTTTCAGGATCAATCTGGATCCTTATCCCCTGGAGATCAGCACTTCTCCTGCCGTCGTGGATCACTTTAGGGTACTTCCATTACATTAGTAATGGTCTTTTTTTTTCCTGAATAGGCATATTTTTTTTATCGTAGAGGAATTCGCTGCTGATTGGGGGGTTTTAGCACTACCCCCTTTAGTCGTTCTGATTCTCATTTTTTCTAGGGCTTTACTTTTTGTTTACCTAAGGACCACAATGTATCATGTCCCCTCAGTACTCTTCACTTTTCCCACTAGACAAATCGATAAGGATAGTCTCTTTTATTCCTTAGGTATCAGATACTACATTGATTTTTTAGACTTTAATATTTTTTTTTTGCTGTACAATTGTATAGTCCCTCTATGTTATAAGTCCACAGGATCTCTCTATTTTATTATTTTATTATTATCACTTCTTCATTACACAGAAAGCGCAATAGTATTTTGGTGTGTTGCAAGAACAAAAAATATTAATTCATAGATACGTCTCACAGACATTTGTTGCAACTCACCCTCCTCTTCAGACTTCTTCTGTTTGCTTTTACCTCTGCTTTGGAGCTGCAGCTCTGGTGTACACCTCTTCAGATCCTGTGTCTTGTGTCCTCTGCTGTTTCTCTCCCTCACTGGACTGTAGAGAGACTGTTGTGGGTGATCAATAAAAGAAAAAAGAAAAATTTTCACTGTTTCACTTTGGGGGATAGTGGTGTTTGATTGATTCCTTCACAGTGACTCTGGGCTCTAGTAATGCTGCAGCCACTCACTTCCATTTATTTCCTATGTCCAGCACTCTCCTCCCAGGCAGTCCCCAGTCACCTACGGGTCCCTCCAATCTCCTGAGGCCCCTGTCACCGCCAGTCCCCCACCAGTCCCCCGCCTGTCCCTCGGCAGATTCCAAGGCTCAATATAGGCCAGGGGGGAAGGAGGGAGGAGGAGCGAGGGAAGGAGGGGTGGGAGGGAATGGGATTGGGAAGAGGAAGAAGCTTTACATTCTAAGCTATCTGTATTTATAACATGTGAAAGAAAGTCAATAGGTCAAAATAACTATAACAGAAATGAGTGGGATTAAGTTTATGACCTATAATGTGAAAGGGCTAAACTCCCCCAAAAAAAGACATAAGATACTCAGAGAAGTATCTTATGCAATATTCAATATTCAGCAATATTCAGTAGATATAGTATTCCTTCAAGAAACCCACTTAACCCAGAATAGAAATGTGAAAATATATTTGAAGTATTATCAAACATGGTATTATGCCGATTCACCTGTAAAAGGGGCAAAAGGAGTATCAATTGGGTTCTCAAAAAAACTTATCTTCTCCCTGGATGATAGAATGGAAGACCCCGAGGGTCGATATTTGTTTATCAGTGGAAAGATACCAGGAAGGGAATACACAATGGCTAATATTTATTGTCTCAATAAAAATCCAGTGGGATTCTTAGAGGGGATGCTAAGGAAACTTGATGAATTTAAAAAGGGATATCTGGTCGTGGTGGGGGATTTTAATCTGTGTTTGGACTCTTAATGGGATGCATCACCAGGTACAAGTAGAGAAGGGAGTGGGAATCTGAAATCACTGAAGGAGTTACTTCACAAACACCAATTGGTAGATGTGTGGAGTGCAAAACATCCAAGAGTAAGAGACTATACCTTCTTCTATCATGTCCATGGTACATATTCAAGATTGGATTATATAATGATTGAGCACAGAAAGTTGGAGACACTGAGAGAATCCAACAGAGAGATAATTTCTATATCAGACTATTCCCCTATCACGATGAGATTACAAGTAGGTTGAAGCAAATACAAAGTAGTTCATGGAGGTTAAATGAGATGCTCCTCCAGGATCCTGATGTAGAAAAAAGTTTAAGGTGGGAAATTGAACAATTTTTTGAGATAAATGAGACCGAGGAAATCTCTGCGGCAACATTTGGGAGACACACACAGCTTATATAAGGGGCATATTGATCTCTATAGGATTTGAAAAGAAGAAGGAAAGAGGGGAAAAAATAAAGTGGGTAATGGAAGAATTGTATAAATTGGAACAAATACATAAAAAAAAGAATGGAACAGATATATACCAGAAGATAATATTGAAAAGAGAGTTAAAAGACTTATTGGAACAAGAGTCAAGGAGGATATTCAATAGGTTTATAAAGGAAAGATATCAATGGGGGAATAGACCCTGGAAATATTTAATGAGAAGACTCAGGAATAAGAAATCTAGAAATTATATAGAAAAAAAATCAGAGACGGGAAGGGAGAAATGGCGTATAATACATTGGATGTTGCTATAGGCCTATATCGTTAAATACCGACACTAAACTATACAAGAAGGTACTGGGGACAAGACTAAAGGTCCTGATGCCAGAATGGGTGCATATGGACCAATTGGGCTTTATACTGGGAAGAGAAGGGAGGGATAATGGTCTGAAATCCTGGATTCTGATTCAAAGAGCTAAAAAAGAAAAAATACCGTTAGTATTATTATCGATCGACGCTGAAAAGGCCTTTGATAGGGTCAATTGGGAATTTATGTTTGACACCTTAGAAATATTAGGAATAGGGCCTAAAATGATGAACTGGATAAGGGGATTATATAAAGAACCATCAGCTTTGGTCAAGGTTAACATATCATTCTCTCAGTTTTTTAGAATGAATAATGGTACCAGACAAGGATGTCCCCTTTCTCCTCTTTTGTTCATTATTGCCCTGGAACCGCTTTTGGAGAATGTAAGGAAAAGTATTGATAAAGGGGGATGAAAATAGGAGAAATAGAGCATAAAGTTGCTGCTTATGCAGACGCCATGTTGTTCTATATAGCAAACCCTAGAATAACATTGCCCAATTTAATGAACGTGTTAAAACAGTATGAGGAGATATCAAACTTGAAAATAAACCTTGAAAAATCAGAAATTTTAATTATAAATCTCTCAATGTTAGAGAAGAACAGCCTACAAAAAGAGTTTCCTTTTTCCTGGAGGAGAAATGAAATTGGTTATGTTGGAGTAAAATTAAGCCCATCTTTAAAAATATTATATCAAGCAAATTATATTCCCTTAATAAATGAAATCAAGGAAGAGTTGAGAAGACTTTTAAAAGGAGGAGCTTTGTGGATCGGACGAATAAATCTGGTTAAGATGGCGATACTTCCAAAAATGTTGTATAAATTCCATATGCTTCTGATTTCCTTCCCAGAGTCTTTTTTGGGATAATTAAAAAGATGATTATTAAATTCATATGGACAAATAAGAAACCAAGAATTAGCTATGAGGTTTTTGTGTAGAGCTAAAGTAAATGGAGGCCTGGGATTACCAAACATGAAGATCTATTATGCAGCAGTAATCTTATCACTAGTAGTGGATTGGACATTTAATTCACAGGTGAAGAGATGGGTAAATATGGAAGGGATAATAAGTAAATCACAATATAAAAGAGGGTGCAGTGCTAGTAAAATCAATAAATACACATATATATAAATGAATAAATATAATAAAGTGACACTGTGCAATAATATATATATGCCACTAGAATATGTGGCTAATATCGTGAGAGAAAAGCACTATGTCAAACGGAGATAAGTCCAAGGTGAAAGTGTGATCGAGATCTCAAATGATCTTCTGACGTCCAATGACACAATTTGTGGATGAGGTGAGAGAATTTAGGATATAGACTGCACACTCACCAGATACGCAACCCTTATGCGCATTTGTGTAATATAACAAGGACATCAGAAATCTTCACACAGGTCTGGTCAGATCTGGTCAAGCATCCCTCACTGCCTCACGGTTTGCACTCAGCGTTCCCATTTAAAGATGACCACTCTGTGGATGTAGTCAGCTGCCTCAGGAGCTCAACAAAACAGAGGAGGCCAGTAGTGCAATATGTCAAGAATGTTTATTTCAAAATATAGGCAAGTGAACATAACAAAAATGAGTACTGACCAGATTCAAAGTTGCCACCGGGACCTCTCGTGGTGCCAGCGGTATAGGCGTCACACAGCTGTAGCTTGACCCTCTTTCCGGCCATTGAAGGGTGCATGTCTGTGCGCATCTAAAGAAAGTGCTGCAGCAGCACTGACATTTAGACAGAAAGAGATTAAACATTGGTGGCAAATGACATCACATCGACAGCTTCTTTTATAAAATAAACAGCACACACAATCCACCAAGGGTCTATGTCTTTTTGGGCTCATTTGGTGGAGGGGTCTGTTTGCTTTTTTTTTTTCGTTAAAGAAGCTGGCAACGATTGTCATTTGCAATGTAAACAGTATCCATTTTTATTTAAAAGTGTTTCCTTTGCTGTAGCACATCCTGCAGCAAGAATAAAAAAAAAATAATAAAGTCGCCAAATACATACCAGACCCTTTAAATCTGGCATGGATTGTTAAGGGGATACTCCACCTCAAAAAAACGTGTGAGGTCCCCTTTGGGTCTGGTATAGATTAGAAGGGGGACTCCACACACACACACAAAAGTGAGGTCCCCTTGAAAATCCATACCATAATCCAAGCATGCACCCTGGCCAGCCTCAAGTAGGCACTAGCATACACCTCCCCCCTTCCCTCCTGAACTATACCAAGCTCGGTGCCCTTAACATGGAGAGAAGTGCCTTGCTCAGGGGACCGTCCTGGAAAAGCACCTTGTCCCCATGTCATACCCACAACCCTGGCCCAGTGGTTATGGAGGTCTACAAGCAGTGGGGACAGCCCATACATATGTTGCATAAGAGAGTTCTACATGGGTTGTGAACTGCATGTGGGTGGAGTACATAGGCTCAGTATCGGAAGTGAACACCTACATATATCATTACCAGTAAGGGGATGAATGATATGTCACAGATCAATGCACATACGTATTAGCCAGCATGTGGATCATAAAATGTCATGCAAAACATTTATTGCAGAAAGATCACATCACAAAGGATCAAGTGCAGCATTTTGGCTCTAAAATGTTGCACTTGGTCCTTTGTGATGTGATCTTTCTGCAATAAAATCTTTGGATGACATTTGATGATCCATGGTGTACTGGTAAATACATTCAATAGTCTCTGATGTATCCAGTTTATAGCTAGTAATTGCTAAAGTACCCACTACTGCTGAGCCCATTTCCAGGAAAGAGTACAATAGGAATATTGATAATAATATGAAATGTCACAGACGCACAAAGAAAGGCACTTTGGCAGATGAAGTCAGTGATAACACAAAGCTGACAGAGACAGCCCAAAGTTGCTCTCTCTGGTGGCTGACCATTCGACCCTGGGTTGCACTGTCTAACTACTATCCAGCTCATGTTCAGGACTAGAGACTGGTGTTGAGCTGTGCGTAGACCTCAGTAGATTAAGGGCATGTGCCAAGGGGCTGTCAGCTTATGTTGATACATCAGTTTACAATCAGTTTAAGACAGAGACGTATTTACCGTGAGGCAAACAAGGTGTTTGCCTAGGGCGGAATTTTTCAGGGGGGTGGACAAAGGACACAGAGTAATCTGAGTGCTGGGACTGGGAGCGGCCGGCGCTCAGCTCTGCTCATTGGGTGTACAATGGGGAGGCAGACCGAAGCAGGATCCATCGGCAGGGGCACCGGAGCTGACACCGCACCAGCTACACTGATCTCCAGCTCTGTCCCCGACAGGCTTCCAGCAGAGTGCACCGAACCGCCTTCCACTTCTCCGCTGTCTACATGTACACGGGAGGAGGAGAGACTGCACTGTGCATGTCTGTGCTGATCTGAGGTTTTCTTATATTGTTCCTGGGCAGAGGAGGGGGACAGAGTGACTGGGAAGGGGGGGCAAGTTAAAAAATTTGTGATTATGGGGTTAAGAGGATATGTGCTGGAGGAGAGGGTCTATCCTAAAAGTTGGTTTTGGATTTTAAATCTGACCCCTCTCAAAGCACCTCCCCAGCACATATCCGACCCCCCCACCGCCCTATTAGCACAAGTTGAGGGGGGTCTATACTGAGGGAGGGGGGATCTATACTGATGAGGTCTTTACTCAGGGAGGGGGTTCTGTACTGAGCAGGGACTATACCTGGTAGGGAGGGGGGTCTATTCTTGGTGGAGAGCAAGAGCATAATTACCACAAGGTGGCATTTTTCAGGGGGGGTACCACTGGGGCAGGGAAGTGGGGGGGGTGGCTTTAGCGGTCAATTTTTTTGTTGCCTAGGGCAGCACAAATCCTATGCTTCTGAGATTGCTCTGAATTCATTGACAGGTGCATTTGACCTGCAGTTGATCTACCTCTGACCTGCATTTGACCTGCTTCAGAGACTTGTCTAGACATGACAAACCAACGTAAAGTGAACAAAGCCCATAGACACACAAACTTATTGACCTCCTGTTGTTTACTGACCACCTAAAAGCTCCAAATATTTACTGACCTAATTGTGACCCCTAACCATTTTAGATCCCTTGGATAGCCCCATTAATTCTTGGGACCTTGATATTGGACCTGTTGGGGAACCTTGGTCTACAATCTAGAACGTTTAGTAAATATTTATTAAATACTTGGGCATGAGAGGAAGTGGGAACCCACTATGTCATCTGGCAGCTGGCAGGAAACATGTTCCCTACCTTTGAAACCTTACATTTGCTGTTTCTGAGTACTGATGTGCTGTTTATTTAGTTTATTGATGAAGAGTCCAGAGAAGCAGGGACTGACAGAAAACAACACAGCAGGATATGGGCAACAAGTTTCCAACTGCACTTTCAATCACCAGCAGCTTCATATGCTTCAAGAAATAGTGAGAAGTGTGTCTGAAAGGTCTGGTTTGTGGGCATGTAAGGGGACTTCCTCAGTACTCTTCAGGAAGTCTTCAAGTGGCTAAAATGCATTGGAAGGGGTCGGTGACAACATTTCATACAGTGAATATGCTCCTTAGTCCCGGTGACGCCGGGACAGGAGGAAGACTGGGTGCATTAGCTGGTGATGTTATAGCAACATAGATTGTAAGTGTTTTAAAGGAAACTGTTTGCACTACAGGGGATCTCCTGTTTTATCTATTATTGATATATTAATATTTATATGGATCTGGTTGTTTGGAGAATATTTTGTATGTAAACTGGTGAATCAGTCCAAATTGGGGGGGGCGGTGGACGCGGTGGACGCAACAGAGCACTTGAAGGGCTTTGGCAGATACAGTTAGGTCCATGTATATTTAGACACAGGCACAATTTTAGTTTTTTTTGGTATTTACCAAAACTCATTCAAGCTATAGTTATATAATGGATATGGGCTGAAAGTGTACACACTCAGGTTTAATTTGAGGGTATGGTCATTCAAATTGGAGGAAGGGTTTAGGAATTACAGCTCTTAAGAGTAGCCATTCCTCTTTTTTCAAGGGACCAAAAGTAATTGGACAATTGAATCAAAAGTTGTTTCATAGCCAGGTGTGGGCTACTCCTTCATTATTTCTTCATCAATTAAGCAGGTAAAAGGCCTGGAGTTGATTCTAAGTGTGGTATTTGCATTTATTATTATTATTATTATTATTATTATACAGGATTTATATAGCGCCAACAGTTTGCTCAGCGCTTTACAATATAACGGGAGACAATACAGTAGCAATACAGTTCAATGCAAGAGGGATTTGAGGGCCCCGCTCCTTGGAGTTTACAATCTAGGAGGGAGGGGCTAGTGGTACAAAAGGTAGTAACTGTGGGGGATGGACTGGTTGGAAGAGTAGAAGATTCCAGTATTAGCTGAGGGTAGGATAGGCTTCCCCGAAGAGATTGGTTTTCAGAGATCGCCTAAAAGTGAGCAGAGTAGGCGATAGTCTAATAATTTGGGCTAGAGAGTTCCAGAGGATAGGGGAAGCTCTGGAGAAGTCCTGGAGAAGAGCATGGGAGGAGGAGACAAGGGAGCTAGAGAGTAGGAGGTCTTGCGAGGAGTGGAGAATACGGTTTGGGTGATATTTAGAGACAAGATCGGTGATGTAATTTGGGGCAGAGTTATAAATGGCTTTATACGTTATTGTTAGTGTTTCGAATTTTATCCATTGGGCAACGGGAAGCCAATGGAATGATTGGCAGAGAGGGGGTGGCAGATACAGAATGGTGGATGAGTCTGGCAGCAGCCTTCATGATATACTGAAGAGGGGATAGCCTGCAATGAGGTAGGCCAATGAGGAGGGAGTTACAATAGTCAAGGCGAGTGAATAAGTTGCTTAGTGGTTTCCGAGGTTAGGAACGGTCGTATCTTGGATATGTTGCGGAGGTGAAGTCTACAAGATTTGGACAGTGATTGGATTTGGGGCTGAAAGGACAGATAGGAGTCTAGGATTACACCTAGTACCCTGGCATGAGGGGAGGCACTGATGATTGTGTTATTGATCTTGATGGAGAAGTCAGGGGAAGGGGCATGGGCTGGGGGGAATACTAAGAGCTCAGTTTTGGAAAGATTGAGTTTGAGGAAGTGGAGTGACATTCATGCCGATATGTCACTTAGTAGGTTAGTAATGCAAATGGAGACTGAAGGGGTGAGGTGAGGGGTAGATAGATTTGTGTGTCATCAGCATAGAGATGGTACTTAAAGCCGTGGGAGTTTATCAAGTGACCAATGGAGGAGGTGTAGATGAAGAAGAGAAGGGGTCCAAGGACAGAACCTTGAGGGACCCCTACGGAAAGAGGGAGTGAAGAGGAGGAGTTAGCATTATAGGTAACACTGAAGGAGTGCTGCGATAGGTAGGAGAAGAACCAGGAGAGAGCAGAGTCTCTGAGGCCAAGAGAGTGGAGTTTTTTGAGGAGGAGGGACCAACCGTATCAAAAGCCACAGAGAGGTCAAGTAGTAAGAGTATGGAGTAGTGGCCATTGGTTTTAGCAGTTAGCAGATCATTAATGAGTTTTAGTAGGGCAGTTTCAGTGGAGTGTAGAGAGCGAAAGCCAGACTGTAAAGGGTCAAGAAAGTTGTTGCTGGTGAGGTGGGAGCTCAGGCAATTGTAGACTAAGCGTTCTAGGAGTTTAGAGGTAAATGGCAGCAGGGAGATGGGTCTTAAGTTGTTCAGGTTGGTGGGGTCCAGGGAGGGCTTTTTAAGTATGGGAGTGATGTGCGATTTGGAATCTATTGCTGTGAACCTACATCATGCATTCAAAGGAGGTGTCCATGCAGGTGAAACAGGCCATTGTAAGGCTTCAAAAACAAAACAAATCCATCAGGGAGATAGCAGCAACATTAGGAGCAGCCAAATCAACAGTTTGGTACATTCTGAGGAAAGAAGAGAGCAAATACAGAGGGTTCACCACAAGGTGCAAACCATTCATAAGCCTGAAGAATAGAAAAGCCAGATTAGACTTTGCCACAAAAAAATATCTAAAAAAGCCAGACCAGTTCTGAAAAAAGCATTCTTTGGACGGATGAAACTAAGATTAATCTGTAGAATGACGGGAAGAAAAAAGTGTGGCGAAGGCTTGGAACAACTCATGATCCAAAGCACACAATGTCATCTGTAAAACATGGTGGAGGCAGTGTGATGGCATGGGCATGCATGGCTTCCAGTGGCACTGGGTCATTGGTGTTTATTGATGATGTGACAGAGGACAGAATCAGCTGGATGAATTCTGCAGTGTTTAGAGATATACTGTCAGTCAGATTTAGCCGAATGCAGCAAAGTTGATTGGTCGGCGCTTCACAGAACAGGTGGATAATGATCCAAAACACACTGCAAAAGCAACCCAGGAGCTTTTGAAGGAAAATAAGTGGAATATTCTGCATTGGCTGTGTCAATCACCTTATCTCAACCAAACTGAGCATGCATTTCACTTGCTGAAGGCAAAACTAAAGGCAGGAAGAGTCTCTGGGAGAGGGCTTGGAGGGAAGGGGCGGCGTGGTTCTGGGAAGCTGGTTTCTGGCTTCCCATCTCTAATTTAACTACTGTATTTGTATTTTGCATTTTTCGAATAAAATTATGGTAGCCATAAATTGGTGTTTGGTAGTGCACAGAATATATTTGTAATGCATGTACGGTAGTTCTTGTTGACTACCGCAAACTGGAATTTCACAATTTGGACAATATGATTGCACTATACACAGTTTTTATGGTCTATGTACAAATAGTATTTGTTGTAAAATGAAGATATATTTTATTTTTGGACACAGTTGCTACTTTTTTCACTATTTATGAATTAACAATAGTTTTAGTGATGTGCATACCTATGGAATATTCACAACCTTGATGCCCAACGCGTGGCCTGTGAGCTATGAGGCACCAATTATATAACAGAGTTGAAAGAGGATGTTGGGGCACTAGAACGCTCTCTGTGAGAGAAAAGGGCAAATAGTCCAACAGTAAGCTAAAATTAATTTTGAAATAAGGATTTTAGATATTAAAGTGGTTCTAAAGTGAAAATATTGTTTTCTTAATACATTCCCTGCATTAAGGTGAAATATGTCATAGTAGTTGTATCACCTGACCCTAAAACACTTACTTGAGCCCTCTCTCAATCCAGTTCTTTTCCCATTTGCAGCAGAACTGCTCCTTTTTTCTAGTGTCATACACATAGGAGGAAGCAGGGCATAGCCAAGCAGTACTTTGCTGTCTATGAACACATACAGTCCATCTCAGGATTGCGCCTACACATGTGCCCCCATAGTACACAGCATCCTACGGGGCCACTCACAGAAGAGGAGGAGCAGACAGTGCTTAGGGAAAATAAATAACCTTTGGAAGCACTTAAATTTTGACTTATTATTGGACTATTTGCCCGTTTCTTTTCCAGGTCTATAGTATTTTGTATTTCTTGTATTTGAATTTGAATTCTGCGGGGATATTAATCATGAGACTGATTGGTTCAAATTTTTCAACAACGCAGGTCTCAATCTCCTCAAGTTTTTGATTCTCAGGAAGAAAAACAAATTGATCCATCTAGATACAGAGATCAATAAATGTAGAGAAAAATTGACCCCATATAAAGGTACAGAGAATTATACTGCTGAATCCAACAAGATCAAAACTTACTTAGAAGGAGTAGAAAAAGATCAGAGGATTAAAAAAAGGAAAAAATATTCTAGGGACTGCAAAGACTATCAAGAAAACTGCGTTTTCAAATGGCAAGTCCCTAAGTCAGAACCTACTCATTTAGGCTCACACAATCATATAGACACCACCAGCATTAGGACTATCACACCTATCAGTAAGCATATTAAACACCTTCCCAGTAATAAAAGAAGAAAGTTAAACAATACTAAACCTCACAGCTATGATAACAATTACGGGACCACCAAGAGGGGTCAGTTTTGGAACAGAGCACACATCCCACTTTATAATAAATATGACCGCTTACAATCTATAGATGCCGAGGTGGGTTTTAGAGACATTAGATGGCATCCAAAGGAATACCAACGTACTCATCCAGCACATAGGACTAACCTCAATAGTAAGCAGAGTAACTGGCACACCCCGAAAAAACAAAGAAACCATTTCTACAACCAAACCATGCACCATGGTTGGCAGAACAATGGCCCTCCCCATTTTCATAATTTCAGAAAAGATGAATATTCTGAACCGAATTATCAGAAAACACAAAACAATGACACAGAGCATACATTCCAACATCATTTTTAGGGGTAGGAAGGCAGAGAAAAAGAGAACCAACAGGGACAAAAAAAGAGAAGGATGTGATAGGAAAAGGAATATTTAACCTTAGTAGGATGGAGCTATCACAACAAGAAATGCAGATCCTTGATAAAGGTCTCAAATTCGCACCTAAAATGGGACTGAATATGTGGATATCCACAAATTTATAAGACAAATGTCCCTAAAAAGAAATTTTCTTAATATTCCCGTTGCACCTAAGCAGACCAATAGTGTGATACTGCATTCCAACCTCAAAAACGCATCCCTTTTTAACCCTCCTCCTAACTCTAATTCTTATATTAACGTTTTTAAAGAAATGGTTTGAAAAGATTTAGAAGCCGTTAAGCCACTACGTCCATGTAATCAACAGAGCATTAATGCAGGTTTGAAAACTATACTCAAAAACAAGGATTTAGTCATCAGACCAGCTGACAAGGGTGGCGGCATAGTCGTCTTAAAGAAATCCGACTATATGATGGAAGTACAAAAAATCTTGAGTGATCAGTAAACATATCAGGTACTACCCAAGAACCCTTTGTTCAGATACTGTATGGACGATCTTTGAAAAGCATCTTCAAAGAGGGTTTTGATAATAACATCTTAACAAAGAAAGAAAAGGCTTTCTTATGTCCAAAAACACCTAAACTTCCTATACTATACTGCCTACTAGAGATGAGCGAATCGAAGTATCCGAAGTGGAATTCGAGTCGAATATCGGAAAAATTTCGATTCGTGCCGAATCCGAAAAATAGCCTAATTCGGACGCGCGAATCGAAATTTTTCAGAAAATGGCGGCTGACATGTGCGGCGACGGAGCGGGGATGTCTGGGAAGGCGCGCAGACAAGGCGCGCTGACCCATAATGCATTCCTCAACTACATGTGATCGCATCAGCCTATCAGCAGCCAGCCAGCCAGCACTGTGTAATGGTCGAGCTATAAATAGCGGCCATTTTGGAATTCTTCATTTGCCTGCAGTTATTGAACAGAGGCAGACCGCTCTGTACTAGGGACAGGGACAGAGTTAGGGCCACAGAAACGATAATTGGGGACAGAGAAAAGTTACTTAGGGACAGAGAACCATTACTCAGGGACACAGACTTGTTAATGAGGGCCACAGAATCGTTATTTAGGGACAAAGAAACGCTAGTTAGGGCCACAGAATTCATAATCAGGGACAGACAGAATTGTTACTCAGTGCCAGAGAATTGTTACTTAGGGCCACAGAAACGTTATTAGGGCCACAGAATTGTTACTCAGGGACAGACAGAATTGTTACTGAGTGCCAGAGAATTGTTACTCAGGGACAGACAGAATTGTTACTGAGTGCCAGAGAATTGTTACTTAGGGCCACAGAAACTTTAATTAGGGCCACAGAATTTTTACTCAGGGACAGACAGAATTGTTACTCAGTGCCAGAGAATTGTTACTCAGGGACAGACAGAATTGTTACTGAGTGCCAGAGAATTGTTACTCAGGGCCCCAGAAACTTTACTTAGGGCCACAGAATTTTTACTCAGGGACAGACAGAATTGTTACTGAGTGCCAGAGAATTGTTACTCAGGGACAGACAGAATTGTTACTGAGTGCCAGAGAATTGTTACTTAGGGCCACAGAAACTTTACTTAGGGCCACAGAATTGTTACTCGCACAGACACAGAATTGTTACTCGCACAGACACAGAATTGTTACTGAAGGCCACAGAACTGTTACTTAGGGCCACAGAATTGTTACTCGCACAGACACAGAATTGTTACTCGCACAGACACAGAACTGTTACTGAGGGCCACAGAACTGTTACTTAGGGCCACAGAATTGTTACTCGCACAGACACAGAATTGTTACTCAGGGCCACAGAACTGTTACTTAGGGACAAAGAAACGCTAGTTAGGGCCACAGAATTCATACTCAGGGACAGACAGAATTGTTACGGAGTGCCAGAGAATTGTTACTCTGGGCCACAGAAACTTTACTTAGGGCCACAGAATTTTTACTCAGGGACAGACAGAATTGTTACTGAGTGCCAGAGAATTGTTACTCAGGGACAGACAGAATTGTTACGGAGTGCCAGAGAATTGTTACTCAGGGCCACAGAAACTTTACTTAGGGCCACAGAATTTTTACTCAGGGACAGACAGAATTGTTACTGAGTGCCAGAGAATTGTTACTCAGGGACAGACAGAATTGTTACGGAGTGCCAGAGAATTGTTACTTAGGGCCACAGAAACTTTACTTAGGGCCACAGAATTGTTACTCGCACAGACACAGAATTGTTACTCGCACAGACACAGAACTGTTACTGAGGGCCACAGAAACTTTACTTAGGGACAAAGAAACGCTAGTTAGGGCCACGGAATTCATACTCAGGGACAGACAGAATTGTTACGGAGTGCCAGAGAATTGTTACTCAGGGCCACAGAAACTTTACTTAGGGCCACAGAATTTTTACTCAGGGACAGACAGAATTGTTACTGAGTGCCAGAGAATTGTTACTCAGGGACAGACAGAATTGTTACGGAGTGTCAGAGAATTGTTACTCAGGGACAGACAGAATTGTTACTGAGTGCCAGAGAATTGTTACTTAGGGCCACAGAAACTTTAATTAGGGCCACAGAATTTTTACTCAGGGACAGACAGAATTGTTACTGAGTGCCAGAGAATTGTTACTCAGGGACAGACAGAATTGTTACTGAGTGCCAGAGAATTGTTACTTAGGGCCACAGAAACTTTACTTAGGGCCACAGAATTTTTACTCAGGGACAGACAGAATTGTTACTGAGTGCCAGAGAATTGTTACTCAGGGACAGACAGAATTGTTACTGAGTGCCAGAGAATTGTTACTCAGGGCCCCAGAAACTTTACTTAGGGCCACAGAATTTTTACTCAGGGACAGACAGAATTGTTACTGAGTGCCAGAGAATTGTTACTCAGGGACAGACAGAATTGTTACTGAGTGCCAGAGAATTGTTACTTAGGGCCACAGAAACTTTACTTAGGGCCACAGAATTGTTACTCGCACAGACACAGAATTGTTACTCGCACAGACACAGAATTGTTACTGAAGGCCACAGAACTGTTACTTAGGGCCACAGAATTGTTACTCGCACAGACACAGAATTGTTACTCGCACAGACACAGAACTGTTACTGAGGGCCACAGAACTGTTACTTAGGGCCACAGAATTGTTACTCGCACAGACACAGAATTGTTACTCAGGGCCACAGAACTGTTACTTAGGGACAAAGAAACGCTAGTTAGGGCCACAGAATTCATACTCAGGGACAGACAGAATTGTTACGGAGTGCCAGAGAATTGTTACTCTGGGCCACAGAAACTTTACTTAGGGCCACAGAATTTTTACTCAGGGACAGACAGAATTGTTACTGAGTGCCAGAGAATTGTTACTCAGGGACAGACAGAATTGTTACGGAGTGCCAGAGAATTGTTACTCAGGGCCACAGAAACTTTACTTAGGGCCACAGAATTTTTACTCAGGGACAGACAGAATTGTTACTGAGTGCCAGAGAATTGTTACTCAGGGACAGACAGAATTGTTACGGAGTGCCAGAGAATTGTTACTCAGGGCCACAGAAACTTTACTTAGGGCCACAGAATTTTTACTCAGGGACAGACAGAATTGTTACTGAGTGCCAGAGAATTGTTACTCAGGGACAGACAGAATTGTTACGGAGTGTCAGAGAATTGTTACTCAGGGACAGACAGAATTGTTACTGAGTGCCAGAGAATTGTTACTTAGGGCCACAGAAACTTTAATTAGGGCCACAGAATTTTTACTCAGGGACAGACAGAATTGTTACTGAGTGCCAGAGAATTGTTACTCAGGGACAGACAGAATTGTTACTGAGTGCCAGAGAATTGTTACTTAGGGCCACAGAAACTTTACTTAGGGCCACAGAATTTTTACTCAGGGACAGACAGAATTGTTACTGAGTGCCAGAGAATTGTTACTCAGGGACAGACAGAATTGTTACTGAGTGCCAGAGAATTGTTACTCAGGGCCCCAGAAACTTTACTTAGGGCCACAGAATTTTTACTCAGGGACAGACAGAATTGTTACTGAGTGCCAGAGAATTGTTACTCAGGGACAGACAGAATTGTTACTGAGTGCCAGAGAATTGTTACTTAGGGCCACAGAAACTTTACTTAGGGCCACAGAATTGTTACTCGCACAGACACAGAATTGTTACTCGCACAGACACAGAATTGTTACTGAAGGCCACAGAACTGTTACTTAGGGCCACAGAATTGTTACTCGCACAGACACAGAATTGTTACTCGCACAGACACAGAACTGTTACTGAGGGCCACAGAACTGTTACTTAGGGCCACAGAATTGTTACTCGCACAGACACAGAATTGTTACTCAGGGCCACAGAACTGTTACTTAGGAACAAAGAAACGCTAGTTAGGGCCACAGAATTCATACTCAGGGACAGACAGAATTGTTACGGAGTGCCAGAGAATTGTTACTCTGGGCCACAGAAACTTTACTTAGGGCCACAGAATTTTTACTCAGGGACAGACAGAATTGTTACTGAGTGCCAGAGAATTGTTACTCAGGGACAGACAGAATTGTTACGGAGTGCCAGAGAATTGTTACTCAGGGCCACAGAAACTTTACTTAGGGCCACAGAATTTTTACTCAGGGACAGACAGAATTGTTACTGAGTGCCAGAGAATTGTTACTCAGGGACAGACAGAATTGTTACGGAGTGCCAGAGAATTGTTACTTAGGGCCACAGAAACTTTACTTAGGGCCACAGAATTGTTACTCGCACAGACACAGAATTGTTACTCGCACAGACACAGAACTGTTACTGAGGGCCACAGAAACTTTACTTAGGGACAAAGAAACGCTAGTTAGGGCCACGGAATTCATACTCAGGGACAGACAGAATTGTTACGGAGTGCCAGAGAATTGTTACTCAGGGCCACAGAAACTTTACTTAGGGCCACAGAATTTTTACTCAGGGACAGACAGAATTGTTACTGAGTGCCAGAGAATTGTTACTCAGGGACAGACAGAATTGTTACGGAGTGCCAGAGAATTGTTACTCAGGGACAGACAGAATTGTTACTGAGTGCCAGAGAATTGTTACTTAGGGCCACAGAAACTTTAATTAGGGCCACAGAATTTTTACTCAGGGACAGACAGAATTGTTACTGAGTGCCAGAGAATTGTTACTCAGGGACAGACAGAATTGTTACCGAGTGCCAGAGAATTGTTACTCAGGGACAGACAGAATTGTTACTGAGTGCCAGAGAATTGTTACTTAGGGCCACAGAAACTTTAATTAGGGCCACAGAATTTTTACTCAGGGACAGACAGAATTGTTACTGAGTGCCAGAGAATTGTTACTCAGGGACAGACAGAATTGTTACGGAGTGCCAGAGAATTGTTACTCAGGGCCACAGAAACTTTACTTAGGGCCACAGAATTTTTACTCAGGGACAGACAGAATTGTTACTGAGTGCCAGAGAATTGTTACTCAGGGACAGACAGAATTGTTACTGAGTGCCAGATAATTGTTACTCAGGGCCCCAGAAACTTTACTTAGGGCCACAGAATTTTTACTCAGGGACAGACAGAATTGTTACTGAGTGCCAGAGAATTGTTACTCAGGGACAGACAGAATTGTTACTGAGTGCCAGAGAATTGTTACTTAGGGCCACAGAAACTTTACTTAGGGCCACAGAATTGTTACTCGCACAGACACAGAATTGTTACTCGCACAGACACAGAATTGTTACTGAGGGCCACAGAACTGTTACTTGGGGCCACAGAAACGTTAATCAGGGACACAGAATTGTTACTGAGGGCCACAGAACTGTTACTTAGGGCCACAGAATTGTTACTCGCACAGACACAGAATTGTTACTCAGGGACACAGAATTGTTACTCAGGGACACATAATCGTTTAATTAAAGAGTATGTCAGACAACATGCAGAGGAGTGGCAGAGGAGGCAATGTTTTAGGAGCGAGCAGACGTGGCAGCAGAGGAAGGGGTCGAGGCAGCACTATTCGCAGCCAGAGGCCAGTGCTCCCGGTGTCATCCAGCGGTCGTGTCTCCACCGACAACCCTGCCGTCGTCGATTGGTTGGCTCGGTCGTCTTCCTCTTCCCAGGTCACCTCTGACACCTACAGCCAACGGTCGGTGGGTACGTCAGACACAACCGTTAGTTGGCATGGCCCGGGACCTAGCCCACTGAAATCACGTGTCCTCTACCTGCCCCTGTCCTTTGGTGTTCCCTCACCAAGCGAAGTATCGCATGCTGTGGGCTCAGCCCCACTGTACAGTGAGGAAGAGCTAACAGAGGGCGGTCAGGAACGGGGGGAGACATCCGCCTTTTCAGCAGCTAGGCGAAGAAGTAGTGGCGAGGAGAGTGGCCCAGTAGCCGGTCTAGAGACAGGTCTGTCTCCTGACCCAGACGCAGCCGAGGGGGCTAGTAGTGAGGCGGAGACCCTACTTGATGATGAGGAGGTTGATCGCACTTGGCAGCCTCGTCGTCATCAGGCAATTTCTTCCGCATCATCAGGAGAAGAGGGTGGCAGCTTGGCAGTGAGCGAAACAGTCGGTGGGTTGCCCAGGAGACAGCAGGAGGGTCGCAGCAGTGTCAGTGGAAGCAGTGTCAGTGGAGCCAAACGGCCACGGAGTAGAGCACCAGCTCCACTGCAGCCTACCACCACGGCCAGTAGTGGTGCCGGTGTGCACGGAGGAAGCAGCAGTCAGCCAGTGAGGAGTATCGGGGGCAAAGTTTCCTACTCGGCGGTGTGGCAATTTTTCGTCAAGCCGCCCGAGGAAGTAAACGTAGCCGTATGTCGACTATGTGGCCAGAAAGTCAAGCGTGGCCAGGGGGCCCATGTTGGGACTATTTGGGCCATGTTGGGACAATGGGAGACCTCCCATTGCTGCTGTCTCCATCGCCACACTCTGCCATGTGCCACTTTCAGGTCTCCTCACACACTGCTGGTGTGTTCAGTTTTTTGACATAGGGTGCTGGCAGATTACGGGCCTCCCATAGCTGCTGCCAGGCCCCTAATCTGCCATAGGCCCCTATATACCGCCTCCTCATGCTGCTGCCAGGTCCAGAGTCTGTCATGGGTCCCTGTACGGCCTCCCATTGCTGCTGTCTCCATCGCCACACTCTGCCATGTGCCACTTTCAGGTCTCCTCACACTGCTGGTGTGTAGAATTTTTTGACATAGGGTGCTGGCAGATTACGGGCCTCCCATTGCTGCTGCCAGGCCCCTAATCTGCCATGGGCCCCTATATACCGCCTCCTCATGCTGCTGCCAGGTCCAGAGTCTGTCATGGGTCCCTGTACGGCCTCCCATTGCTGCTGTCTCCATCGCCACACTCTGCCATGTGCCACTTTCAGGTCTCCTCACACACTGCTGGTGTGTAGAATTTTTTGACATAGGGTGCTGGCAGATTATGGGCCTCCCATAGCTGCTGCCAGGCCCCTAATCTGCCATAGGCCCCTATATACCGCCTCCTCATGCTGCTGCCAGGTCCAGAGTCTGTCATGGGTCCCTGTACGGCCTCCCATTGCTGCTGTCTCCATCGCCACACTCTGCCATGTGCCACTTTCAGGTCTCCTCACACACTGCTGGTGTGTAGAATTTTTTGACATAGGGTGCTGGCAGATTATGGGCCTCCCATAGCTGCTGCCAGGCCCCTAATCTGCCATAGGCCCCTATATACCGCTTCCTCATGCTGCTGCCAGGTCCAGAGTCTCTCATGCCATGTGCCACTTTCAGGTCTCCTCACACTGCTGGTGTGTTGAATTTTTTGACATAGGGTGCTGGCAGATTATGGGCCTCCTATAGCTGCTGCCAGGCCCCTTATCTGCCATAGGCCCCTATATACCGCTTCCTCATGCTGCTGCCAGGTCCAGAGTCTGTCATGGGTCCCTGTACGGCCTCCCATTGCTGCTGTCTCCATCGCCACACTCTGCCATGTGCCACTTTCAGGTCTCCTCACACACTGCTGGTGTGTAGAATTTTTTGACATAGGGTGCTGGCAGATTACGGGCCTCCCATAGCTGCTGCCAGGCCCCTAATCTGCCATAGGCCCCTATATACCGCTTCCTCATGCTGCTGCCAGGTCCAGAGTCTCTCATGGGTCCCTGTACGGCCTCCCATTGCTGCTGTCTCCATCGCCACACTCTGCCATGTGCCACTTTCAGGTCTCCTCACACACTGCTGGTGTGTAGAATTTTTTGACATAGGGTGCTGGCAGATTACGGGCCTCCCATAGCTGCTGCCAGGCCCCTAATCTGCCATAGGCCCCTATATACCGCTTCCTCATGCTGCTGCCAGGTCCAGAGTCTCTCATGGGTCCCTGTACGGCCTCCCATTGCTGCTGTCTCCATCGCCACACTCTGCCATGTGCCACTTTCAGGTCTCCTCACACACTGCTGGTGTGTAGAATTTTTTGACATAGGGTGCTGGCAGATTACGGGCCTCCCATAGCTGCTGCCAGGCCCCTAATCTGCCATAGGCCCCTATATACCGCCTCCTCATGCTGCTGCCAGGTCCAGAGTCTGTCATGGGTCCCTGTACGGCCTCCCATTGCTGCTGTCTCCATCGCCACACTCTGCCATGTGCCACTTTCAGGTCTCCTCACACACTGCTGGTGTGTAGAATTTTTTGACATAGGGTGCTGGCAGATTATGGGCCTCCCATAGCTGCTGCCAGGCCCCTAATCTGCCATAGGCCCCTATATACCGCTTCCTCATGCTGCTGCCAGGTCCAGAGTCTCTCATGCCATGTGCCACTTTCAGGTCTCCTCACACTGCTGGTGTGTTGAATTTTTTGACATAGGGTGCTGGCAGATTATGGGCCTCCTATAGCTGCTGCCAGGCCCCTAATCTGCCATAGGCCCCTATATACCGCTTCCTCATGCTGCTGCCAGGTCCAGAGTCTGTCATGGGTCCCTGTACGGCCTCCCATTGCTGCTGTCTCCATCGCCACATTCTGCCATGTGCCACTTTCAGGTCTCCTCACACACTGCTGGTGTGTAGAATTTTTTGACATAGGGTGCTGGCAGATTATGGGCCTCCCATAGCTGCTGCCAGGCCCCTAATCTGCCATAGGCCCCTATATACCGCTTCCTCATGCTGCTGCCAGGTCCAGAGTCTGTCATGGGTCCCTGTACGGCCTCCCATTGCTGCTGTCTCCATCGCCACACTCTGCCATGTGCCACTTTCAGGTCTCCTCACACACTGCTGGTGTGTAGAATTTTTTGACATAGGGTGCTGGCAGATTATGGGCCTCCCATAGCTGCTGCCAGGCCCCTAATCTGCCATGGGCCCCTATATACCGCCTCCTCATGCTGCTGCCAGGTCCACAGTGTCTCATGCCATGTGCCACTTTCAGGTCTCCTCACACTGCTGGTGTGTTGAATTTTTTGACATAGGGTGCTGGCAGATTATGGGCCTCCTATAGCTGCTGCCAGGCCCCTAATCTGCCATAGGCCCCTATATACCGCTTCCTCATGCTGCTGCCAGGTCCAGAGTCTGTCATGGGTCCCTGTACGGCCTCCCATTGCTGCTGTCTCCATCGCCACACTCTGCCATGTGCCACTTTCAGGTCTCCTCACACACTGCTGGTGTGTAGAATTTTTTGACATAGGGTGCTGGCAGATTATGGGCCTCCCATAGCTGCTGCCAGGCCCCTAATCTGCCATGGGCCCCTATATACCGCCTCCTCATGCTGCTGCCAGGTCCACAGTGTCTCATGCCATGTGCCACTTTCAGGTCTCCTCACACTGCTGGTGTGTTGAATTTTTTGACATAGGGTGCTGGCAGATTATGGGCCTCCTATAGCTGCTGCCAGGCCCCTAATCTGCCATAGGCCCCTATATACCGCTTCCTCATGCTGCTGCCAGGTCCAGAGTCTGTCATGGGTCCCTGTACGGCCTCCCATTGCTGCTGTCTCCATCGCCACACTCTGCCATGTGCCACTTTCAGGTCTCCTCACACACTGCTGGTGTGTAGAATTTTTTGACATAGGGTGCTGGCAGATTATGGGCCTCCCATAGCTGCTGCCAGGCCCCTAATCTGCCATGGGCCCCTATATACCGCCTCCTCATGCTGCTGCCAGGTCCACAGTGTCTCATGCCATGTGCCACTTTCAGGTCTCCTCACACTGCTGGTGTGTTGAATTTTTTGACATAGGGTGCTGGCAGATTACGGGCCTCCCATTGCTGCTGCCAGGCACGTAATCTGCCATGGGCCCCCGTACCGACTCCTCATGCTGTGACGTTGCAACAAGGTGGAATTCAACCCTACATATGTTAGACCGCCTTTACGAACAGCGAAAGGCCATCACCGATTTCCTGATGTTAAAAGCGGATAAAGGTACTCCCTGTGTAACTTAGATGTCAGCCATTGGCAGCTCATGCGTGACACCTGCGCTTGCTCAGGCCCTTTGAGGAGGCCACGCTATTCGTGAGTCGGCAGGACTATGGGATGAACGACGTCATTCCTCTGTTGCACGTCCTGGAACAAATGCTGTTAACAATGGCTGGTCAGGGTGCGGTAGACGTGGCGCACAGATCTCAACGCCACATGACCCCTGTGGGGGCAGGACAGGAAGAAGAGGAGGAGGTAGAGGAGGACATTGGTGCTCAGGAATTATTGAGTGAAATGGGTGGTTTTTCCACTCAGCGGACAGGAGTGGAGGAGCAGGAGCATCTGGTAGAGGAAGAGGAGGAGGAGGAGACAGAGGACCCAGACGCACCGTGGCAGTATGCTGTGGAGATGGAGGCAGGGAGTCCCTCGCATTCCTTGGCACAAATGGCCCATAGCATGCTCGCTTGCTTGCGTAGCGACAGCCGAATAATAACCATCAGACAGAGGGATGACTTTTGGCTGTCCACCTTGTTGGACCCTCGCTACCGTTCAAAAATGGTGGCCTTTTTCACACCTGCTGAGAGGGAGGCCAAAATAACGTACTATAAAAACCACCTATGTAGTCAGCTGGTCTCTGCCTGTCTGCGCCAACGTCCATCCTCAGACACTGTGGGCCCTGTGCGCTCGCGTTCCGCTGCCATGGCAGCAGGGGAGGGGTGGGGTGGTAGGAGCAGTGGCAGCTCCACCAGCAGCGGCTGCCTCAGTCTGCAGTCGATGATGAGTAGCTTTCTTCACCAGCGCAGTGAGGAAACTACTAACCAGCCGCAGCAGCAGCAGCAGCATCAGGTGGACCTGGAGCAGGACCTCAAACAACAGGCTTAGGCCTACTTGGACAGCACCCTGCCAACCGAGGTAGACAATCCCCTTGACTACTGGGCAACGAAACTTGACCTTTGGCCCCAACTAGCTGAATTTGCCCTTGAAAGGCTGTCATGCCCGGCCAGTAGCGTGGCATCGGAGCGCGTGTTTAGTGCGGCAGGAGGTATTGCAACTCCGCGGAGGACACGACTGTCCACCCAAAGTGTGGAGAGACTGACGTTTGTGAAAATGAATCAGGCGTGGATTAGTCTGGATTTCAAACCACCAGTTCCTGACACAACTGACTAAATCCGCCATGAATCATGCCCCAAACATGTGCCACTTTCAGGTCTCCTCACACTGCTGGTGTGTTCCATTTTTTGTCATAGGGTGCTGGCAGATTACGGGCCTCCCATAGCTGCTGCCAGGCCCCTAATCTTCCATGGGCCCCTATACCGCCTCCTCATGCTGCTGCCAAGTCCAGAGTCTCTCATGGGTCCCTGTACGGCCTCCCATTGCTGCTGTCTCCATCGCCACACTCTGCCATGTGCCACTTTCAGGTCTCACACACTGCTGGTGTGTAGAATTTTTTGACATAGGGTGCTGGCAGATTACGGGCCTCCCATAGCTGCTGCCAGGCCCCTAATCTGCCATAGGCCCCTATATACCGCCTCCTCATGCTGCTGCCAGGTCCAGAGTGTGTCATGGGTCCCTGTACGGCCTCCCATTGCTGCTGTCTCCATCGCCACACTCTGCCATGTGCCACTTTCAGGTCTCCTCACACTGCTGGTGGGTTCCATTTTTTGTCATAGGGTGCTGGCAGATTACGGGCCTCCCATAGCTGCTGCCAGGCCCCTAATCTGCCATGGGCCCCTGTTGTCGCTTGTTGGCATATTCCGCTCATTCAGATGCTCCTTCTCCTGCTACTCCTCTTCACGGATTCCGTCAGCAGTCTTTCTTGGAATCCGTTTCCAAGAGACAACAGTTTGCGAGCACGCACCAGACGGTGCAGAAACTGAACGTCCTCCTGTCCAAGTTGCTGCTGCCAGGCTCGTAATCTGTCATGCGCCCCTGTACCGCCTCCTCATGCTGCTGCCAGGTCCAGAGTGTGTCATGGGCCCCCGTACCGACTCCAAATGCTGCTGCCAGGCCCGTAATCTGTCATGGGCCCCTGTACCGCCTCCCCATGCTGCTGCCACGTCCAGATTGTGTCATGGGTCCCTGTACGGCCTCCCATTGCTGCTGCCAGGCCTGTAATCTGCCATGGGCCCCCGTACCGACTCCTCATGCTGCTGCCAGGCCCGTAATCTGCCATGGGCCCCTGTACCGCCTCCTCATGCTGCTGCCAGGTCCAGAGTGTGTCATGGGTCCCTGTACGGCCTCCCATTGCTGCTGTCTCTATCGCCACACTCTGCCATGTGCCACTTTCAGGTCTCCTCACACTGCTGGTGGTTTCCATTTTTGTCATAGGGTGCTGTATGGCCTCCCATTGCTGCTGCCTCCACCGCCACACTGTGGCTCCACACTCTGGTTTTGGCCCCGTGACTGGCCAAATGAGTGAAGTGTGCGGTGATTCTAAGATCGACGGCACTCATCTGCATGTCATACTGCCTGACAGTATTATTTCTCTTCCCCAGCAGACTCCAAGGGCATTTAAATTAAAGGTACAGTGTTCAGCACTAATATTAAGTCTCTCTGAAGCCTAGAAACACCCTTTTTTAAGTTAAATTCACAGCGAATATATTCGACTCGAATCGAAATTTTTCTACGAATTCGCCGAATCAGTCGAATCGAATTTTTGAATACTTCGCTCATCTCTACTGCCTACCCAAAATACATAAGGATCCCATTCACCCACCCGGCAGACCTAGAGTTAGCGGTATAGGGTCACTGGGGTCCAGAATCGGCCAGTATATTGACTACTACCTGCAACCACTTGTTTGCACAACACCAGCATATCTTAAGGAAACGAAGCAGGTCCTTAACGAAATAAAGAACATACAAATAAATCCGGAATATACCACATATTTAGTAACAGCTGATGTAGCGTCACTCTACAGCAATATAAATCATAGTGCCGGTATGGCTGCTGTAGATTATTACCTTAGTGAGACACATCCCACTATACAAAAGAATTTTATTTTGAAGCTATTGGACTTTGCCATGAGTTCCAACTATTTCTCTATTTCTGGTATAACAAAAAGTATTACTTACAAACCAGAGGTGTAGCTATGGGAGCAAAATTTGCTCCCAGCCTGGCCAGTCTTTTTATGGCCAGGTGGGAGGAGGATATTATATACTCACGAGACTGGCCTGAATTTGTGTTTTATAAACGCTATATTGATGATATCCTCATACTCTGGCAGGGAGAAGAAGAGGCTCTAATAACCTTCTTTAGCAGCTTAAATAACAACAATTTAAATATCCAATTAACCTATGCATATGACACTAAACAAATAAATTTCCTGGACGTGACTAGTGGTAAATGGAAGCAACATCATTACTGAGGCCTTCTTCAAAAAAACTGACAGGAATAGTTATATCCCCACAGATAGTTGTCATCACCCTGTATGGTTGGCCAACATACCGAAAGGACAATTTTTGAGAGTGAGGAGAAATTGCACTAACCTGGAAACATATTATGCTAAAGCTGAAATTCTGAGACAACGGTTTATTGAGAAGGGTTACAATGGGGTCAAATTAAGCCTAGAAATGGATCAGATAGGCAATATGAACAGAGACTCTATGCTATCCAAAGAGGTCCCTCAAGGTAGGGAAATGTTTTGCTCATTGATTACTACCTATTCTACACAATATAAAATTGTGAATAGGATTGTCAATAAAAACTGGGACATACTAAAAGCTGATCCCTTCTTATCCAAAGTTGTGCCTGCAAAACCGAAAATAGTTTTCCGCAAAGTGTCTACCCTTTCGAAATAGGATAGCCCCGAACATCACTGATCCTCCCATTAGATCCCCTTTTTTATCCAATATAAAAGGCTTTTACCCTTGCAAAAGGTGCGTAATCTGTCAACAAAGTAAATTTCCCCTCAGAAAAGTAGAAACATTTACATCTGCTTCCACTGGGAAAAAGTATGACATCTCCTCCTTCATCTCATGCAACAGCCGATATGCCGTCTACCTCCTTGAATGCCCATGCCATCGACAATACATTAGACGTACTACTAGGAGGTTAAGGGATACGTTTTGAGAGCACGTCTATGACATTAAACAAGGGTTCATATCACTATAGACGTCACCATAACAGGGATCCCTCATCCCTCAAATTTATAGGCATTGAGACCATACAGAATCACTGGAGAGGGTCCAACAAAACAAGACTAGTTTCACAGGCTGAAACACGTTGGATCCACGACATGAGAACCCTGACTCCAGAGGGATATAATGTGGATTTAAATATTAACTGCTTCATTGACAACAGCTGATACATCCTTTTTAGTGTAACAGTTTTACTAACATTGGGCTGGCATTTAAGATTTCATCTTTTTTCCTATCTCATTATTCATACATTCCACCAATTCTATATATCTTCATATTTTTATTGGTTTTGCGTATTGTTATTCTAATTTTATTTTCATATATACAGTTTATATAAGATAATATATACTTTTTAGAATGTACCGGTATATTAATATTTACTTCACATTTATATGAGGAGTCTTTTTATCATCTTTTTTATCCTTATTTTTAATTTCATTCAAGTTTCTTCTGTTGTTTTTATGGTAAATCACTCAGCTGTATTTAGGATTTTATGATGCATTGTGACAGTGATTTTGCACGTTAGATACAGACCAGAACACCACTGGATAATTACTTTGAGGATGAAGAATACATCGCTACTGTTTTTTTGTGTTTTTCCTCTCTTGTTTAATGCTGCAGGATCAGACCTTGACAGCTCTTTACATAATGTAAGAATGCCAGGAAAATGGCTCTCGCCCATACGCAATAGATGCCATGCTTTGTTGCCCCGTTTACATTAAATCTGTATAATAATTGGAGACCATGATACATCCAATTAAGGGTATGCCTTGCGGAGGGAGATAGCATCCCTATATGTTTATTTTGCTCCCTGCTCCCCTCTCCCTGTTCAGCGGTGCTGTTTCTGACCATTCCTCTAATGTAAGAACGCCAGGAAAATAGTGCTCGCGCATGCGCAGTAGATACCATGCTTAGTTGCCCTGTTTACAGAGAATTCGTACAGCATTTGGAGATTATGATACATCCAGTTATAAGTAAGCCCGGCAGAGGAAGATGGCATTCTTATATGTTTATTTTTCTCCCCCGCTCCCCTCTCCCCGCTTAGCGCTACTGGATCTGACCATTCCTTTGCAGCTGTGTATACTCTATTGAATCACCGGGAAAATGGTGCCCATGCATGCGTAGTACACGCCATTTTCTGATTCTCTGTTTTACATGCTTATAGACCAATGTAAAATGGCGCCCGCGCTTTCACGCATGCGCAGTAGTGGCAGGTCTTCGGCAAAAAAGGCGCTTATTAATTATAGCACGGTTTTTAAAGCTATAAATAGCTCCAGGATAAAGTCTGACAGTTTATGGAGCACACCCCTTTTGAGAAAGAACTGTAGTTCGAAACACACCAAGGAAGTAGCCCTGTACGCTCAGACGCTATCACGGAGGTCCGGCGGTCACCTTTTGGTACTAACTAGTCAGTGTTTATCACGCAATTTTACTGCAATACCCAGTGTGCACTACATGAACCTTAGTGTACGTTTTACTTTTACTGTTCATCTATACTATTAAAGTACTTGTGATTTGAAATACTACACTATGGGTATCCCCCTTCATTTTGCTCCGCACCATGCACTTTAAATTTCCCAGCTACATTCTGATGGCCATCCCAACATCCGTAAGAGAGTGATCCATGCATCTCCACTAAGAGAACCCTGGCTGACTGCCCTTTCCTGTGACTAAATGGAGTGCTGACTGCCCCCAGGTCCCCAGGCTGTATCCAGACCTGTTCGGTGAAGGGACACCTGATTAAGCAACCTATATATGATACAACGCGCTCATTCTAAGTGCATCTGATGAGTGCGCATTTTATTCATTTTCTGCACCACCTGAGAACATCAAGCCCTTGGGGATTAACAGGGTCATCAGGAGACCCATTTGAAGGACTGTGTTCATTCACATACATATTTAAGTTATTTTTATGACATAAACGCAGGTATAATCACGATGCGTTTTGCTATAAGGATTATATGAACTTTTGACTAATTTATTATTCATCTGGTATTACAGTTGCAAGAAAAAGTATGTGAACCCCTTGGGATTACGTGGAGTTTTGCATGAATTGGGCATAAAATGTGCTGTGAACGTCATCTAAGTCACAACAATAGAAGAACACAGTCGGCTGAACATAATACTACACAAACATTAGATGTTGCCATGGTTTAATTGCACATAACATGTAAACATTCACAGTGCAGGGAGGAAAAAGTATGTGAACCTTTGGACTTAATAACTGGTTGACCCTCCTTTGGCAACAATAACCTCAACCAAACATTTCCTGTAGTTGCAGATCAGACCTGTACAACGATCTGGAGTAATTTTGGACCACTCCTCTTCACAAAACTGTTTCAGTGTAGCAATATTCTTGGGATGTCTGGTGTGAATCGCTCTCTTAAGGTCATGCCACAGCATTTCAATCGGGTTGAGGTCAGGACTATGACTGGGCCACTCCAGAAGGCGTATTCTGTGCTGTTGCAGCCATTGTTTTGTTGAATTACTTGTATGCTTTGGGTCATTGTCCTGTTGCATCACCCATCCTCTGCGAAGCTTCAGTTGGCGGACAGATGGTCGTACGTTTTATTGCAAAATGTGTTGATAAACTCTGGAATTCATTTTCCCATCAATGACAACAATCCGTCCAGGCCCTAAAGGCAGCAAAGCAGCCGCAAACCATGATGCTCCCTCCGCCATGTTTTACAGTGGGGATGAGGTTTTGATGTTGGTGTGCTGTGCCTTTTTTTCTCCACACATAGTGCTGTGTGTTCTTCCCAAACAACTCAATCTTGGTTTCATCTGTCCACAGTATATTTTGCAAGTAGTGCTGTGGAACATCCAGGTGCTCTTTTGCAAACTTCAAACGTGCTGCAATATTCTTTTTGGACAGCAATGGCTTCCTCCGTGGTGTCCTGCCATGTACTCCATTCTTGTTTAATGTTTTCCTTATTGTAGATGTGTCAACAAAAATGTTAGCATGTGCCAGAGATTTCTGTAGGTCTTTAGCTGACACTCTGGGATTCTTCTTTACCTCATGCAGCATTCTGCGCTGTGCTCTTGTAGTCATTTTTACAGGACGACAACGCCTAGGGAGAGTAGCAACAGTGCTAAACTTTCTCCATTTGTAGACAGTCTGTCTTACCGTGGACACATGAACATCAAGGCTTTTGGAGATACTTTTGTAACCCTTTCCAGCTTCATGCAAGTCAACAATTCTTGATCATAGGTCTTCTGAGAGCTTTTTTCTGCGAGGCATGGTTCACATCAGACAGGGCTTCTTGAAACCAGTAAACCCAAAACAGGTGTGCGTTTTTTAAGGGCAGGACAGCTGTCAGCAACTCATCCAATATCATCACACTGATTGGAGTCAAGGTTGGCTCACTCCTGGCTCCAATTAGCTCTGGGAGAAGTCATTAAGCTAGGGCCTCACATACTTTTTCCTCCCTGCACTGTGAATGTTTACATGTTATGTGCAATTAAACCATGGCAACATCTAATGTTTGTATAGTATTATGTTCAGCCGACTGTGTTCCTCTATTGTTGTGACTTAGATGACGTTCAGAGCACATTTTATGCCCAATTCATGCAAAACTCCACGTAATCCCAAGGGGTTCACATACTTTTTCTTGCAACTGTATTAGTGGTTTAAGGTTTATATGTATGATACAACAGTTCTAAGCGCTGCACTTTTATTTTTTATTATATCTGAAGGATTAATGATTTTTACCTCAGTGCATTTGCTGCTTACATTACTTAGCGCTCGCTCTTATTTCTTATATACAGATCAGGAGACATACTTGGCCACTGAATCACTTTCACTCTGTTCTTCTTCAAAAATGCAACAGTGACCTTAGACGTGTGTTTTGGATCATGGTAGTGTTGGAAAAGTGCACGATGACCAAGGGCACGGAGCAATGGTAGCATCCTCTCATTCAATACAGAGCAGTACACCTGTGAATTCATGATACCATCAATGAAATGCAGCTCCCTGCCACCAGCAGCACTCATGAATTTTTCTTTGCACTTCTCACCTTTGCGATGCCATACAGTTTTGAAGCTATCAGTTCTAAAAACATTTATCTTGGTCTCATCACTCCAGAGTACAGAGTCCCAGTAGTCTTCTTCTTTTTCAGCATGGGCCCTGGCAAATTCTAGGTGGGATTTTTCGTGCATGGGCTTTAGAAGAGGTTTCATTCGTGGACGACATCCATGATGCTATTCCTCTGCAGTGTACATTGTATTGTGTCAGGGGAAAAAATCACCCCAGTTTGGCTTTCTACCTCTTTAGCTAACTGCAGTGAATCTGCATGGCGATTTTCTTCAACCCTTCTCATCAGATGACACTCCTGTCGAGGTGTTAACTTCCATGGACGGCCTGAAAGGCCTGTGAGATGGTTGCAGTTACATTTTTGTTACATTTTTGTATCATTTTTGCTACAGTATTCTGACTGATAAGTAAAGCTTTGCTGATCTTCTTTTAGTCTTCACCTTTCTTTTGTAAATAAATTATTTTCTTTCTCAGTCCTTGTGACATTTCTCTTCCATGTGGTGCCATTGCTTACAGCATGAAATAGGAAGGGGTTTTCTTTGTTAAGTAATGCCCTTTTATAATCAATCAACTGTCTGCTGAACACCTGTTTAATGATTAATTGATTTGAATAGGCCCAATTAAAGACACTTACAGAAAAAAACTAAATTGATCAGGGATGATAGTTTAATTCTTGTTAATTAGGATTTTATTGTCTAAAATTTTGTTTTGCTCCTAAGTCTTTCATTGGGGTGTATGTATTTATTTTTGCAACATGGTCTTGAATGAGTTTGTTAGGAAAAATATTTTTTTGTGTGTGAAAAGTAACAAATCTTGTTTGCAATCAATGCCCCACATTTGTGGGAGTATTTTGTAGTATAGAGTCCACAGAAAATGTTGATTCTGAAAGGAAAGTAAAGGCTTTCTGACAAATCTGTTGGGGTGTACTCATTTATGCTGAGCCCTATATATATATACATAGCCACTACAGGACACAGTGTCCCCCTGCCACGCCTCCACCCCCCTGTGCTTCCTCTAGTCTCCACCCAGCTTCCTGCAGTGCACCTCAATACCCTAAAATTGCCCCAAGCCTCCATAAGTGCCCCACAGTCTTCTCTATGGCCCCCAGGCCCTTTAGTGCCCCCAGCTCTTTGTGCTGCCCCTTAGCCCCCTGTAAATTGAATGATGAAAGACAAAACAGAGGGCGCACAGGCCTAGTGCATTACCATAAAAAATGTTTAATAAAAAATAAAGTATGTGTTGTACTCACAAACGACAATATAGTCAAGGCACAGCATAAAGAACAGCTGGGTCAACATCGTGCTGAGTAACAGTCCGCAATAGGGAGTTTAGACATCCAAAAGACTGACGCATTTCGAGCACTTGCCTCTTCCTCAGAGCCCTTGGGGCCCTTCCTCAGAGCTATTTTTCCTTCCTCAGAGCTATGGGCAGACACGTCTCCCCTTATCTGACTGTCACCATCTACATGCCCTACCTGCCGGCGGGGCAGCTTGTCACTAATCCAAGTCTGTTATTGTTTTCCAGTAAATACCCATTTTTTGGAATGCAGTAAACATATGAAAGATATCAGATGAGCTGGGGTTTAGTGTTCCTACTTCGCCTTGGCAATGCTTGATTACACTACCTCCTTACCATTATGCCCAATTTTTATTTTGTTACAGCCATTCTGGCAATAATATATCTGGACATGCTGGTAAGTGAGAGAAGCCAGATTTTGATATATATATATATATATATATATGTACATATATATATATATATATATATATATATATAGCAGATGTAAGCTGGGATATATAGAATTTGACAAAATACATGCTTGTTTTCTATATATTACACACTATGTTAATTAATCTTATATTTTTCTTTATATTTCTGACTAGTTTTGTATTTAGAATATAAAATCTGACTTATGTTGGTTATTATATCTAAACTTTAGACACAACAACCAACATAAGTCAGATTTTATATTCTAAATACAAAAAATAGTTTAGACTCTACAGAAATGGTGAAATATTTAACATGGTCTTTGGCTAACCATCCAAACCTACACAGTTACATTTTTACATGACCAGATCAAAAAAGGCACATTCCATCTAGAATGCCTCTTTTTTGGATTATATACAAGCTGAACTCTGTCAATTTATACTCTACTCTGTATAAGTGATCCTTGCTCTGAAGGCATGAATGATTCTAGTGCTATTCTTTTCTAATGTGGTATGTACTTGCTGTATGGAATTTAAATTCCATTTTCTCTTGTGAGAGATATGAGGTGAGTTTATGGACATTTTATTTTTAATAAAAATAAAAATTGAAGACACTTTTAACTTCATTATTATAATTTTCTGGTTGCTGATATTTATAAGGGTATCTTTTAAAACAAATACTTAAACTAGCTATTAGAAAATAATGTGGGCCTTTTATTTGGAACTGATGCTTGAAAATTATTAGGCAAGGCAATAACTGCCTTTTCGTAGAAAAAAAACCCCACAGACATACTTTAGTCACACTGATTTTTGTATAATTCGTGTATGATCCTATAGAGTTACTCTAAAGTTTAATAAACAAATATTGCAGAAAACCTATTTGACAAACTCATCATATGCGTTTGTTTTCATTTACTGTTGGTTGTACATTGATGTGGTCTGTTATACATCTGGTAATTTGTATTAGACTGCCTTTTTGTATGATCTTCATGTTGTCTTATATCAATGTGATAGTACCAGGATGCACAGTAGTAAATGCCAGCATCTTCATCTGCTAACTTCTTGATGGTCAGTTTACCTGAATTCCACGCAGTCATAAATTTATCCTGGGTAGCTCCAATATCATAAACAGGTCTTTGATTGATTTGTGACATATACAGAATTCTTTTTAACTCTCCATTTCCCTTCTGTACATACCAGTGAATATTGAAGTAGCCATTTGTCTCAACATGGCATGTAACATCAGCTGTTGACTGTCCATCTCCAGGCTTAGTAACTGAAATTTGACTTTGATCTATTGTCAAAGCTGCCTGTGTAACTGAACAAATAAAAATACAAGGAATAAAAAATGGTTAATACAAAATTAAGTAAGATAGTGGCTCTAACCACCTCCTCTTTTCATAATTATACTATATTTTCTTGTATATAAGTTCCTTCAGACCAACTCTAAACAGCAACACATTTCTATATTATTTTAGCAGTAAATATAATTACAATTATTAATTAATAATATAGAAAAAGCAAAATAATACGGATAAAATAATTCCATACTTGATGCCATGAAAGTAAGGTATAAAAAGCACAAATACAGCATTGCTGTATCCAGTCAGATGGATGACTAATTCGAACTGTAAATGATGTTTGACTTCTAATGTACTTTACAAGCAGTATTGTAATACCACATCCTGTTTTAAAATGTCACCCTTGAGTTAGCATGAACTTCCTTAGTGTAATTGTCAAGGTGTGAAGGGAATACAACAAAACGTAAACATACACCTTGAAAGACGTTTTTCATCTATCTATTTGGTATACTATCTACTTTTATTGGAATAGACCAAATTAAAGCCACTTACATAAAAAAACAAAATTGATCAGGCATGAAGTGGCCTCAGCTACTGTTGAATATGAAAGCCCAACTCCACTTGAAAGACCAAGGGAGGAGGTGTAGATGGACAAGAGAAGGGGTCCAAGGACAGAACCTTGAGGAACCCCTACAGAAAGAGGAAGTGGAGAGAAGGAGACAGATTTATAGGTAACGCTGAAGGAGTGCTGCGATAGGTAGGAGGAGAATCAGGAGAAAGCAGAGTCTTGGAGGCCAAGGGAGTGGAGTTTTTTTGAGGAGGAGGGGATGGTCAACAGTATCAAAAGACGCAGAGAGGTCAGGTAGTAAGAGTATAGAGTAGTGGCCATTGGTTTTAGCAGTTAGTAGATCATTAGTGAGTTTTAGCAGGGCAGTTTCACTGGAGTTGAGTGAGCCAAATCCAGACTGTAAAGGGTTAAGAAGGTTGTTGTCAGTGAGGTAGGAGCTCAGATGATTGTAGACTTAGCGTTCTAAGAGTTTAGAGGTAAACGAGAGCAGGGAGATGGGTCTTAAGTTGTTCAGGTTGGTGGGGTCCAGCAAGGGCTTTTTAAGTATGGGAGTGATGTGTGTATGCTTTAGAGGGGTGTCATTAAAAAGGGAGAGATTGAAGATGTGAGTGAGGGAACTTAGGACAGAAGAAGAGGGTGACCATAATAGTTGAGAGGGGACAGGATCCAGGGGGCACGTGGTGAGACAGGCTTCTGAGAACACCTTAGTGACCTCTTCAGTAGTAGCAAGGTCAAAAGAGGAAAGTGTTGAGGGGATAGATGTCTGTGAAGTGGAGATGCCCCTACTAATTGCATCAATCTTGTTTTTGAAATGATTGGCAATCTCGTAAGCAGTGTGCTAGTTACTGGGTGGAGGTGGAGAAGGTGGGGAGTTAAAAGCACAGAAGAGGCGATGAGGACTGGTTGACAAGGTATCAATAAGAGTGACAAAGTAGGCTTGTTTGGCAGCATGGAGGGAGGAATTGTATGTTAAGAAAGCAGATTTATATAGGGTGAATGCTTGCTGAGATTTGGTTTTAAGCCATAGTCGCTCCAGTGCACGATTATGTCTATATGATTTCTGGTGTCGTCAGTATGCCATGGTTGTAATTGTCGGGGCCTGATACTTTGTGTAGTTAGAGGAGCAAGTGGGTCTAGTGTGGATGAAAGTGAACTGTTGTAGACAGTAATTTAAAATTAGTAAAGTAAAATCTAGAAGATTTGTAGAGACTGTAGAGACTGTAGAGACGATTGGCAATTTGTGTACCAACAACTAAGAGTTCCTTTAATTTCCAATTGGAATAGTTTATGGATTGTATGGCAATGCAATGTTCCAATAACTTCTCTCCGTATATTCTTCTGATGTTCCCTAAATGTGCAAGCAAAATAAAACAATATAAGTGCAGCGCTACAAACAATATTCAAATGACAAAAGGTGTAAACGATTGTCAGATGTAGGAATGTTGAAGATGATAAACAGTTCAGTGCAGGGGGAATCACAGGGCATATAGGTGTAATCCAATCCCAGGAATAGATAAATTGCCTGCTTACCAGAAGCGCAATTTGAATGCGCATGTACAGATTGCATGTAGCCGGAATCCCATGTAGGCGCTGCTTTCTAGTACCCAGATGGTCCGTCGGTGGTGGGACGATGCTGGCCTGGTCGGAACACAATGCACCTTGGATCCACACAGAGAGCCTAAAAATTGCTGGGGCTGAGGTATGGGAACTCAGTACCAGGTGCAAGGAGTAAAAATACTCATAGTGTAGTATGTTTTAAAATTATTTATTCAAAACGTAAAGCCATATAAATTTACAAAAACGCATGCCTGCAGCCTGTAGCCAGTAAATGCAGCTTCAAAAAAGATGATCCTATACACTGACCAGTAAAAACCATGGGTGGGCCGCCGGATCTCCTGACCCGGCGGCGTAACGTCAAGGCGTGCAAAGGCTCCTCCTAGACGCGTTTCGTGTCAATACACGTCCACTGTAGGGGTGATGCCAAATGTGCAAGCAATGGAAGTGTGGGTGGCCCACATACATTAAGATCCAAAAGTTGAATGCCAAAAAACAACGAACAAGGCATAGCAATTACTGGATGAGAAAATAAATGAAACGTATGGCTCATACTATCTGTGACAGATTTTAGGCCATTTTTTATAAAGTTTATGCCTTCAACAGATGCATTTCATATAAAAAAATAGTAAAGGAAGTGATACCAAAATCCAGCCTTTGTGAATATAAAATTAGATTGAGCTGCTAAAACATTACATAGTAATGGTTTTCTGAATACATGTTTTCTGTTTTCCAAAGATTTTATGAATTGGCTGCAATATTCAACTATATTGGTGACAAAAGTCTATGTCAAGCTTATATCTTTGATCCTCTTTTCATTTAAAGCATATGTAAACCCAAACTCGTCTTATTTTCTACCTTTTGGTTTTTTAAAAATTCCTTTGCAAGGTATTTTGTTATATATATATATATATATATATATATATATCTATCTATGGGATTTGTTGATCATGTCAGAAATTCAGAGCTGTCATGTGCACACCTTCCTGTTTTATCTCACGATGTCTAATAAGCACTTCTAGTTCTTATCTTCAATTACAGATCATTTATTGCATTATTCAGTACATGAGGACAGTGGACATGATAGAGTAGTTTGCATAGATGTGCAAAATGTATCAAAGTAGGCAATGGGACTATTCTAAATGATAATACTATCAACACAGGCAATGTGAATTACTCCAAAGCATTTATAGATCCTGCTGTAGAACTATTCTGGCATCTCATGAGGAATGTCATAACTAGTAGCTAAATCTACCCTCTTAATGTATCAACATGTCTGCAGATAATATCTCCCTTAAACAGAAATATTTGTGTTCTGGTATGAGTTTGGTACCATACATATAATAACTTAATTTGTTATCCAGCACTAGCACCAAAAGACTAAAACATATTTTCCAAGTTTTTTTTACACATACTGTATATGAGAAAGTGACAATACAGAATTAAAAATGAAAACAACACAGATATCCTTGATTGAGGTATATTCATATCTAGACCTGGACTTATACCCCCCTCCCCCCAGGCCAGCTACCTTGTTCTGTCCCCTCCCCCCACACACACATTTTGAAGGGGAGTCACCTTAGGGTTTTGAGATTTACATATGCAGGAAACTTGAGGAAGCTAAGGAGCATTGCAAATGGCTGGGGGAGCTGCAGGTTTCTTGAGTGAGTTTCAAGAGGTTGGCAAGCACTAGGGAGGTCTGGGTGGCAATGGAGAAGGCTAGGTGATTTTACAGGGGGAACAAAGAACCAGCAAACACAAATGCTCCTGCGCTTGGGGTTGGACTCAATGCAGGCTGCAACCACATTAAGAATGTCCTGGAACATGCACACCTTGCTGCCCTCAAATGGACCGGGGAAATCCAAATATACTGAATGAGGAAAGACAAAACAGAGAGCGCACAGGCCTAGTGCATTACCATAAAAAATGTTTAATAAAAAATAAAGTATGTGTTGTACACACAAACGACAATATAGTCAAGGCACATCATAAATAACAGCTGGGTCACACCGTGCTGAGTAACAGTCCGCAATAGGGAGTATAGACATCCAAAAGGCTGACGCGTTTCGAGGACTTGCCTCTTCCTCAAAGCCCCTTGTCCCTATGTTGATGGGGACAAGGGCTTCTTCCCCACAACCCTGGGCTCTGGTTGTGGGGGTCTGCGGGGGGGCGACTTATCAGAATACAGAAGCCCCCTTTAACAAGGGGGACCCCAGATCCCACCCCCCAAGTGTAAAATGTGAATAAAAACACAACAGTTTATGGCAAGTTCACTATTTTAAAAATAAGCCAAAAAATGCTTCTATAGTTGTAATCTATTGTCAATCACAGCGTCCAGCATTGTCACGACAACTCACCAAAATAAAAAAAAAAACAATGCCCGCAGACCCATCCGCACCCGCCGAGCACCCACAGCTATCTGACGTTTGCCAGTCAGATGTAAACAATTGGGTGGAGCTAGCGGTGGTGTCACCACTAGCTCCACCCAATTGTGCTGTAATTGTCCAAAGCATTGCACCTGATCTGTGGTCAGGTGCATTGCTTTGGCCAATCACAATGCACGTCGAGCGAACAGCCCACTGAACGTCCTTACCATTGGTGTGTTCGCTGAATGTTCGGCATCAAGCCTACCACTACTGGAGATACAAGAAAGGTCAACATCGACATTTCAGTCTCCTACCAGGTACGTGACAATTGTTTTCCAGATAGGAATTGAAATATACCATTTTATTCACAAATATGTGGTATATACATGGATATTGAAATGATGAAAACAAATCAAGATATAGTTTTAGAATAAAAATAGCATATCTAAGTATAGTATTGTTTTAAACAGCATGACACCTGGTAGTGGTCTACAAACAAACCACACTCTGCTCCAGGCTGTGTTTGTCCATCTAGACTCCTGGCTGTGGGGGCTGTTGCTCCATAGTTGTGAGCCGTTGCACATGTAATCTTCAAATATTACTGGTAAATGGTTTTGTGGGACAATATTTCTAGATATGAGAGCAGTCCGCTCAGGCACTTATCATCTTTCTTTTTAATATGACTGGTTTGATAGAAGATGTGGCCACCAAATTGTGGCGAATCTTATATATTATATGTAATAAGGTAACCAGATGAGAGGACAGGAAGTTTATTAGGACCTTAAATTTACCACATTTATTTTTCACTACCTAACCAATGAACATTTATTAATTGGCCCATTTTAGTCTGCTAAATATAACATTTGTATCTGTTACTACTATGCAAACCAACTCCTAATGATCCCAGAAAACTGCTGATAACTTCTTGTGCTCTCTGTTTGCAATGACTGTTATCAATTACATTGTTTTTAGTTATCTCCAAAGGGTCCATTACACCCTTTTATGTAATGGGCAATAGTGCATAGTGGGTATTGGTAGTCCTATCTTGAATGTGCATTGCCATCCTATGACTGGAAGTGTGTTAATGGGAGAATTATTAAGTCTAAAGGAAAACTGCTTACAAATCTAAAGTGAAAAGTCCTTTCCAAAGTAACCAGCCTATTTGCCTTTTATAAATCAACCCCATAGACTCTACATTTTTACTGTCAAACAATCACTCTAAAATTACAAATTTTGATGATGGAAATACAACTTTTTTTAATCTTTATGTTTCTAATTTTTTTTACATGTACTGTAAAGCTCCAGGGTTTGGATTTGGAAGCTAAACATAAGGTTTTCTCCCTAAACTAAAGCTTAGCTCTACATATTGCATATATATTTATTTATTATTTATTTCAGGTACTTATATAGCACCATCAATGTATGCAGCACTTTACACATATATATTGTACATTCACATCAGTCCCTAACCCTCAAGGGGTGTACAATCTAAGGTCCCTAACTTACATTCATACATACACATACTAGGGCCAATTTAGACAGGATCCAATTAACCTACCAGCATGTCTTTGGAGTGTGGGAGGAAACCAGAGCACCTGGAGGAAGCCCACACAGGCACAGGGAGAACATGCAAACTCCAGGCAGGTGGTGCTGTGGCCAGGATTTGAACCAACGACCCTAGTACTGCCAGGTGGAAGTGCTAACCACTTAGCCACTGTGCTGCCCATATATAGTAATGTGTTCATACCTAAATACCTGAATAAGTAACTAACTGAATAAATGATTATGTTGCAACTTCCAGTAGTTATGAAAATCAAGAGTCAGATACCCTATGTTCTCTCATATGTTAAAATCTGCATCTACACAGCTGTTACTTTTAAGTAAGCTATGAATCACAGTGCTTACTACTGGAAAACCTTTGGAGCAGGAACACAATTGATCATTTCAAGTAAGTTTCACAATTTAAATTTTGCATTGTTATTTTTTCATTATATTTTAAGTTCTGAAATTGTGGATAGAATTCAAATATGTTATTAACCCTTTGATAAAGAAAATTAGTTTGCTGTGGTATTTATTATTTTATACACTTACTGTTTAGAATGATTCCTTTTTACTTCACAAAAAAAAAATTATAGTTGTACTGAATAATGTCTTTAAACATGTAAGCTATTTTAAATTGTCAAATGTATTTTACAATATTTTTGATTATTCACAAAAATATCAGAACACAACATTTCACATTTTTTTTATATTTAATTCTGACCTTATACATACTCGCACTCTCAGACTATACATGTTGGTAAATGCAGTGCTCATATAAACTGGAAATACTACAATTATTATACAAATCACAATGAAAACACACCTGACAAAGCTTATAAATATGTATTTTCTTAAAAAAGAGTATGAGACTGCAACTAAGACTTGCAATTTTTGCATTTCTTGGTAAAAATCTTTGTGTATCACTAGTCCCATTAGTCCTCAAAAATGAATTTAGTTAAGTGGCTGGGTGTCATTAAAATCAGTCAATTTAATGGCAACCACTCCAATTTAAAGGTAGCTTTTGTAGTAAGGTGCACACAGAAGGGCATTGCACAGCACAAATAAACAAAATATTTCCCAGCATACTTACCAGCTAGCCTGCAAATAAAACAACATGGCAATGTCTGACAATTTACAATTAAAACAGAGATTTTAGTTGCACACATTTGCAAATGTCAGCCACACTGCCTCACCAAGATTCCTCTGTAAAGTGCTGTCCTAACCAGGGGCAGACTGACAACTCATGGGGCCCCCGGGCAATAGGGGATCATGGGGGCCCTGTGTCCTTGCCCAAACTCAAAAAAGCCTATGAAAAAAGGTACCAGGGGCATCTCATGGGGCCTCCTACTGACCCCGGGCCGTGCCCGAGTTTCCAAATGGTCAGTCCGCCCCTGGTCCTAACTCATATAGTGTCACTAAAATCAGATAGAGTATTTAAGTTGTGATATTTTTACTTGTGCACCAGCCTTCAGCTCGGTCTGATATAATTATACTTTACATACTTACTAACCCCCCCCCCCCCAAGAACACACTGGTCAGTGCTCGCAGTCATTGGCTGGGAGCTCTGATCAAATGCTTATCAGTTGTTTGTTTTCCAGAAGCTGGTCATGAGATCAGCTTCTGTCAAAGACCTGTACACATGGGCTGAATGTCGGCCGGTATCTACTGTACTGGCTGATTTCGGCCAATATTTGGCCCATGTGTATGGGTCTTTAACCACTTGCCATCGTGAAGATTTACCCCCCCCCCCAAATGACCAGGCCTCTTTTTGCTATTGCTTTTTGTCCTGCATTATTTCAACTGATAGTTGTGCGGTCATACAATGATGTACCCAAACAAAATGTATGTCCTTTTTTTCACATAAATAGAGCTTTCTTTTGGTGGTATTGGATCACCTGTGCGCTTTTTATTTTTCGCGCTATAAACAAAAAAAGACCGAAAAATTTGAAGAAAAACGATATTTTTTACTTTCGGCTATAAAAAAATATATAGTAAACTCAAAGTTAGTTATAAATGTAGGCCAAAATGTATTCTGCTACATGTTTTGGGTACAAAAATCCTAATAAGTGTATATTGATTGCTTTGTGTGAAAGTGATTGCATCTACAAACTATGGTATAAATACAGTAATTTACGCCATTTTTTTTCCTATACAGCGCTGCACTAGTTTAACTGACAATTGTGTGGTCATGCAATACGGTACATAAATTAAATTTATGTCCTTATTTTCACAAAAATAGAGCTTTCTTTTGGTGGTATTTGATCAGCTGTGTGCTTTTTATTTTTGGCACTATAAACAAAAAATTTAGAAATATTAAAAAAAACGATATTTTCTCATTTCTGTCATAACTCAAATTTCGTCATAAATTTATGCCAAAATGTATTCTGCTATATGTTTTTGGTTAAAAAATTTCCAATAAGTGTATATTGATTGCTTTGTGTGAAAGTTATAGCATCTACAAACTATGGTATAGATAATGGAATTTACACAGCTTTTACTTTCTGACTGCCCATCATATTTCTTAAGGTTCTAAAATACCAGGATAGTACAAACACCCCCAAATGACCCCTTTTTGGAAAGTAGACAGCCTAAGCTATCTGCTGAGAGGCATGTTGAGTCCATGGAAGATTAATTTTTTTTCCACAAGGTTTTGGAATATGACAAAAACATTTTTTTTTACACAAAGTTGTCATTTAAATTATATATTTCTCACACAAGCCATGGGTATATGTGGAATTACACCCCAAAATACATTCTGCTACTTCTACTGAGTATGGGGATGCCACATGTGTGAGAATTTTTGGGAGCCTAGCCACATACAGGAGCCTGAAATCCAGTGATTACTTTGGAAGCCTGAAGGTGTGTAACATCCTCATTTCACTTCCTCACTACCTATCACAGTTTTGGATGCCCTGAAATGCCAGGATAGCACCCCCCCCCAAATTACCCCTTTTTGGAAAGTAGACACCCCAAGGAATTTAAAAAGAGAAATGGCGAGTATTTTGCAGATCTCATTTTTTTTCACAAGGTTTTTTTGCAACAAATATAAAAAAAAAGAAAAGAAAAAATGTTTTTTTTTTCATTTTCCAAAAACTTGAGATCTGCAAAATAATCACCATGCTTCTTATCAAATTCCTTGGGGTGTCTACCTTCCAAAAAGGGGCCATTTGGGGGGTTTGGTGCTATCCTGGCATTTCGGGACCTCCAAAATTGTGATAGGTAATCAGGAAGTGTAATGAGGAAATAAACTTTAAAGCCTGAAGGTGCTTATTGGATTTTGAGGTCCTGTACTTGGCTAGACTGCCAAAAAGTCTCACACATGTGGTACCCCCATACTCGGGAGAAGTAGCAGAATGTATTTTGCAGAGTAATTCCACATATACAGTACCCATGTCAGGTGTGAGCAATAAATCATTTAAGTGACAATTTTGTGTAAAAAAATGTTTTCCAAAAACTTGTGGTAAAAAAATTAATTCTTCTATTGACTCAACATGAATCTCAGCAAATACTTTTTCACCCTCACACATCTCGCTTTGCTAACCTTATACTAATAATCACCAATAATATGTATTTTTCAGGATCCTAAATTTCTATTTGAATGAATTATTGGACTGATGTTAGTGACACACTAGCAAGTGTAGGAAATCCCGTGCATTTAATTTATGCAAGTATTGTGCAGATTAAATGCACATCAAAAAGTGTCCCATTTTACATCATTCAAACAGAACCCATAGTTATATGTTCTTATTTATAAGGAACGTATCACCAAGGCATGTCTCCAATGAGTTTAATTATATTTGGGGGAAAGTTACATTTTACACAGAATTTGGTGGGCAGTGGCTAAGAGGTTAGCACTTCTGCCTAGTAGCACTAGGGTCATGGGTTCCAATCCCAACCACAACACTGCCTGCCTAGAGTTTGCATGTTTTCCCTGTGCCTGTGTCAGTTTCCTCCGGGTGCTCAGGTTTCCTCCCACACTCCAAAGACATGCTGGTAGGTTAATTGACTCCTGTCTAAATTTGCCCTACTATGTATGAATGTATATTAGGGACCAGGGGCAGACTGACAACTCATAGGGCCCCTGGGCAATAGGGGATCATGGGGCCCCTGTGTTCTTGCCCCAACTCAAAAAAGCCTATGAAAAAGGTACCAGGGGCATCTCATGGGGCCCCCTACTGACTCCGGGCCCTCGGGCAGTGCCTGAGTTTCCAAATGGTCAGTCTGCCCCTGTTAGGGACCTTAGATTGTACGCTCCTTGAGGGTTAGGGACTAATGTGAATGTACAATATATATGTAAAGCGCTGTGTAAACTGATGGCATTATATAAGTACCTGTAATAAATAAATAAAAATGCAAAGTCATTTGTCCTCTCCACAAGTTTTATGCAGCCCTCTGTGATAGTGCCAAATATGTGAAAAGGGATGGCAAAGCTTCAGCTTTTCTATTACGTTTTTCTTGTAAAAAACTGCATAAATTTAAAAAAGCAACTAATGCGGTGTTACATAGTCAGGCTGGAAAAAGACACAAGTCCATCTTGTTCATTAAATAGAAAAACAATATAGTAATCCTCCATTTGTACAATCCAATACCCACAGTTGATCTAGAAGCCCCAATAAAGCATGATCTATTTGCTCCAGTGGAAAAAATCCTTCCTGATCCTCCAGGAGGCAATCATATATTCCCTGGATGAACAATCACTGGTGTTATCACCTACAAATGTTAGTATCCAGTAAATTTTGTGCATTTAGGAATGCTTCCAGCTTTCTTTTAATAATCTACTGAGCTGGTCAGAACTAGTTCTTCAGGAATTCTTTTCCACATTTTAGCAGCTCCTACTGTGAAGAAGCCTTTTCGTATTTGAAGGTTAAATCTCTTTTCCTCCAAAAGTAAAGACTGTCCCCTTGTCCTCTGTAATGACCTGAAAGTGAGTAACTCTACACCAAGTTCACTATATTTGCCACTTATGCATTTAAAAATGGTGATCATATCCCCTATTAATTTTTCCCAACATAACATTTACATACCTTGTGAACCCCCATATTCACCCCAAAATATAATCTACAAAGTCAGAAACTAAAATTAGATCACGTTATTGTGACTTTGCTGTAATTTGGGGGAATGGTAAAGCTCAAATTAAAGTATGCGTTTCAGTTCAGAAATTTATTCCACTTTCGATGCTACATTTTGATGAATGCAGCCAGGTAAAAAAATTGTATGCATAAATTGTTAGCGTAACATTGACATATGTGTCTGAGTCTGAGATTGCAAAAAATTTGAATGACATTGCATTCACTACAGATCCCAGCCACTTGTTAGTACTCCACCCAAATTACCAAACAATGCAAATACAAAATAAACAAAACAATATATAAATACAGTGTTAAATAAATGGGAATAGGCTGCTTCCTTTTTAAATATAAAACAACACATCAAATCCTCTCACATAAAGAAGCACACACAAACAATCTAATGGACACTAGGGGGTCGATTTGCCAAAACTGAAAAGTACAAAATCTGATGCCACTGTGCATGGTAGCCAATCCGCTTCTAACTTCAATTTGTTCAATTAAGCTTTGATTGAAAAAAAAAAAAACAACCCTGGAAGCTGATTGGTTTCTATGCAGAGCGGCACCAGTTTATTCACTGTCCAGTTTTAGCAAATCAACCCCCTGGAGTTTTTCCTCAACAAAATCAGTAACCATGCACTGTAGGAATAATTTTTCTTATAAGCTGCAAGCACATCATGAGATATTCTTCACAGCCAAACACTATATGAAAATTAAGTGCTGTGCTATAATTACACCACAAAGTAAATAAATATATAAAAGTGTCCAAATTAAAGTCCTTTTTAAAGTTGCAAAGAAGGAATTCAGTCTTCTATGTGAACACCACTCCGTATGGCCGCCACCAAGAAGAGAAGACTTATCTGCTTACCAAATGAATATGGCTCTCTAGTTTAAAGAGTCATAAAGTGCTTTAGAATTACATACAGATTCACACTTCCAGCCTCCAAGTGTCTCCCTCAATAAAAGTGGTTCTCCTTCTGGGGGGATATCATCACGAGTCTCACCTCCCGGTCAAGGATCTATGTGTGCAGGTACGTAGCAATTTTTCATCTTTGGGATCTAGGTGTTTGCATGAACTTTGTTTGGACCCTGATTTATGGATTTTCACTATTTATGTGGGCATAGGTTTATTTGAGATGGTTTATTGCATTCAATCTTCTGTTTCTACACTTTATCCAAAAAATAACATTGGTTCCACTTTGAGTAATACTTGGTGTTTATTAACCTCTCACTTATTGTCCATTTCTAGATCAACCAGTGAAAGAACCAAAAGTGGTCATCTTTAAATCTAGCATTGAAGATGTTATTAGAGAAGGGTTTGCAATTTATATATGTAGCCTGCAGAATTTCTTCCCTGGTGTGATCAGAGTGGTCTGGAATAAAGGTGGCAGCGAGAAAGAGGTGGAATCAGAACAAGATGTAATTGAACACAACACCGATAGCAACACATACTCAGTGAACAGCTGGATAAAAGTGATGGACTCTGACCAGGGTAAGATGTTTACATGCAAGTACAAACATGAAAAAAATGGAGATCACTGGAAAACAACATGTTTATCAGGACACGAGTACATTCAAGGTACGTATGTCAACCTATTATATATGTGAATCCCCAAAGTGCAAGTGTTGGTTTTACAATATGGTAACACTTGTCAATGTGGATCTTGTAAAATCCTAGTTCTCTGTCTGTCTCTGATGTAAATACTTTGAGTAGCTGATCAAGAAAAAGCATGCAAGTGAAGTTTAGGAAACTAACATTTTCAGGAGACTTCAGCAATGGCAGTTGACATACTGTATGCAGCCAATGCTAACCTCTCCTCCTAAAAACAATGGCTTCTGCCCACATGGCTGCATCATTCATTCATGGACTTCTGGGAATGAATGAACTGCAAGTCCCGACAGCCGTAGCGTCTGTGGGCTTGTAGTTTTCTATGAACTACTACTGTGGAGCACCGTGGTAGTTAATTGGAGCTTCCTGTCAAAATATCTGCTTGACTGTACATTCCATATGGCAAGCAGATATTATGACAGGTCTGCAGGAGACCTGCATGGCATTAACAATCTACTGATTGCTGGTGCAATGCTTTCCAGTCTCCTTTGGACAAAAATAATGAATGTATATTTTTTTTTCCTGCAAAAAAGTGTGCATTTATTATTTTTGTCCAAACGGCGAACTTATCCTTTAAAGAGTAGTAAATAATAATAGTAAATAAGAAGTTGCATTCAACCTAATCAACCAAAATATTTTTTTTTTACATTTTTCTCTCCATATTATATGGGTTTTTTAAAATGAACACAGGTTCACAATATTTACTGTCATTCAAAGTGAACATACACTTTTAAAGAGAAAATAAAAAATGTGCTAAGTGAACAGCCTCTACTCCTTCAGAAAAATCAACCGCACATCTTCCATGTACTGGAAGCAGTTACCTAAATGACTTACTGTAGCATCAAGCCACATAGGAGTATAAAAAGGCCAGCATTAAGCAGCTATGTAGATGATGGACTGCTTTATGCCAAAATTCAGCAAATGATTAAAATGTTACAAAACAGTTGGTTTCCAGTGCTGTAGGCATTTGGCAGCATGACTTTATAAAATAGAACTGATATCTGCAGTATCTCAGCTGGCTTATCTCCCCTAATAGTCTACAATTTTCACTTTACTGTGTTGTCAACTGGCTAAACACTGCTTTAAAGTGTCACTAAACCCACACCATAAAAAGCTATCAATAAATGCTGTATGAAATGGTGTTCATACTCACTCAGTCACTGAGATTCATTTTCTGTATTCTGCAAAAAACTTGGTTGATCCTGCTGCTCTCTATCTCCACCTTCTGTTCATGTCCCCAATTCAGCTAGGGATTTTTCAACTGTAGAGGCAACTCTGCACATGCTCAGTTTTCAGAGAGTTTCTATGCTGAGCATTTCCTATCACATTCAAGCAGCCCATGTGACTATAGAGTCACACATGTGGGAGTTTACACAGTAGCAAATGACAGTCTATTCTATTCTCTTCCTCCTCCTCCATGCCCACTAATCAGCTAAACACAATGGGGGTGATATATTACATGTAGGCTGATGGAGGCTTTGCCTCCATGTTATTCTAAGACACATATTCTAAGACACATGCTGGAGGGGTGTGGCACAGCCTGTGACTGGCAGGAATCCACCCACACCATGTTATTGTCACAAAATAATAAAGATTTATAAAGGAGCTCCTCCTGCTTATGTTTCCCTGCAGACAGGCTGGGAAAGAGCTGGATCATGTGATACTTTTATCAATTAGAAAAAAAAGCAATTTTTTTTAAATAAAATAATTACAGTGTCATCGTCCATATACATAAAGAAAGAATGTAAATTAAACAGTGTGTTTACTGTCACTTTAACATAATTGCTAGAGTGATAGAACAATATGTTGCTGGGTTAGTCATGAAGAAAGTACATTGTAACTTTTTAGCATAAGTTGAGTTATAATGACTCTGCTGCTGGATAAACACTGCTCAGGAAAGAATCCCCCAGCTATAATGATTTTCTGAGATCACATAAAACCTCGGTAGGCACTCGTTATGTTTTAATATGTTTTTTCTTTATTCTTCCAGGTATCGCACAATTAAAACGTATGAGATATCGAGCAGCACAAATTACCTATGCTATGTTACTCCTGAAGAGCTTTATGCATTGTCCTCTTCTGATTTTTATTATGTCCAAAGCCAAACCATGACTGTTCAAAAAAGCAAGCATCAACTACTCAACAATGGAAAAATGTTAATAAATTTTGATTCAAAGTAACACCTTGCCTTTAGAATTTACTTTTCTGAAATGGATACCAAAAAAACTGTTACCATTTAAATACCATTTTAAAAAAAACGCTAAAAGCTACTTAAAATATTTTGGCTTAGCCAACCTTATATTCATGATAGATTTAAAAAATATTAAGATCTAATGTAAAACCTGTGTCTGAAAAACAATAGGCAGATAAAGAAAATAGAAAATTGATTGCAAAATCATAACTTATCTACATAGCTGGAAGAATGGCAACTTTCAATATATTTTTACATTTAAAAATGCAGTTGGAAAAAAAAATAAAAGAACTTAGCACTAGTGTTAACAATTTGCTAAGCAGAAGTACTCATTGTCAAGCATGGGCTGCAAAAGCAAAGAATACCTTTTTGAACATATAAAAAGGAAAAACAACTGATGTAAGTCTAAAATTGCAATGTACAAAATTATTTTTCGCATATTAATTTGGGCAGCTGATTATAAAAAGGATTGTTTTTTAAGAGGCGTAAAGATAAACAACTAAGCTGGTAATAGCCCTCTTCTTTAGGTAATACTTAAATGGGGAATAGAGAGAAACAATAGTTTTTATTTTATTTAGGGTATAAGACAACTTAGAGTTGAGTGTGTATAAAAATATTCATATAAAGCTTAGGGCTAAAGCAGTTAGTGTGATTTATTTTCTTTTAGGGTCAAACTGCTTTGTAACTTAAAGTAAATGCAACCTTGTATGTTTTTTCCTATTTACTATATGAATTTTGTTTTCTCATGTTTACCGGCTGACTTTGCTGCAGTAAAACTGTTCTTTATTTCAATGTGTGTAATGGTTTTTTTTTGCCTTTGTTACTTTTTTGTTATTAACAATTATACATTTGAAAGATTATGAAAAAGTCCTTGCTCAATTATAGTAATTATAGTTTCTTTTTATTTATTTTTACAGTGATATTTTTCCCACTATTATACAGAGAACATAAAACCATTCGTATCTGTTCCTACTCCCAGAAAATTTTCAGCTTGCACATAACTGGATAATTAAATTCAGAACAACTTCACCTTATTCAGTGAGCTAAGTGAATTTTCATTTGGCAAAGTGAAATTCTGTTGGAATGGGACATCACGGCCATTTAACAAGGGCATCACATCCTTGTTGGCAACTTGAAAAAAATCTAAAAATGAAATAGACTTTTAAGGTGCCTAAAGAATACACATATATACACTTATAATGTAGGGGGATTTAATCCACAAAGTTTATTCATCCAAAAAATATACAACTTTATCAGAGGTACACATATGATTAAAAACTAACTGCATAGATGTGTCCCCTAAAAAGGTGTATACATTTTACACATAACAGACTGATATCCTGCTACAATATAAATTGTCCCTTATACCAGGAACTTGATAATTCATAATTCTTAATGGTTTGATAAATGTCTATGTGTGTTTCTCATAGTCCACCAACTATTTCTTCAGGAAAGAGAAGGGAGAAAGCACTATGCAGCACACACCTGTTCACAAAAAAAAAGTACCTACCTACAGGGTTCTGGATCATAATTTTAAAGCCTTGTACAACACGGGCCGAAAATTGACAGAAATCAGTTGGTTCGGCTGGAATCAGATGACTTTAGGCCCATGTGTACAACCATCTGTTCCACAGAAGCCAGTCTCACAACCAGCTTCTGTTGAATGGGCATGATGGAAAACCAGCATCCAACCCGAATCCGATCATCACTGGCAGCCTATGGCTGCCAGCCCTGATCAGTGTATTCTGGTGGGGGGAGTCCTCCTGTCAAAATAAAATAGCACAGCAGGGGAGATTGCCGCACTAACATTGCTTGTGTTAGTACAGTGATCTCTCAGTTTTTTTTTCCTTCAGTCCGCTGGGTTGAATGAAAAGAAACTTTCAATGTGTTTCCAGCTTTAGAATGTTACAACATGCAAAAAGTGCATTTATACATATAGACTAATATTAGATATGTCCATATGGGGCACATATCCGGACTGGTCTGCAGGCCAAATTAAGCACTGCACCAAACTGCCACTAAAACATTTTGCAAACTGAATCTTCACCTAGCTTAGAGAATAAGGTGAGGCTATGCTTACTTACAGGGTGAAAATCCTTTTTTAATTTTTTTTTCTTTGCATAAAATTGGGAATTCATCTACAAAAATGTTACCTTTGTAAATCAACCCCACCATCTGAGTATGTCAGATCCATGTGTATGTCCAGCCAAAACTCTTCACTCTAAGGTGTCCATTTATGACACAGAGAATAGCTGCAATTCAGGGGATCACAGTTATTCTCTGGTCATTCACAGTTTATGACACTCAGGAGATCAGTGGAGAACTGATCAGCTCTTCACATGAGATCTGTGTTCTCCCTCCAGATTCTCCAGCCCAGAGCTGGAGAATCGGAGGGACCGCAAACTAAGCAGAGATAATTTACCTCTGCTTAGTAAACTGATCTTTTACTGTAATCTCACGAGATTATAGTAAAATGAGCCATTTTCCAGCGTTTGGAGACCGTTCTCCCTTTGTTTGGAGAACTGCTTCATAAAAGGCATTCACAGGAGAACTGTGTTCTCCGAGAATGCCGGAGAACTGAGCAGCGAGCTATTACTGCTGGTTCATAAACGGACACCTAATTTTGGCCAGAGTGCAGAAGTTTTACAACCCAGTCAGGTGTGCACTGCTATCCCAGATTTTATTTTACACAGGAATTGAAAGAAAATCTCCAACAGCAACACGGGCAGAAATACAAATTTTATTTGAATAAAGTAGGGGATATATAGAATGCCTGTTGACTTTTTCTTGCTGCCTGTGTTACCTCAATATCTGATGGAATCATTGTCATTGTAACCTGTCTAACGGAGCCTCAAATAACAGTAAAAAACTGGCAGGGGTTCTAATCCTTCCCCACTTCATCCAACACAAGTGAAACGTTTTGGCTGGACATAGGTTTTAAATCATGTTGTGTATGCTTCATGGTGCACAACTACTAATGTGCAAAATATTGGTGATATAAAGAAAATCTCATGTGTCACATGTAAGTATGGTACTGGAAAACAGTTAAAGTGTTACTAAACCCAGGATCCTGCCTTCACTATATCTGGTCTCCCACAGTACACAGAACATGGAAGTGCAATTATTTTAGTAAATATAAACTGCTAAATACCTTTTCTCATCAGCAATTAGACTAGTCTTGTGACTTCTGACTATCAGTGTCTAGCCCAGCACATGTTAAAGCTTGTAGAAGGAGTTTTCATTTTGATCTAGGAGAATGCAGAACCCCTGACCTCTGTCTGGACAGTGCTGATTGGCCCTGTGCTGATCACATACACTCTCCCAAGAAAAAAAAACTCTCTACCAATACACACCAAACGTGCACAGTGTCTCCACACGATATGTCTTATCAGGAGATAAGAGGGGGACACTGGAAGAGAATCAGAGAAATCAGGATCAAACATCCTTTTTACACAATGCAGAGGATTATCCTCTTAGGTTCCACAGTGAGTATATCAAGCATGCTTTACTGCATATACAGACTGATTTCACTGTTGTGGGTTTAGTAACACTTTAAATAGGATTCCTGCATCAGGTTAAATTGGGCAGGTACTTGGGCACTGGCTTAAGACGGGTCCTGTGTCTCACTACAACCACTCAGTTGCATGTTGTTGGGAACATGCAACTTAATAAGAACCAAACTGGTTGGTTATAATTAGAGATGAGCGAAGAAATGAAAAATTCGATTCGGCTGATTCGGCGAATTCCAGTGTGAAATTCGATTCGATGCGAATTTCTCCGCTACGAAGATGACTTATTTAAAGGGTTTCTAGGCTTCAGAGAGCCTTTAAATTAGTGCAGAACACTGTACCTTTAATTTAAATGCCCTTGGAGATGAGGAAGGAGAAGGAGAAGGAGAAGGATGAGAAGAAGGAGAAGGAGAAGGATGAGAAGAAGGAGAAGGAGAAGGGTGAGAAGAAGGAGAAGGATGAGAAGAAGGAGAAGGATGAGAAGAAGGAGAAGGAGAAGGATGAGAAGAAGGAGAAGGAGAAGGATGAGAAGAAGGAGAAGGAGAAGGATGAGAAGAAGGAGAAGGATGAGAAGAAGGAGAAGGATGAGAAGAAGGAGAATGATGAGAAGAAGGAGAAGGATGATAAGAAGAAGGCTGAGAATAAGGAGAAGGATGAGAAGAAGGAGAAGGAGAAGGATGAGAAGAAGGAGAAGGATGAGAAGAAGGAGAAGGAGAAGGATGAGAAGAAAGAGAAGGATGAGAAGGAGAAGGATGAGAAGAAGAAGGATGAGAAGAAGAAGGATGAGAAGAAGGAAAAGGATGAGAAGAAGAAGGATGAGAAGAAGGAGAAGGATGAGAAGAAGGAGAATGATGAGAAGAAGGAGAAGGATGATAAGAAGGACAAGGAAGAGAAGAAGGAGAAGGAGAAGGATGAGAAGAAGGAGAAGGATGAGAAGAAGGAGAAGGATGAGAAGAAGGAGAAGGATGAGAAGAAGGAGAAGGATGAGAAGAAGGAGAAGGAGAAGGATGAGAAGAAGGAGAAGGATGAGAAGAAGAAGGATGAGAAGAAGGATGAGAAGAAGGAGGAGAAGGATGAGAAGAAGAAGGATGAGAAGAAGGAGAAGGATGAGAAGAAGGAGAAGGAAGAGAAGAAGGAGAAGGAGAAGGATGAGAAGGAGAAGGATGAGAAGAAGGAGAAGGATGAGAAGAAGGAGAAGGAGAAGGATGAGAAGAAGGAGAAGGATGAGAAGAAGAAGGATGAGAAGAAGGATGAGAAGGATGAGAAGAAGGAGAAGGATGAGAAGAAGGAGAATGATGAGAAGAAGGAGAAGAAGGAGAAGGATGAGAAGAAGGAGAAGGATGAGAAGAAGGAGAAGGATGAGAAGAAGGAGAAGGATGAGAAGAAGGAGAAGGAGAAGGATGAGAAGAAAAAGGATGAGGAGAAGGAGAAGGATGAGAAGAAGGAGAAGGAGAAGGATGAGAAGAAGGAGAAGGATGAGAAGAAGGAGAAGGATGAGAAGAAGGAGAAGGAGAAGGATGAGAAGAAGGAGAAGGAGAAGGATGAGAAGAAGGAGAAGGAGAAGGATGAGAAGAAGGAGAAGGATGAGAAGAAGGAGAAGGATGAGAAGGAGAAGGATGAGAAGGAGAAGGATGAGAAGAAGAAGGCTGAGAATAAGGAGAAGGATGAGAAGAAGGAGAAGGATGAGAAGAAGGAGAAGGATGAGAAGAAGGAGAAGGAGAAGGATGAGAAGAAAGAGAAGGATGAGAAGGAGAAGGATGAGAAGAAGAAGGATGAGAAGAAGAAGGATGAGAAGAAGGAAAAGGATGAGAAGAAGAAGGATGAGAAGAAGAAGAAGGATGAGAAGAAGGAGAATGATGAGAAGAAGGAGAAGGATGATAAGAAGGAGAAGGAAGAGAAGAAGGAGAAGGAGAAGGATGAGAAGAAGGAGAAGGATGAGAAGAAGGAGAAGGATGAGAAGAAGGAGAAGGATGAGAAGAAGGAGAAGGATGAGAAGAAGGAGAAGGAGAAGGATGAGAAGAAAAAGGATGAGGAGAAGGAGAAGGATGAGAAGAAGGAGAAGGAGAAGGATGAGAAGAAGGAGAAGGATGAGAAGAAGGAGAAGGATGAGAAGAAGGAGAAGGAGAAGGATGAGAAGAAGGAGAAGGAGAAGGATGAGAAGAAGGAGAAGGAGAAGGATGAGAAGAAGGAGAAGGATGAGAAGAAGGAGAAGGATGAGAAGGAGAAGGATGAGAAGGAGAAGGATGAGAAGAAGAAGGCTGAGAATAAGGAGAAGGATGAGAAGAAGGAGAAGGAGAAGGATGAGAAGAAGGAGAAGGATGAGAAGAAGGAGAAGGAGAAGGATGAGAAGAAAGAGAAGGATGAGAAGGAGAAGGATGAGAAGAAGAAGGATGAGAAGAAGAAGGATGAGAAGAAGGAAAAGGATGAGAAGAAGAAGGATGAGAAGAAGGAGAAGGATGAGAAGAAGGAGAATGATGAGAAGAAGGAGAAGGATGATAAGAAGGAGAAGGAAGAGAAGAAGGAGAAGGAGAAGGATGAGAAGAAGGAGAAGGATGAGAAGAAGGAGAAGGATGAGAAGAAGGAGAAGGATGAGAAGAAGGAGAAGGATGAGAAGAAGGAGAAGGAGAAGGATGAGAAGAAGGAGAAGGATGAGAAGAAGAAGGATGAGAAGAAGGATGAGAAGAAGGAGGAGAAGGATGAGAAGAAGAAGGATGAGAAGAAGGAGAAGGATGAGAAGAAGGAGAAGGAAGAGAAGAAGGAGAAGGAGAAGGATGAGAAGGAGAAGGATGAGAAGAAGGAGAAGGATGAGAAGAAGGAGAAGGATGAGAAGAAGGAGAAGGAGAAGGATGAGAAGAAGGAGAAGGATGAGAAGAAGAAGGATGAGAAGAAGGATGAGAAGGATGAGAAGAAGGAGAAGGATGAGAAGAAGGAGAATGATGAGAAGAAGGAGAAGAAGGAGAAGGATGAGAAGAAGGAGAAGGATGAGAAGAAGGAGAAGGATGAGAAGAAGGAGAAGGATGAGAAGAAGGAGAAGGAGAAGGATGAGAAGAAAAAGGATGAGGAGAAGGAGAAGGATGAGAAGGAGAAGGAGAAGGATGAGAAGGAGAAGGAGAAGGATGAGAAGAAGGAGAAGGAGAAGGATGAGAAGAAGGAGAAGGATGAGAAGAAGGAGAAGGTTGAGAAGGAGAAGGAGAAGGATGAGAAGGAGAAGGATGAGAAGAAGGAGAAGGAGAAGGATGAGAAGAAGGAGAAGGAGAAGGATGAGAAGAAGGAGAAGGATGAGAAGAAGGATGAGCAGAAGGAGAAGGATGAGAAGAAGGAGAAGGATGAGAAGAAGGAGAAGGATGAGAAGAAGGATGAGAAGAAGGATGAGAAGAAGGAGAAGGATGAGAAGAAGGACAGTTCTGTGACAGTTTCTGTCTATTTCTGACAGTTCTGGGACATTCACTCCATACAGCGGTTTCAACCGCTGTATGGAGGGAATGTCATGGAACTGTCAGAAATAGACTATTAATGACAGTTCTGGGACTGTCCTTCCATGCAGCGGTTGAAACATTGTATGTATTTGTTTCCATAAATGGATCCATTTATGGAAACAAATACATACAATGTTTCAACCGCTGCATGGAAGGACAGTCCCAGAACTGTCATTAATAGTCTATTTCTGACAGTTCCATGACATTCCCTCCATACAGCGGTTAAAACAGCTGTATGCAGTGAATGTCCCAGAACTGTCATAAATAGTCTATTTCTGATAGATCTGGGACATTCACTCCATACAGCTGTTTTAACCGCTGTATGGAGGGAATGTCATGGAACTGTCAGAAATAGACTATTAATGACAGTTCTGGGACTGTCCTTCCATGCAGCGGTTGAAACATTGTATGTATTTGTTTCCATAAATGGATCCATTTATGGAAACAAATACATACAATGTTTCAACCGCTGCATTGAAGGACAGTCCCAGAACTGTCATTAATAGTCTATTTCTGACAGTTCCATGACATTCCCTCCATACAGCGGTTAAAACAGCTGTATGCAGTGAATGTCCCAGAACTGTCATAAATAGTCTATTTCTGATAGATCTGGGACATTCACTGCATACAGCTGTTTTAACCGCTGTATGGAGGGAATGTCATGGAACTGTCAGAAATAGACTATTAATGACAGTTCTGGGACTGTCCTTCCATGCAGCGGTTGAAACATTGTATGTATTTGTTTCCATAAATGGATCCATTTATGGAAACAAATACATACAATGTTTCAACCGCTGCATGGAAGGACAGTCCCAGAACTGTCATTAATAGTCTATTTCTGACAGTTCCATGACATTCCCTCCATACAGCGGTTAAAACAGCTGTATGCAGTGAATGTCCCAGAACTGTCATAAATAGTCTATTTCTGATAGATCTGGGACATTCACTGCATACAGCTGTTTTAACCGCTGTATGGAGGGAATGTCATGGAACTGTCAGAAATAGACTATTAATGACAGTTCCGGGACTGTCCTTCCATGCAGCGGTTGAAACATTGTATGTATTTGTTTCCATAAATGGATCCATTTATGGAAACAAATACATACAATGTTTCAACCGCTGCATGGAAGGACAGTCCCAGAACTGTCATTAATAGTCTATTTCTGACAGTTCCATGACATTCCCTCCATACAGCGGTTAAAACAGCTGTATGCAGTGAATGTCCCAGAACTGTCATAAATAGTCTATTTCTGATAGATCTGGGACATTCACTGCATACAGCTGTTTTAACCGCTGTATGGAGGGAATGTCATGGAACTGTCAGAAATAGACTATTAATGACAGTTCCGGGACTGTCCTTCCATGCAGCGGTTGAAACATTGTATGTATTTGTTTCCATAAATGGATCCATTTATGGAAACAAATACATACAATGTTTCAACCGCTGCATGGAAGGACAGTCCCAGAACTGTCATTAATAGTCTATTTCTGACAGTTCCATGACATTCCCTCCATACAGCGGTTAAAACAGCTGTATGCAGTGAATGTCCCAGAACTGTCATAAATAGTCTATTTCTGATAGATCTGGGACATTCACTCCATACAGCTGTTTTAACCGCTGTATGGAGGGAATGTCATGGAACTGTCAGAAATAGACTATTAATGACAGTTCTGGGACTGTCCTTCCATGCAGCGGTTGAAACATTGTATGTATTTGTTTCCATAAATGGATCCATTTATGGAAACAAATACATACAATGTTTCAACCGCTGCATTGAAGGACAGTCCCAGAACTGTCATTAATAGTCTATTTCTGACAGTTCCATGACATTCCCTCCATACAGCGGTTAAAACAGCTGTATGCAGTGAATGTCCCAGAACTGTCATAAATAGTCTATTTCTGATAGATCTGGGACATTCACTGCATACAGCTGTTTTAACCGCTGTATGGAGGGAATGTCATGGAACTGTCAGAAATAGACTATTAATGACAGTTCTGGGACTGTCCTTCCATGCAGCGGTTGAAACATTGTATGTATTTGTTTCCATAAATGGATCCATTTATGGAAACAAATACATACAATGTTTCAACCGCTGCATTGAAGGACAGTCCCAGAACTGTCATTAATAGTCTATTTCTGACAGTTCCATGACATTCCCTCCATACAGCGGTTAAAACAGCTGTATGCAGTGAATGTCCCAGAACTGTCATAAATAGTCTATTTCTGATAGATCTGGGACATTCACTCCATACAGCTGTTTTAACCGCTGTATGGAGGGAATGTCATGGAACTGTCAGAAATAGACTATTAATGACAGTTGTGGGACTGTCCTTCCATACAGCGGTTGAAACATTGTATGTATTTGTTTCCATAAATGGATCCATTTATGGAAACAAATACATACAATGTTTCAACCGCTGCATGGAAGGACAGTCCCAGAACTGTCATTAATAGTCTATTTCTGACAGTTCCATGACATTCCCTCCATACAGCGGTTAAAACAGCTGTATGGAGTGAATGTCCCAGATCTATCAGAAATAGACTATTTATGACAGTTCTGGGACATTCACTGCATACAGCTGTTTTAACCGCTGTATGGAGGGAATGTCATGGAACTGTCAGAAATAGACTATTAATGACAGTTCTGGGACTGTCCTTCCATGCAGCGGTTGAAACATTGTATGTATTTGTTTCCATAAATGGATCCATTTATGGAAACAAATACATACAATGTTTCAACCGCTGCATTGAAGGACAGTCCCAGAACTGTCATTAATAGTCTATTTCTGACAGTTCCATGACATTCCCTCCATACAGCGGTTAAAACAGCTGTATGCAGTGAATGTCCCAGAACTGTCATAAATAGTCTATTTCTGACAGTTCTGGGACATTCACTCCATACAGCGGTTTCCGGCAAAAAGTGTATGTGCAGAGTTCCTCTATTCTGCAGATACACTTAGAGGAGCTCTGCAGATACACTTAGAGGAGCTCTGCACATACACTTTTTTCCGGTTTGGAATTATTCTTATTTTCATCCTACTTCTTCTTCTTCTTCTTCATCCTCATCCTCATCCTCTTCTTCTTCTGAGGATGAGGATGAAGAAGAAGAAGAAGAAGAAGAAGAAGTAGGATGAAAATAAGATTAATTCCAAGCCGGCAAAAAGTGTATGTGCAGAGCTCCTCTAAGTGTATCTGCAGAGCTCCTCTAAGTGTATCTGCAGAATAGAGGAACTCTGCACATACACTTTTTGCCGGCTTGGAATTATTCTTCTTTTCATCCTACTTCTTCTTCTTCTTCTTCTTCATCCTCATCCTCAGAAGAAGAGGATGAGGATGAGGATGAGGATGAGGAAGAAGAAGAAGAATGAAAAGAAGAATAATTCCAAGCCGGCAAAAAGTGTATGTGCAGAGTTCCTCTATTTCTGACAGTTCTCTCACAGCTTCTTCACATGTACAGCGGTTGAAATATCTGTATCCTAAATGGAAACTAATAGATACAAATTGTATCTATTAGTTTCCATTTAGGATACAGATGTTTCAACCGCTGTACATGTGAAGAAGCTGTGAGAGAACTGTCAGAAATAGAGGAACTCTGCACATACACTTTTTGCCGGCTTGGAATTATTCTTCTTTTCATCCTACTTCTTCTTCTTCTTCTTCTTCTTCTTCTTCTTCTTCATCCTCATCCTCATCCTCTTCTTCTGAGGATGAAGAAGAAGAAGAAGTAGGATGAAAAGAAGAATAATTCCAAGCCGGCAAAAAGTGTATGTGCAGAGTTCCTCTATTTCTGACAGTTCTCTCACAACTTCTTCACATGTACAGTGGTTGAAACATCTGTATCCTAAATGTAAACTAATAGATACAATGTTTCAACCGCTAAACATGTGTTCCTTCTGTCAGAGAACTGTCAGAAATAGCGGAGCTCACTGCAGGGACACTTTTGCCGGCTGATCGGGAAATGTTCGATTCGCGCACCCGAAGTAGGCAAAATTTCGGTTTCGACACGAATCGAATATTTCCTGAAATTCGACTCGAATTCCGGTTCGCCTAGTTCGATTCGCTCATCTCTAGTTATAATAATTAAAAAAATCAATAATTTAAAGCTGAAGCTTAATCAGCTTATATTTGCCTTCCTTGGTTCGTTCTTTCCTCTCACATTCTAATAAAACTTGTAAATAAAATGTTTAATTTTTCCTTACATAAATTATTTTACACGTAGAGATGTCATCACTGGATCTCTGTGCTTCTCTATGTAATGCAGACAGCCAGGGGCGGACTGACAACTCATGGGGCCCCCGGGCAATGGGGGATCATGGGACCCCTGTGTCCTTGCCCAAACTCAAAATAGCCTATGAAAAAGGTACCAGGGGCATCTCCCACCTCCCAAGGGCCCTCAGTCCTAATGCAAGCTGTGCCCTGGCTCAAAGTTGCCTTGATGGATAGATGTCAAGCTAGAGGAGTTGGCATTCCCAAGCAGGCTGCCATTGCATGCAGATAACCCTAGGCAGTGCCCATATGTGATGCTGAGCCTCCACGATTGAAAATCCTGAAATCCAATGAATGAAAGGGGTGGGCCAGCAACAGTAAAACTGGGGATGAAAGTCTAAAATTGCAATGTACAAAATTATTTTTTGCATATTAATTTGGGCAGCTGATTATAAAAAGGATTGTTTTTTAAGAGGCGTAAAGATAAACAACTAAGCTGGTAATAGCCCTCTTCTTTAGGTAATACTTAAATGGGGAATAGAGAGAAACAATAGTTTTTATTTTATTTAGGGTATAAGACAACTTAGAGTTGAGTGTGTATAAAAATATTCATATAAAGCTTAGGGCTAAAGCAGTTATTGTGATTTATTTTATTTTATGGTCAAACTGCTTTGTAACTTAAATAAAGTAAATGCAACCTTGTATATTTTTTCCTATTTACTATATGAATTTTGTTTTCTCATGTTTACCTGCTGACTTTTCTGCAGTAAAACTGTTCTTTATTTCAATATGTGTAATGTTTTTTTTTTTTTTGCCTTTGTTACTTTTTTTGTTATTAACAATTATACATTTGAAAGATTATGAAAAAGTCCTTGCTGAATTATAGTAATTATAGGTTGTTTTATTTATTTTTACAGTGATATTTTTCCCACTATTTTACAGAGAACATAAAACCATTTGTATCTGTTCCTACCCCCAGAAAATTTTCAGCTTGCACATAACCGGATAATTGAATTCAGAACAACTTCACCTTATTCAGTGAGCTAAGTGAATTTTCATTTGGCAAAGTGAAATTCTGTTGGAATGGGACATCATGGCCATTTAACAAGGGCATCACATCCTTGTTGGCAACTTGAAAAAAAAATGAAATATATGGACTTTTAAGGTGCCTAAGAAATACACATACATACATTTAAATTGTAGGGGGATTTAATCCACAAAGTTTATTCATCCAAAAAATATAAAACTTTATCAGAGGTACACATATGATTAAAAACTAACTGCATAGATGTGTCCCCTAAAAAGGTGTATACATTTTACACATAACAGACTGATATCCTGCTACAATATAAATTGTCCCTTATACCAGTAACTTGATAATTCATAATTCTTAATAAGTATGGTTTGATAAATGTCTCTGTGTGTTTCTCATCGTCCACCAACTACTTCTTCAGGAAAGAGAAGGGAGAAAGCACTATGCAGCACACACCTGTTCACAAAAAAAAAGTACCTACCTACAGGGTTCTGGATCATAATTTTAAAGCCTTGTACAACACGGGCCGAAAATTGACAGAAATCAGTTGGAAATCGCTAGATCTTATTGGGCGCCCTCCAGCCATAAAATGAGGCGTTTTATCTGACTTACTGCAGCTTCTAATGCACATTGTGAGAAGCTCACAGTGTGCACTAAAGTCAAAATAAGTGATTTCAGTACAACTGTACAGGACTGAAAGTAAAGCTGGAGCTCAGCTTTAAAAAAGTGTTACTTATATCTGTTCCTTAGAATAATTATTTGAAGATATTACATTAAACTAGTGTTTTTCCTTGGTTATATTTAGATATAGACACACAAAGAGCAATATAAAACATTGATTACAAAACAGGTCAAATTAAAAAAAAAGTAATATTACAATAATTTGGAATTGTACATATCTTATCTCAAATGTTTTTAATAGAAATGTGAATAAAAAAAACAGTTAGACCACAAAATGCTGGCAATGCTTATTCTTCAACCATCTTTTTAAAGGTGATAATAAAATTCTAATTGATTTATATCAGAAACAGGATGCAGCAATATGTTGGTAAGATGCGTTCATCAATCTACTGTAACCACAAACAGCAGTTTTCCAGAAGATGTAAAACATTCCAGTACAATAAGCACAGAATACCTTTGTATGTATAAACCACAGGCTCTCAACTGTCTACCCAGAGAACCTGCATTTCCAAAAAGCAGGCTGGTTTCCAGAAAATAATATCTGCCATTTCTCTCTAGCTGTAGCCTCTACATATCCCACACAGCTCACAGAAAGAGATCCCACCTAACTTCTTTCAAATTTAAAAAAATGTATATCTACTCCACTGCTAACGCTTCATTTACGTAAAGTGAACATGACCTGGCAAAAAGGTTTCTAAGAGAGCAATAATACTGCAACACCCTGTGGTGTCTACAGATACCTGTGTCTTCTTGAAATGCCCTGTCTTCAGAAAATAAAAATGGTGTACATGTCTATAGTAGTGTTCAGAATGCAAGTGTACAATCCAAAGGCACCTGCCTGATGAAGGACTCCTGCGAGACTCCAAAACGTTGCCTTGCTGTAACTAGGTGATCGTTCATTAAAACTTTTGGACCCATATTAGTGATCCTCCGTGTGCTGGTGACATTCTTTCTTATAGTAGTGTTCAGGGTTCTCAGTGTACATAGAAGTAGTGTGACATGAAGAGCAATGACCCCGTCCTGGAAAGAATTAGTGTTCTAGATAATTGCCCACAAATCTAACCCGCAAAGCCAAAAACACTGCAGGATGCGCATGGAATAATGCACACCTAACTACTATAAAGCAGTAATGACATACACTGGAAGTCATGTTCATAGACAGCTGGTTCATAATATTACAGGTGAGTAGGTATATGGCCTACCAGCCTTATGGTACAGGGTATGAATGGGACTTACACTGGTCTGTGGTGTGCTTAACCTTCATCAGAGAGGTTTCACCTTTTGTCGAAATTCGGGTACTTCATTATATCAGTACAAGACTGCTTGCCATTGGCACAGAGCAGGACGCGGTGAAAAAATACAGGGGTTATTCCTAACTTTAGTTTTTTTTTAACTTTTGGATAGAATAAGGATACAGATACAATTAGGTTATGAGGTAGGTAGGGTTAAGTGATATGTAATCAGGGTTCTTTTTAGGCGTTTGGACCTAAGGGGGGGGGGACTAAGTGTCAAAGTGTATGTAAAACCTTGCAATGAATTTGGTCCCATTTTTCTTTGCATTACAGAACAACAAGGACCATTGGCTGGGGGAATATGAGGCATAGCAACCAAAAGACGGATGACATATTCAGTAAAGATAGGAAATCAGAAACAAGGGCATGTAAAGAATTTTTTTCCTGGAGTTCTGCTTTGACATTGTAGACAAGTCAGTGAGTATCACAGGTGGTGTCCTTAAGCACATATAACCATATGTGCTCAAGGACGTCACCCAGGTTGTCAGGCGCTGTGCTGATATTCTAGCAGCGGCAAAGAACTGATATTTGTGATGGGAGTAGTGGTAGGAGAGGATTGTCGTGGCAAGGGTTGTCCTGTTGTTGGGTCATTGAGATCAATGTTGCATCTATATCATTAGACAAAATGACTGGCACTGGATTCACATCATGTGGCACTGTTTATTTATTTGTATTAATGGAGTTTTTATACATTCTCTACGTTTTTTTTATTATTTAACTGTTTTGTAGATGAGTAACAAAAAGTACTAGGTACTCCTTTTTCATTTAGATAGAGGTTGAGCTAGATATCTAGGGGCCCCCATTATTTTAAAGGAGACTTTAAGTTTGACTAAACTCTGATAGGCCTCCCCTGCAGATCCCCATATCCACTGGGACAGTCCTTGTCCCCATCAACATGGAGATGATATGCCTTACAGAGGGGAGGGTTTGCACCTCCCCCCATAAGGTACCCTCCCAATCTTGAGGTCATGTGGTCTGCTATGGTTCAAGAGGCACAATCAGAATGAAGCTGGCTGGGAATTTTCATTTACAACCAATAGCACTTTTTCACTAAATGTCACTTTTGAAGGAGTATATTTTGCTGGTGGGCATCTTCACATGCAGTATGAAGGCTGCTTGTATGAACGGTTTCTATGGAGACAGAATCAAAAATGTATACTGTACTTTGTATGTAAGAGAGGAGAGGCACATACTTACTGTACAGGTGAAACTTGAAAAATTAGAATATCGTGCAAAAGTTCATTTATTTCAGTAATGCAACTTAAAAGGTGAAACTGATATATGAGATAGACTCATTACATGCAAAGCAAGATAGTTCAAGCCGTGATTTGTCATAATTGTGATGATTATGGCTTACAGCTCATGAAAACCCCAAATCCACAATCTCAGAAAATTAGGCATTTGAGGGCTTGAAAGACCAATTGAGAGCTGTCAAAAGCACACTGGCAACTGTAACAGGCCTTGCATATACACCGTGTTCCAAATTATTATGCAAATTCTATTCAAGTGTCACAAAGATGAAATATTTTGTTTTTCAGTGTAACTCATGGATGGCATTGTGTGTCAGGGCTCTTTTGATCACTGAAAACAATCTCAGACACCTGTGATAATTAGATTGGCCGGTGAGCCCAATTTACGGAAAAACTACTAAAGGAGGGTGTTCCACATTATTAAGCAAAGCACCATTTTCAAGCAATATGGGGAAGAAAAAGGATCTCTCTGCGGCCGAAAAGAGTGAAATAGTTCAATGCCTTAGGCGAGGTATGAAAACATTAGATATTTCACGAAAACTTAAGCGTGATCATCGCACTATTAAGAGATTTGTGGCTGATTCAGTGCACAGACAGGTTGGTGCAGATAAAGGCACATTGAGGAAGATTTCTGCCAGATCCATGCATCGGATCAAAAGAGCAGCTGCTAAAATACCATTACATAGCAGCAAACAGATATTTGAAACTGCTGGTGGCTCTGGAGTCCCACGGACATCAAAGTGTAGAGTCCTCCAGAGTCTTCCTACTGTGCATAAACCTCCTACTCGGCCACCAATAACCAGTGCTCACAAGCAGAAATGGCTGCACTGGGCAGAAAAATACATGAAGACTAATTTTCATACAGTCCTGTTCACTGATGAGTGCCGTGCAACCATGGATGGTCCCGATGGATGGAGTAGTGGATGGTTGGTGGACGGCCACCCTGTTCCAACAAAGCTGCGACGTCAGCAAGGCGGTGGTGGAGTCATGTTTTGGGCCAGAATCATGGGAACAGAGCTGGTCGGCTCCTTTAGTGTCCCTGAAGGTGTAAAAATGACCTCTGCAAAGTATGTGGAGTTTATGACTGACCACTTTCTTCCCTGGTACAGAAAGAAGAACTATGCTTTCCTTAACAAAATCATCTTCATGCATGACAATGCACCATCTCATGCTGCAAAGAATACCTCTGCATCAATGGCTGCTATGGGGATAAAAGGAGAAAGAGTCATGATGTGGCCTCCATCCTCCCCTGACCTCAATCCTATTGAAAACCTTTGGAGCATCATCAAGCAAAAGATCTATGAGGGTGGGAGGCAGTTTACATCCAAACAGCAGCTCTGGGAGGCTATTCTGACATCTTGTAAACAAATTCAAGCAGAAACTGTCCAAAAACTCACAATTTCAATGGATGCAAGACTTGTGAAGCTGCTATCAAATAAGGGGTCCTATGTTACAATGTAACGTGACCTGTTAAAATGTTTAAAAAGTTAAAATTTTGCTAAAAGTTTGATTGAAATAGCTTTTGATTTCAGTAAATATGCTGCAAACACAACAAATGACAATTTTCAGTTCTTTACAACCTATAAAGAGTTTTGAAACTTACTGTGCGTAATAATTTGGAACGGTGCATTGTAAGTTTTGTACGTTTAAAAAAACTCCTGTTATCATTAGGAGGTTTGTTCAATAAAATGTGAATTGTACTCTTAATAGTTGATAACATGAGAATTATGCTGACTGTTATTTACATCAATTATTTAGGTAAAAGAGAAAAATATAATTTGCATAATAATTTGGAACACGGTGTAGAATATAAAGCACATGCACTAGTAGACAGAATGAAAATAAAAACACTGCAGAAAACAATATTCATTTCATTACGGATTTAAAAGTAAAATGTACATTACTATTTATTGAACATTTCTAACTTGAGCTATCTTTTGAGAAACAGTCAAGTCAATGTGTTTAGTTATACCTTCTTAGACATACCTGTACAAAGTTTTATACATACTGCAGTTTGGTCTGTGTTTGTTTGTTGTATTTTTTTTCCCCTTAACCTGATTTGCTGAAATCTCTGGATCTGACTGCTTGCTTGTTCTGGCCCTGCTAGGACTCTGCCTGTCCTGATGTTGGTTTCTTCTTTATTCCTTTACATTCTTTTGTTTTGACCCTTGGCTCTGGTCATCTTCCTCAATGACCTCAGGCAATTCTTCTTAACTACTCATCCACACCTTTTGCACAGACTTTTCCCACCCTGATAAGACTTTGACTCAACAGACTACCTCACATTTCCTAGCCTGCCCTTAGTGAAGAATAAACTCCACCAGAGCTGGCATTGCTGACTTCCCATTCTGCATGTGGTAGTTGCCTGGCCTTAACCAGTTAGAGCCAGTTAACATACATGTACGTGATCAGGTATTTCCAGGTAGGGGATGCATGCGCCCACCACCCCAGCTGTGCTGTCATTCGCTACAGCACAAGCTGATCAGCGGGTCCCCACCAATGATTTATGGCCAGGCCCACTGACCAGCCAAGCAAATGACAGAAGAGAGGCCTGAGTTGATTAACAACATAGGGTTCTCTATGAGTGTAGGGAGTGTAGCCTGAGCTTCTACCTCACTGATAACAACCTTCTTGACCCTTTACAGTCTGGCTTTTGCTCACTCCACTCCACTGAAACTGCCCTAATAAAACTCACTAATGATCTACTAACTGCTAAAACCAATGGCCACTACTCCATACTCTTACTACTTGACTTCTATGCGGCTTTTGATACTGTTGACCATCCCCTCCTCAAAAAAAAACTCCACTCTCTTGGCCTTTGAGGCTCTGCTCTCTCCTGGTTCTCCTCCTACCTATTGCAGCGCTCCTTCAGCATTACCTATAACTCTGGCTCCTCCTCTCCACTCCCTATTTCTGTATTGGTCCCTCAAGGTTCTGTCCTTGGACCCCTACTCTTCTCCATCTACACCTCCTCCTTTGGTCAGTTGATAAACTCCAATGGCTTTAAGTACAATCTCTATGCTGGTGACACACAAATCTATCTTTCTACCCCTCACCCCTTCAGTCTCCTCTTGCATTACTAACCTACTAAGTGACATATCAGCATGGATGTCACTCCACTTCCTCAACCTCAGTCTTTCCAAAACTGAGCTTTTAGCATTCCCTCCAGCCCGTGCCCCCTCCCCTGACTTCTCCATCAAGATCAATAACACAACCATCAGTCCCTTCCCTCATGCCAGGGTGCTAGGTGTAATCCTAGACTCCCATCTGTCCTTTCAGCACCAAATCCAATTGCTGTCCAAATTTTGTAGACTGTACCTCTGCAACATCTCCAAGATACGCCCGTTCCTAACCTCGGAAACCACTAAGCAACTTATTCACTCCCTTGTTATCTCTTGCCTTGACTATTGGAACTTCCTCCTCATTGGCCTACCTATCTCTACAGGGAAGCCTATCCTGCCCTCAGCTAATAATGGAATCTTCTACTCCTCCTACCAGTCCATCCCCCACAGTTACTACCTTTTGTACCACTAGCCACTCCCTCTTAGATTGTAAGCTCCAAGGAGCAGGGCCCTCCTAACCCTCTTGTATTGAACTATATTGTTGCTGTATTGTCTCCCGTTATATTGTAAAGTGCTGAGCAAACTGTTAATAATAATGTGGCTGTTTTTTTTCTCTCTGTAAAGCAGGGTAAAAAAACAGTCAAATTGCTTATTAAAAGCAGCACACAGTACACACTTTCCATTTGGTAGGCACACAGTTAACCCTTTGATTTCCCCTAGATGTTAACCCCTTCCCAGCCAGTGTCAGGTCCACCATCGGGGGGGACCCCCAGTATTCTATAGGGGGCCCAGGCACACAGGGGAGCAGGAGGATCAGTGAAGTGAGGAAGGCAATAGCAGAAGGATGCCTTGTGTGTGCCTGCAGCAGCTGAAAGCCACTTTTTCCCCTTCTCCCTCCTGCTAGCTTTCAGCTGCTGGAGGGAGAGACACAGACATGGGCAGATGGAAGGGGTGCTGGAGTGGGCTGTGCCCACCCATACTTCAGTTCTGTCCCCCTCCAGGCCAACCCTTCCTTGGATGTTGTGTCCGTTGAGTGGCCGTTGAGCTCCTTCCCTCACCCCCACCCACACTCAGATCCAGGACAAGGGGACGGCAGCCTGGAGGCTGGAGCAGTGAGAGGAGAAGTGGCAGAGAGGAAAGATACAGGAGGAGGTATGCTGTGTTGTGCTCTCTGGGCTCCCCCAACCTGTCAGAACAGCATTGGTACAGCACCAGATCGCTCTTAGATTGCATTGGACTGTACACAAAATTTGATTAGTGCCTCTTATCTCCTCCTATTTGGGAAAGGGCAGTAATCAAATTGTGTGTGTGTGTGTACAGTCCAATATGATCTAAGGGCGGTCCTGTCTCATGTGCTGTACCAGTGCTGCTCTAACAGGAGGTGAGAGCCCAGAAAGCACAACACAGCACACCTCCTCCTGGCTTTGTACTGGTTTCCTCCTGTAAATTGAGGGGGGAGGTAAGGTTTCGAGCTTACTGCTTACGGGCAAATTGTACATAGAGGGGGGAATAATAGTTTGTGCTTGGGATGTTTGTGGAGGAGGGCTGATGGGTAGCTATCTGTGCTTGGAAAAGTAGTGGGAATTTGGTGGGGTGGAGAGATAAGAGGAATGGGGGGGGGGGGTATGTGCTAGAAGGAGGGTTTGGGGTATTTTAGCTGGGAGGAAGGATTGGGGGGGACTTGAGCCAGGAGGAGGGATTGGGGGGGAATTGTGCTGGAAGGGGGGGGTGTGTGCTGGGAGGGGGGATTGAGAAAAGAAGATTTGTGCTAGGATGGAAACTTTGAGGAACAAGAAGATGTGTGCTGGGGGGCAATTTTTTGGGGAGGCTGAGGGGGATTTCTGCTAGGAGGGGGAATTGGGGTGGGATTTAGGCCTGGAGGTGGGAATGGGGGCCAAAGATTTGTGCAGGGAGGGGGGATTTGAACTGGGAGGAGGAAGAATATTTGCATTTTTTTGGCTTGCAGATGGAATTTATGCTTACTGGGTGAGTGTGCTGATTAGTGTTTTTATTTTTTAGGGTGAGCCATTTATGCTGAGCCAGGATGCTCACACATGGATGACGAGTGATCTTCACCCTGGAAGCATTTTATTGAAAATATTGTTTTGATATTCTCACGGAGAAGGGGGGCTGTCAGATAGGCTGTATGGGGAATACAATTATTTTTTAAATGTCTGAAGTAAAATTGTAACATGCCCAATTCCTTTAAATAACATACCTGGGGGTCGGGGGTATCCCCCTTTCCTCTTTCCTGCCTATGAAGGGTGCATCTCTGTGTGCATCTAAAGAAAGTGTGATGACTATTTATTAAGAAAAATGATATTATCCCAAATAGGGAATTCTAAGCTGACTGTGATGGGTTAATATCCTTGGTTGATTTCAGGTGACCTTCTAGGAAGCTACCATAAACAATGAGTGGAAGAGACATGTTTAAAATACAATATGGTTAAACCACTATTTGAATTTTTCAAACACAGTACCGTAATTGACAATCCTGGGACTAAAACCTTATTGACTCTAGTTCTCTCAAAACCTTGGAAATGTGTGATCCCCAAACAAAACCTCTGAGCTATCACAATCAGCTATTGAATTCTCGAGGTTAAAATCCAGTCCAGTAAATAACAACTCTCAGGGATGCTTAAAATTTCTGTTTACCCTAATTACCCAACAATGGATAGAAGCTTCCTATGTCATATATCCTTGAACTGTGCGCTCAGCTCATGAGAAAAAAAAAACGTGGTTCATTTAAGATTACAAAAAAAAAAAGTGTGGCAACTGAAATATTATCAAAGGTATATACCCACACACCAAAATCTATTCAACAAAGTTGGCTACTGCATACCACTCAACTGAAGATCATGAAGTTATAAAATATAAGATGGTTTGTGAGCTGGGTAATTTATATATTTCCAAAGGAAATCAGCCATCCCAATACAGCTCATATCAGAAAAATGAGACACCACATATATTCACATATTTCTATGGTCCTTATCCAAGAGTTAGTGGAGAAATCATTTATACCTGAATAGGACCCATATATTTTATCCATAAAGACATACTGTTTATATCAGAGTCATCATTAAGATCACCAGTTCATTTGTGATACCTGACTGTCCCCGGTGGACAGGTATGGAACTTTTATAGGTACGCAAATTTCTTAACTGTCCAATCAACAAGCCCGTTGGGAGGTCCTTCGGAACAAAGGACTTGTATGGTATAAAATGACACACACCTCAAATTGAAAAAAACTTCTATGAACTACAACTTCTAAGAACTACTTCTTCTTAAATAACTACTTCTGGAGTACTTCACTAAATCACTTTTAAAAATCACTTCTTGATCACTTCTGAGCTACTTCTGAAACAACTTCTTAACTACTCTACTACTACTATATACTGCACTATACTCACTTGTTTCCCGCTACCTGCGGCCATCTTGCTGAGAACTTCCAGCTGCCATTTTGTTTTTGAAGGCCATTTTGAAGGAAAAGATTTTTGCCAGAGACACTGATGCTCATTTAAATTCTGGTGCCTGACTGACCAGAAACATTTTCTTTTTCCAACTGCATCCCACTGGGAGGCCTCAAAAATCGAGATTCTGGGAGTGGTGAGGCTGTGCCAAAATACTGAAATTTTCTTTTATATTTAAACTTAAGATTTATAACATTTTATTGTGTGGTTAGGAGTGTACTAAGGTTATCTGTATAATTATTACTATAACTTTTTGGGTATTGGTACTGAGATCATATACTGCATACTAACTGATTTGTAGTGTTTTTGTGGTGCTAATTATCAGAGATACTTTCTTATTTCCCTACGGCCGTGGGAAATTGGAAATAATATCTGAAGCACCATAGGTTGCAACTAACCACTCAAAATTTTGTTTTAAGTCATTTGATAACCATATCTTGTATGGTACTATAGAGATAAGCATACTATATCTTTGATTGAATATATTTGAATATATTCATTACCAGTATTTTGCATTTGTATTAATATATATATAAATATTTGTACATAAATAAATGTATTTATTTATTTATCAAAAAGGCAAAATTTTTGTATATGGTAATGAAATCATATTGGTGAAAAGAACTCAAGGAATATTATTAAGTGGTGATCAAATTATTAGGGTGTCCAAATTATTGGTTTATTTGCCGTATTTTAATGGCTGGAGGCACTGCAATATTTTGTTCAAGGGAGTTGACACCGTCCTGTTTATTTAGAATAAATTTTATCATAAACCACCACAAAAGTGCTGCAGCAACACTGACATTTAGACAGAAAAAGGTTAAACATTGGTGGCAAATGACGTCATCGACAGCTTCTTTTATAAAATAAACAGCACACACAATCCACCAATGGTCTATGTCTTTTGGGGCTCATTTGGTGGAGGGGTCCGTTTGCTTTTTTTTTCTCTTTAAAGAAGCTGGCAATGATTCTCATTTGCACTGTAAACAGTATCCATTTTTCTTTATAAGTCGCCCACACACATACCAGATCCTTTGAGTCTAGCATGGATTTTAAGGGAATACTCTACCTAAAAAAAAAACATTTGGAAACTCAAGCACTGCTCGAGGGCCCAGGGTCAGCAGGGGGCCCCATGAGATGCCCCTGGTACCTTTTTCATAGGCTTTTTTCAGTTTGGGCAAGGACACAGGGGCCCCATGATCCCCTATTGCCCGGGGACCCCCTGAGTTGTCAGTTCGCCCCTGCTCCACACACACACAAAAGTGTGCGGTCCCATTAATAATCCATACCATAATCCGAGCATGCACCCTGGCCAGCCTTGGGTATGGACTAGCATACACCTCCACCCTTCCCTCCTGAACTATACCAAGCTACGTGCCCTTGACATGGAGAGAAGTGCCTTGCTCAGGGGACTCTCCAGGAAAAGCACTTTGTCCCCATGACATACCCACAACCCTGGCCCAGTGGTTTTGGGGGTCTAAAAGCAGGGGGGACAGCCCACACATATGTAAGAGGCTCAGGCATCCCGAGTGGCCTTGATATTCTGAGCAGGGGTGGACTGTGCTGGGGACAGGGGGCAATAAGGCAACAAAGCTCCACAGTAACTGCACAGGCCTGCTCCCTCACTTTCTTCCCTCTCATCTCTTTGTCTGAGAATTGGGTCACATGATGGACAGCCCCACCCACTAATTGCTGGACTCAGGAGCAGAGAAGGAAATACCTGCTGTCAGCCTGAGGTACCTGGAAGGGGGCTAGAGGTTCCATGTGACCAGGGGTAAGGGTGCAGTCATTGTGGAGTAGACAGAGTTTGGGGAAAGTTTTTTTATAAACTTTAGAAGTTGATGGAAGCTCTGTGTTTACATGGAGGAACTACACCCTGGAATACACAGAGGAAGAACAACGGCTGAGAGGGGTTATAGACTGGGGTGGGGGGAATACAAGGGTAAAGGAGGGTAGATTGGGGGAGTGTAAAGGTAAAGGTGGTATAGATGGGGGGTAAAATTAATGGGGAGATAGATTGGGGGGATGCAAGGGTAAATAGGGATACACTGGGGAGGGGTAAGAGAAAAAGGGGATAGATTTGGGGGGGATGTAAGGGTAAGGGGGATAGATTAGGGGTATGTAATGGCAAAGGGGGGTTGTAAGAGTAACATGGTATGGCGGAAATGAGACTAGTAGGAAAGAACTACATGCTGTAGCGGATGTATGGCAGGTATTTGGGAGATTTTAACCATCTCCTGCATCATGTCTGCAGCCTCTAAACATCTCCTTTATCATGTGTGCAGTTTGCAACCATCTCTTGTATCCAGCGGCGGACTGACCATTTGGAAACTTGGGCACTGCCCGAGGGCCCGGGGTCAGTAGGGGGCCCCATGAGATGCCCCTGGTACCTTTTTCATAGGCTTTTTTGAGTTTGGGCAAGGACACAGGGGCCCCATGATCCCCTTTTGCCCGGGGGCCCCATGAGTTGTCAGTCCGCCCCTGCTTGTATCATGTCCACAGTCTCCAACCATCTCCAGTATCATGTCTACAATCGCTAACCATCTCCGATATCATGTCCGCAGCCACTAACTATCTCCAGAATCATGTCCTCAGTCTCTAACCATCTCTTACTGTATATCATGTACGCAACCTCTGACCATCTTTTATATCATGCCCACAGTCTCTGACCATCTCTTATATTATGTTCACAGTCTGACCATCTCTTGTATCATGTCCACAATCTCTGATTATCTCATGTCTGCAGTCTATGAGGGGGAGCTTGGAGAGGAGTCAAGAGCACTGCCAGGATGAGGGTCATGGAAGGAATCAGATGTGTATGGACTGTTGAGAGGAGATTAGAGGATGAAACTAGAGCTGCCAATCTGGAGCCCAGAGAGGACCATCTGAGGGGAGAAGGTCAGTGACAGTGCCACAAAGCTAGTTTGAGGGAGGGTCACTGATGTAAGGAGTGAAAACAGTTTATTAGTTTTTTTGTGTTGGTTTTAGGAATCAATTAGTTTTTCTCTGCAGCTTGGTCTCTTAATGTGGTTTAGTACTTACATTTTTAGTACTTGCTCCAGTAGCCAAATATTTTTTCTTCAGCATCCTGAATTTCCTGTACTTTTTGCATATTTTCTTTTTGATGCAATTGATAAATGTTTACTTTATATATCAGTTTTCTTTGCTGGATATTTTACTATTATTTGTATATTTTAACATTCTTTAATTCAATCAAGATTACTGAAGTTCACGTGACAAGCTTGTAGTTATTATGTATGCGATGTTCTAGATTTTGTGTTATGTATTCAGATTGCACATCTAGACCTAATTTTTTAACATTGTGACCTTGTTTTTTTATCGTGCTCCTGTAGTCCTGAAGAAGGGGGAGTGGTGTTGCTCCTGAAATACATTGAATGTTATGACTTTTATACCAACAATTAAAATGATCTTGGTCTCTTTTACCTGGTTATGGGCTGGTGCTCCTGTCTGTATTTCTATGGTTTAAGCTAGGGGTGAAAATTATTATTATTATACAGGATTTATATAGCACCAACAGTTTGCACAGTGCTTTACAAAATGAAGGTAGACATTACAGTTACAATACAAGGAAACAGAGGAAACAGAGGGCCCTGCTCGTTAGAGTTTACAATCTAGGAGATTGGATCAATTCACTTTGTGCTTAGTAGTCTGATAAATGCTATTTTTTAATATTTTAAATAAATATTCGCCCAGGGAAGGGAATAATGGACTCCACTCTTGCCAATCACTGGTACAGTGGATTTTCCGTAAATTATCCATATCTAGTTAGACCTTTGGGTTTCACACCTCATATATACTGTATATCTTTATTTGGGATTTCCTGAACTAGAAGACCACACATAGGAAGTGGTTTTAATACATTTCAAAGAACAAACTGTTGAATTTCAGTTGTAGTACAAAGAGAAACCTTTCCAAACACCATGCTGCACCTTTACCTTTTGATCCTGATTCCATTTACAGCATGTATGTATTTATAGAACACAGACATATCTATTTTCATATACGCCATATTCCTACATTTTATACCTATTTCTTTTTATCCTTTCTTGCTAGATGGAAACAATGATATTAAGCAAATCCATCTATCTCATACTAAGGCTGGAGGGAAGTTTTTAAAAGTTCGAATTGAATGCAGTGCGCAGGAAGGTTCCAATCTTTTTTGGTATTCCCAGAAACCAAATGAAGCCTTGAAGAGGATTATCTCTGTTGTTGGTGAGAAGAATGTCTTTGATGAAGGGCTTTTACTTGAAAAGTTTTCGGCTCATGTAATGCAAATGAAAGGCAAAAATGTGAAATATCAACTTGATATAAATAATATCACATATGACGATGCAGCCAATTACTTCTGCGCAAAAGGAGCCTCGTTTAGAATTTCTCATCAGGTGTTCAGCTCTGGTGCCAAACTCATTGTAACAAGTAAGTACTCCTTATCCTTCCTTTCCAACAGACTAAGGGCTCTATCACACAGGCGTTGAATTCTGTAGCAACCTATAGCATCTACAGCATTAATGAGCATTTTGGTTGCATTGCACAGGCGTTCATGTTGCACCAGGCAACGCTCCTCAAACATCCTGTGAGATGTTTTTTTTTTTATTTTCTACAAGGCTAAAATGGGAAATTATCACTTTCGATGCTTTGCAATAGCCACCATCTGCTACCTATTTTAACAATTTTCAGTGGCATTGATAGGTAGTCAGGAAGCAGTAAAAATGCAACCCAACCACCTATTTTCAATGTCTGTGTGATAGAGCCCTTTCGCTTTTTAAGTACCAACATCTTGTAGCAATATGGTATCCAGGCCATTAGAATTCCCACAGTTTCCACTGTACAATAATGAAATACTCAGAGTCCAGTTACAATCAGGGGCGGACTGACAACTCATGGGGCCACTGGGCAACAGGGGATCATGGGGCCCCTGTGTCCTTGCCCAAACTCAAAAAAGCCTATGAAAAAGGTACCAGGGGCATCTCATGGGGTCCCCTACTGACCCCAGGCCCTCGGGCAGTGCCCGAGTTTCCAAATGATCAGTCTGCCCCTGGTTACAACTCAGCAGTTGGTGTGTGGCACTGTCTGGCAGGATCAGCACAGTTGATGTGCCCAACTCAGTGCATCGCATTGTTCATTTAAAAAAAAACAAAAAAAAACACTTTATTAAGTTTGATCGTTTTTTGTGGTATGTAAAACTTGTATGTTGGTTTTCCAATCCCTGGATCAGAAACAATATGCACAAAAAGTGTAACTATTGTTGTTTTAGAGCAGTATCCCTTCCCTGGGGAAGAATCTGCACTAAAGTATTTGAAACGCATTGGATGTAGGCTGAATGCACTTGTAGTCCCTCAAATGAGGTTGCAAGATGAATATCAGCTTCAAGAGATATTGCTAATTTTGCTATGCAATAATTATTAATATTGTCAAGCAAGTATGCTTTCAAGACTTGTTATATTCTATAGGGGAAATATGTACTGATGTGTTAAATAAAATGTCAAATCTTCTTTTAAAAAATTGTCTGACATATATTTTAAGGTTGCCTTAAAAATCCTACCAAATATAAGGTATAAATCTCTCCGTTAGAAAAATAGGGATGATGGCAACTACACCCTAGGTTACACCGGATAACTCTTTTATCTAGGTTTATTTTACCTTGTCATGCGGTGGAACTATGCTGGAATAGCCACCCAACAAAATTTCACCGCATCTGGTGTGAATATACCCATTGAATAATTATTGAATCACGATTGTAATAGACTTGTGTTTTCCATATATAAAAGTATGTTGCTATGGATTTTAGGCTCACATTCACAACATCTGAGTTTTGGAATTTTTTGCTGCATTCCATAATATATTATTATTAGTATATTTAAGCAGGTCATAGACCAGTCAACAAACGAATGATATTTGTGAAAAGTTTGTTTTTGGCATCAGCAGTGTGCTAGCTGTGACACGCTATTTTTGTGCCACAAGCGAAGGAGCCTGATCTAACATGCTGCGTTTATTTTAGAAAATTGAAACAATTGATGGCACAATTGTATGAGCTATTTTCGTTTTTCGATTGACAGTAACTTTTGTTTTTCAACTCATTTATGGCCTGCTTTAGAGTTAGTTCACCTAAAACCGATAATTTAGAGTTCTGTTAATAGGAAAATTAATCATTTAAATAAAACTGAACCTTTTTTTTATTGTGAGATTGCAGGAACTGAGATTATATGATGGTGAAAGGACATTCATTTGATCTGCATTTAAAAGAACTGATCAATATATACACTCACTGACCACTTTATTAGGAACAACTTGCTAGTACCAGGTTGGACCCCCCTTTTGGTCCATATTGGCATGATAGCTTCACACAGTTGCTGCAGATTTGTCTGCTGCACATCCATAAAGGAAATCTCCCGTTTCACCACATCCCAAAGGTGCTGATTGAGATCAGGTGACTGTGGAGGCCATTGGGGTACAGTGAACTCATTGTCATGTTCTTTGAAACCAGTTTGAGATGATTGAGCTTTGTGACATGGTGCATTATCCCGCTGGAAGTAGACATCAGAAGATGGAAACACTGTAGTCGTAAAGGGATGGACATGGTCAGCAACAATACTCAGGTAGGCCATGGCATTTAAACAAAGCTAAATTGGTACTAAGGGCCCAAAGTGTACCAGAAAATATCCCCCACACCATTACACCACCACCACAATCTTGAACCATTGATGCAAGGCAGGATGGATCCATGTTTTCATATTGTTTGCGCTAAATTCTGACCCTATCATCTGAATGTCACAGGTGAAATCAAGACTCATCAGACCATGCAACGTTTTTCCATTCTTCTATTGTTGTTGTTCTATTGTTGTTTCCATTATTCAATTCCATTTTTAGTGAGCCTGTGAGAATTGTAGCCTTTGTTTCCTGTTCTCAGCTGACAGGAGTAGCACCCAGTGTGGTCTTCTGCTGCTGTAGCCCATCTGCTTCAAGGTTTGGCATGCTATGCATTCAGAGATGGTATTCTGCATACCTTAGTTGTAACAGGTGGTTATTTGAGTTAATGTTGCCCTTCTACTATCTCAAATCAGTCTGCCTATTCTCCTCTGACCTCTGACATCAACAAGTAATTTGTTTTTGACTATTCTCTGTAAACCCTAGAGATGGTTGTGCATGAAAATCCTAGTAGACTAGCAGTTTTCGAAATACTCAGACAGCCCGTCTGGCACCAACAACCATGCCACGTTCAAAGTTACTTAAATCCCCTTTCTTCCCCATTCTGATCCTCGGATTCAATATAAGCAAGTCATCATCACAACATCTAAATGCCTAGATGCACTGAGTTGCTGCCATGTGATTGGTTGATAAGCAATTTGTGTTAGCAAGCAATTGAACAGGTGTACCTAATAAAGTGTCCGGTGAGTGTATTGTAGCAATATTATTATAGGCTTCATTTATATAGGATCCACTGTAAAGCACAGTGTAGGCAGAAGCCCTGGGTGTCCCAATTTAGCCAAAGAGTTATGGGTGAATTTTTTAGGAGTAATTCTCATGCCTATTTAGCTGAATGACCCCTTACTAAAATGATATTAAAGGCAACTAAAAAAAAATAAATACCAAACATGTCATACTTACCTGCTTTGTGCAGTGGTTTTGCACAGAGAAGCCGCAACCCTCCTCTTCTCGGGTCTCTTGCTATAGGGGCACCCAAGCAGGCTTGCTCCCAGACCGCTGCTCTGCGTGTCCATTCAAACACAGAGCCATGGCTTGGCCATGCCCCTCTCGCTCCTCATTGACTCACTGGCTGTGATTGACAGCAGCGCGATCCAATGGCCACTCTGCTGTCCCAGCCAATGAAGAGGGAGAGTCCTCGGAGAGCTGAGGCTCTTGTGCACTTCACTGTATCATGATGGGGCTCAGGTAAGTATTGGCGGGGATGCTACACACAGAAGGCATGAAGTTTAAGGGCTGTCATCCCAATCCTTTTTCACAAACAGGTGATTCACTGGCCTGAAAAACAGCATGTTCATATTAGAAGTCATTCATGTTCCAGGCTACTGATTCACTGAATAAAAGGGGTGACAGACCTCAAGCTTGAATGTTATAAAAGAATGGCACCTCACTTATTTCTATTCTAATAAATTGCCTTTGAGATATAAAGTACAATTACAGCCACATAGAAAGCATTGCTAATCAGACTGATAACACAGGTCTGCAAAAAAATTTTTTTCAAGATCTGTTTTGGTTATTCCACATAATCTTTATGTTTTTTGGTGCACTGAATCCGAAAATGACCTCCATTTTGTCATAGGACATCACGTTTCCTGACAATTTAGGTAACTATGTTAAATAAGGCAATACCTCAAAATAAATGGAAATAGACTTATAAAATTAAAGTTTTATTACAATTTTTTCATGAAAATCCTTTTTTGAACTGAAATGAGCTCACCTACACACTAAACTCGATTATTCTTCCCTGTGAGGCTCCTATTGGTGCATTTACGCTTGTGAGTAGCATCTGGAATGTCTCTCTGAAGCATTCAACAGTAGTCTACCATCATTGTAATGCTCCATTTTCCCTGGTATCTCCTTTCCATCTCTTTAATGTCTTGGTGGAATCGTTCACCTTGTTCCTCACTCACAGCTCCCACATTTTCAGGAAAGTAGTCAAGGTGGGACTGGAGGAAATGCACTTTCAAACTCATCAGGCAACCTAAAGCTTGAAATGCTTTCAGCATTCATCCGACAATCTTTTTGTAGTGAGGATCTTTGTTATTGCCTAAACATTTCTGTACAACTTCTTTAAATGCAATCCACCCTTCTTTTTGAGGATATGTCATGGTATTGACAAACTCTTGATCAACTATAAGCCATGTAATGTCTGGTCCGACGAAAACACCTTCCTTCAATTTTGCCTCCGACAGGCCTGGAAACGTGGTGACCAAGTATTTGAAGCCTTCTCCATCTCTTGGAAGTGATTTTACGAATTGCTTCATCAATCCCAATTTTATGTGGAGAGGTGGTAGAAGAACTTTATGGGAAGGTACCAAAGTTTCTCCGAGGACATTTTTTTCACCAACTGTTAGCATCCTCGGCTGCCAACTCTTCTAGGTCCAGTGATTTTGTCAGTCTTGACTGTCCCATAGACACAGAAAACAAGGGTATTTGGTATACCCAGCTTGTTGCCCGAGCAGCATGCACAAGACCTTCAAGTCCCCACACACTTGCCAACCATGGTCTTCATATTTAAGTTTACGAAGCACCAATTCCAAGTTTTCATAGGTTTCCTTCAAGTGTACGGAGTGACCTACAGGTATGGAAGCGTAAAAACCACCGTTGTGGAGTAAAACTGCTTTGAGACTTCTTTTTGAAGAATCTATAAAAAGACGCCATTGCTCTGAATCATATTGTATTTTAAACTGACCCATCAGACCTTCGACATCGATGCAATATACCAACTTGTCTTCCTGGGCGAAGTAAGGAACGAACTCCTTTTCACGATGTCTGAACCATGTAGATGACACTCCTGGCAACAATAAATTCCTGCTTTTCAGCCTTGATCCGAGTAACTCAGCAGCATCTTTGGAAAAATCAAGTCTCTTACCAAATCATTCATCTCCTCCTGAGAAAACAATTTTGGTCTTGTATCATCTTCAAAGTCAGAACTTGATTCGTCATCTGGTTCAGGTATGACTTCACCATCATCGGAGCTAGGTATCTCTTCCAAGGTAGCAGGGGGCTTGGGTACTGATATATCTGTGCCATGGGGGATGGGACGAATTGCTGAGTGAAGACTGGGGTATGAAATGGAATGCTTCCATTTGGAATTAAACCCTTTCACATTGCATGAACAAAAGTAACAGTCGTCACTATGGTTCTTTTGCTCTCGCCATACCATAGGAATCCCATAATGGAAACATTTTTTCTTACCCTTGAACCAGTTTCGGAGGTCCTCAGCACACCGTTTGCACACTTTATGAGGCGCCCAAACGTTATCTTGATCTCCAATTTTTAGTCCAAAGTATGCAAAGTATACTTTTTTCACAAAGTATGTAATATTCTGTTGTTGCTTCAACACTGTATATTCACCACAGATGAAACAGAAACTGTCTGGCGAATTAATACACTTTCGTGGAGCCATAACATAACGGTTGAAGAATGACGAGCTAACATGAACTGCGATGAAAAAGTGTGAACAGCCTAGAACCAAGAACCTGATGATGACTCGTGCACAAGTGGGGATGCAGGAGAGAGCAGCTCTGTGTCTGTACACGAGATGTCACAGTGCTGGCCACGCCCCCCTGCACTGACCAGAGCTGCTGCTATCTGCCCTGTGTCTCCCCCTCACTGGATTCTTCAGGAAAGATTAACCCCTTCTACCATTAGAAGCACAGACTCAGGGCTGAGGCTTACACATACAGCATGCTGCTGAGTATCCCAGTAGTCAGACATGTCACTCAGAGCAGCACTTGTATTCACCCCCTTTGCCGGGGGGGAGAGGTAGAGATTGTTTACCTGCAAATAACAACAAAGGGCCAGAAGAGAACGAGGGAAATGAGGAAATAGAATTTTTTTTCCCTAAAACTTGCTTAGCTTATGTATATATTGCTGACCATCAGATTTACACTGCTATATTTCTTTTTACATAACTCGGACAACCCCTTTAAGTTTTTTTGGGCATTTTATATCTTAAATGCACTTATGTGAATTAATTAATAGTAATTTGGACTTTAAATTTGGTTAAAAGCCCATAATATAAAAAAAATACCAAACATTTTAAACATTTGATAAATTTGAAGACAGTTTTGCATTTTGTGGCAAATCATGACGTCTAGGAGTTTTTTCAATATTTTATTTGTTTTCAGCAAACCAAAATACATGGAAATTAGATGAAAATAATCAAACAGCTTTTTAGTCACAGACCTGTGTAATTGATAACGGGTCAGGGTATTGGAAGAATGGGCCATTCTAGACCTTTTTTGACTAATATTGGTTCAATGGCACCTCCAGGGCTTCAATAAAGATGGGGAGATATCATGTTAGACTTCCTTAAAAATATTAAAATGGATGTAAAGTCCACTTTTTAACTTTTACCTACAGGTAAGCCTATACCAAGGCTTACCTGTAGGTACAGTGAATATCTTCTAAACTTGCACTGTTTAGGAAATATTCACACAGCATGCAGCTGGAGATGTAATTGGCGCATGTACTCTGTACGTATCTTCTGAGCACCGTGTCATGGCTCCTGCCCAAATGTGTGGGAGCACCATCATCGTGGCCCCGGCCATCCATACAGCTGGAGTCTACAAACCCGGAAGGAAGATTGGGTGAAGATGGATACACCTGGAAGCCATGACAGCACTGTGCCGGGGGGCTCCGTGTCCAGATAAGTCTGTCATAATGTGCTAGTATGGGATGCATACTAGTACATTATGGGTTAAACCTGCAGGGGCCAGATTTCTTTTTATTATTATGTTTGTGGTGGTTTACTACCGATTTAATAATCATGAATCTTATACTTCAGATCTGTTTAAAACTCATGTTATAAATGTTGGAACTTGCTAAAAGAGGTTTGCTTGTAACTGAAAATGTTCTAAAAATCATTTCTATTCAGATGATTCACAGTCAGTGAAGCCTCCCACTGTAACCATCTTGAAGCTTTCCAAAGAAGATGTGGCCAGAACAGGAGAAGAGATATATGTGTGTTCCCTGCAGAACTTCTTCCCTGATGTGATCACAGTGACCTGGAATGAAGAAGGAAGTGAAGAAGAACTGGAGGCAGAGCAGGGGGATGCTATATTTGATGCTACCACTCAAACATATTCTGTGAACAGCTGGATTGCAGTAAAAAAAACTAATCTAAAGAAGACTTTTATATGCAATTACAAGCATGAAGGCATAAACTCTTCTCAATCATGGGCCAAAGCATCCACAAATTATTTCGGTGAGCATAACTCATCAGGATGACATAAAGCTGGATTTATAATATAAAACATTTCCACAATGATTACTTTAAATACTTAGCTACCCAGCATAGAACACAATTTATAATAGATATATAATATAGAGTGTATTTGAAAAAATGTTGCTATAAATTCATAATTATTTCTGATATGTAACCCCCTAGACTAGGGGCCACTTCATTTTTAACATAGTAAAGTTAGTTCACGTGTCTTCTATTAAAGTCTTCTGTTGCAACTGCTGCAGCCAGTTTTTCTGGCACATTTCTTTCTGGCAGAATATTCAGGTTTTGATTTTTTTTCTCCCCTACAGTTACAGAGATACTCCATGCTCAAGGACTGCCTCAGTCTTTGACAGTATAGTGAATGAAGAGCAACAAAAAAGAGGAGAGAAACTCTTTCTGCTTCTACCAGCAAACTCCCTGCTAATAGGGACTGATGTTAAATTTGCAGAAAATATCCAGGATTCAAATTAGCCTTAAAGTGATTCTAAAGGTTCTTTTTTTAATAATAAACATGTTATACTAACCTGCTCTGTGCAATGGTTTTGCACACAGCAGCTTCAAACCTCCTCTTCTAGGGTCCCCCACCAGCTCTACTGGCTCCTTCCCCTTGATCAGTGCCAATAGCAAGCCACTTACTATAGGGGCACTGGTGCTTGCTCGCTACCGAGCCCCGCTCTGTGAATCCATAAGAAACATAGAGCTGCAGCTCAGCCCCGCCCTGCTCTCTCTCCTCATTGCCTCACTGGCTGTGATTGACATCAATGGGAGCCAGTGGCTCCTGCTGCTGTGTCTCAGCCAGTGAGAAAGAGAGACCTGGGACAGCCAAGGCTCCTGTGCACATAGAATGCATGAAGGCAAAAACATCTTCAGACTTTACAACCACTTGAAGAGTCTTAAATGAATTAGCAGTGGGTGAATTTTGGCTTTCACACTTAAAACAGAACTAAACCTACTGATTTAATTAATTCCCAAAATAATGTTTACGGTAGAAACAATCAAATATTAAAACCTTAATCAAACATACCAATACTGTTGGGCATCTCCAGGTTATTATTTACAGTACATTCTGCCTACTAGTACATGTGCCATGCATGCTACATTCAAGGCATGCCTCCAGTGATAACAGCCACCGTTGCCAGCGTGCTTATGTCATCTCTCAACCAATCTTTCAGAACCTCAAATGATTGGTTTCATAATTGATATAAAGAAACAGCCAGCACTCCTTACACTAGATGTTAAAAGCAGAGGTCGTAGAAGCATATATTTTTCTTCCATTGCCTTCAACCACTAACTCACTCCCTGCCCAGGAGATCACCAATCACTTTCAAAAGATATTGATACAATTTGTAAAGAGATCTCCAATGTACAAATTCCTCCCCTACTTACCTCTCCATGTCCTCAGGTACAATCATTATTTCCCTCATTAAACCCTGCTACTAGAGACGAGGTTGCTAAACGTATCTCTAAAGTCCACCTAACCACCTACCCCTGGAACCTGTTCTTTCGCAATTGCTACAGTCATCCTCTAGCTCTGTCCTACACTCTCTAACTCACATCTTCAATCTCTCCCTCTCTTCTGGTATCTTCTCCAACTCTTTAAAACATGCACTAGTTACCCCCCATACCTAAATAGCCCTCATTGGACCCCTACCAATCTTAACAACCTAGGCCCCATCTCCTTGCTCCCCTTTTCTTTCAAATTCCATGGACATCTGCTCTATAACCAACTGAGTGACCATCTTACTGAAAATATCCCCTTGATCCCCTTCAGTCTGGATTTCACGCTCAACATTCCACAAAAATTGCTCTCCTAAAACTCTCAAATGATTTATTAACGGTTAAAACCAATGGATACTATTCTGTACTCCTACTCTTGGACCTCTCTGCTACCTCTGACACAGTGGACTACTCCACTTCTTTGGTCTCAGTGATTGTACTGTTCGCTGGCTCTCATCCTAACCATCCCACTGCATCTCCAGCATCACTTACAATTTTGCTTCTCTCCACTTCCTTTCTCTGTCAGGGTCCCCCAAGATTCTGTTCTTGGAACTCTCCTATTCTTGATCCACACCTCCTCCCTGGGTCAGTTGATAGCCTCACACGGCTTCCAATACCATTTCTACGCTGAAATCTATCTCTCTACTCCTCAGATCACTCCATCAGTCTGCAAAAGCATCACTAATTTACTAACAGACATATCAGTCTAGATGTCACGCCACTTCCTCAAACTCAGTCTATCCAAAACCGATCTCAGAATATTTCCTCCCCCATGTACCTCTTCCCCTGACTTTTCTGTTAAGCTCAATGGCACAATTATCAACCGGTCTCCACATGCCAGGTGTTATCCACCTTACCAACCATTTAGTGTCTGCTACTCCTCTCTGCCAATCTCTCGACTGACTTCTTCCACTCACCCAATGAATTAAATTCAAAATACTAACAACTTCTTACAAAGCCATCCACAACTCAGCACCCAGCTACATCAGTAACCTATCCTCAAAATACTAACAATATCATTCTCTTTGTTCCTTCCAAGACCTCCTGTTCTCTAGATCGCTTGTCATCTCCTGTCATGCTCACCCCCAGGAATTCTCTCGAGCCTTCCCCATCCTATGGAACTCTCTACCCCAATCTGCCCAACTATCTTCTACTCTGTCCACTTTTCGCTGAATCCCTAAAAAGCATTCTTTTCAGAGAAGCCTATCCTGTCCGCACCTATCAACTGTACAACTGTACATGGAACGCATTAAGGTAAAAAACCTTCTGCCTTTAATATACTTTAATATACTGTATTTGTTAGAAAGATACCTTCATGTGGCTTTGCACTGTGTATTTAGGTATGTTGCAGCTGCTATTTCCACTGGTCAAAATAGGCCTATTATTGCTTGAGGTAAAACAAATGTGTCTTTGCTGAAATTAACTCTTTTAACTGATATGAATCACATAATAGTAGATTGGGGTGCTGCTGCTATCTGTAAGCAAAGTTATTTGTAGAATAACCTGAGGCCCCTTTATAAGCCACATACAGCTTTAACAATTTCACTGAAGGACCCTGTTCATCACTTTTAATCTCAGGTGGCTGGACCTATTCTGCTATTTTTAATATAAATAAAATGTTATAAATTTTTATCATGATATACGATTTTTTTCTTAAAGTTTTGAGAGTTTGCAAAATATCCCCAAACTGTATTTTCTGAAAAGACAGGACTGGTTGAATAAATAGATAGTGCTGGCTGCGTGTAATGCATTGGTGTACGTTGCAAAAAAATTATAGTGCTGCTTGATGAAAACACACATGACGCTGCTAAAATTGCTGATTTTTTTTTTCAAATGAAATCCAATAAAAGCAGACTGTGATAAACTAAAAGCAGAGGTGATATCAAAAATACACTGCTAAAGTCTGCCATCCCAGAAAATCAAGCTGATTCTGTAACACCGTGTAGAGCTTTACAGTATCCCTTCCCCCTCACCTCTGTACATACAGAGCAAGCAGAGTGATGCTCTTATCGGTGTGCTGAGGACCCTCCACTGTCCATTGGGGGAGGAGGGCTATTTTTGACATAGCTGTGCTGGGGCTGCAGTACAGGTCCACCAGGCCATGCTGCCTAGCAGGAGTGCTTGGATCACAAAACTGACACACAAAAAAGATTTGCAAATCTTCTGGCAGGTAAAGCAGCAGCAATGTTTAGTTCAACTGTGTATTTTTCAGCTAGCTTAACCACTTCCCACCCGGCCCATGTACATAAACGGCCGGACGAGAGCAGTGCCGGAGCAGGTTGCCATTTATAAACGGCCCCCGCATTAACTGCCTGTGTGACCTCCCTGGGAGCGCGTGGCACCGCGATGTGTCTGGAGGACACAGCGGAACACCGATCACTGTACAAGACCTCTGTGTGAGGTCCCAATTCATGTGATCACTGATTGGCCAATCAGTGATCACATGAATAGTAGTAAGCAAGACGTCACTTCCTGACATCATTGCTTACTACTAGTGAAATCTTTGAATGATCACAGAGGTCACATGGTACAAGTCTATTCACAACAGCCTTGTACCATGTGACAAGCTGTGACCAATCACAGCTCTCACAGTATTTCTCAATGCAGCCAGAGAGGAGAAATGATTGTTTTTACAGCCTTTATGAGTGTAAAAGTAATCAGTGTAAAAAAACAAAAAAAAATCTTCATCAACCCCACAAGTAGTACAGTGTCACTATCAGGGGTGGACTGACAACTCATGGGGTCCCTGGGCAATAGGGGATCATGGGGCCCCTGTGTCCTTGCCAACACTCAACCTCCCCCTAAAAAGCCCCTGGGCCCTTGGGCAGTTCCCGCGTTTCTGAATGGTCAGTCCGCTCCTGGTCACTATGGTGACACTGTACTGCTGGGGTGACGGTGTGCTAAAAAAATAAATAAATAAAAGTAAAAAAAATAAATAAAAATGTCAAACAAGTTTTAAAAAATTATCATTTTTGGTTATAAACTAATTTGGATTATTTTTTTTAACTAAAAAGATAGATGAATACATTTTGCCCAAGATTTATGAAGAAATATTATTTATTTGCAAAATTGTATAAGAAAAACACTTTTTTTCAAAATGTTTGGACTTTTTCATTTATATAGCAAAACAATAAAAATCCCAATGGTGAATAAATACCACCAAAAAAAAGTTTTATCTCTCTCAAAATATATGCTAAAAAAATTCATATGGGTACAGTGTTGCAATTGGCATTCAAAGTGTGATAGCACTGAAAGCTGAAAATTGGCCTGGACAGGAAGGAAGTGAAAGTGTCCGGACTGGAAGTGGTTAAAGATAATCTAAAATCTTATCCTTGACTGTAGAGATACTGGTAGCAAAAATCTAGTAAAGTAAAGCTTCAACAAAAATGTCCTAAAATAATATTCTTGAACCTTTTAATCTTATACTCCCTAAGACATACTGTAATACATTTCCACAGATTACCCTGAAGAAAATAATGGGTACAGAAGATGTTTTTACAAGCACAAGTCTACAGGTAATATCTTTTTTGCACATTGTTTTATTCAGCTCTCATTCTTTTACATTTTTGATGTGTTTCTTTCCCAAATACTAATCATTTGTAAGCTATCAAGGCATAGAAGTAATTCTATTGAACATAAGTATTGGGGGTGTAGTGCTGAGTGGTAAATAGGTTTATTGTCATGCTTGCTGAAAAAAAAAAAAGTTCTCTGCACAGCATCAATATACATTGCACATGTGAACTCCCTTCAGTTTCTGCTTGCAATGTGCTAAGTAGAAGGTTCTGTCTGCTATAGTCATATGATCAGTACCATGGTCATGTCGCTTTAGCAATTGTGTCATTCATCAGCACCAGGATCACTAAGAGGGTAAAGGAAGGCCCGAAGTAAGAAAAAAGAAGACCTGAACGAAGGGCCGGCATGACAGGGGTTAAAGGGGTTTGGGAGAGGCAGAGTCCCATTAGCATAAGGGGGAGTCAGGATAGTTAAAGAAGGAGTGGGCGGAGCTACGAGGGGTGGTCTTACAGGGTGTTTCAGTCTGGAGAAAGTTTTCACAGGGCAAACTTCCCACCCGCCCGTTGTTTTATAGTTTGTATGGGTGGTGGTTGTGCCATATTGGTGCTAAGGGATGTTTGGCGGGGTGCAAGGTCCTCGTTGGTTAAGGTGGGCACAAGAAAAGGCACTTTGTAGGAACCCGTCTGAGGTACGGCTTCCAGTTGTGCTGGTGGGGGTATCTGCAGTGGTTCTCCGAGTCGGTGATGTTGCGGCTGGAGGCCTAGTTAAGCAGGATGCAGGTATACATTTTTCTTGATGCCTATTGGGACCTTGCAGGAATGTATGTCTATACTGTGTGTTTCTGTTATTTAACCACCTCCCATCCAGCAGTTGTATATAAACGGCCGGACGGTGGCAGTGCAGGGTTGGGTGGCTGTTTATAAACGGCCTCCCCACCCCCTGCTTATGCATGCTCCCTGGAAGAGCACAGCACCGCGTTCTGGTGCCCGCTGTGTCCTCTGGACACAGTGGAACACCGATCATTGTACGGGACCTCTGTGCGAGGTCCCAATCATGTGATCACTGATTGGATGGTCATGCAACGCTGCACCCAAATTAAATTTCTGTCCTTTTTTTCCCCACAAATAGAGCTTTCTTTCAGTGGTATTTGATTGTCCATGCGTTTTTTCTTTGCGCTTGAAAAAAAAAAAAAGACCGACAATTTTGAGGAAAAAAACAATATTACTTTTTGCTATTAAACATGTCCAGTAAAAAAAAAATCTAATTTCATCATAAATTTAGGTCAAAATGTATTCTGCTACATGTCTTTGCTAAAAAAAAATCCTAATACATGTAAATTAATTGGTTTACGTGTAAGTTATAGCCTTTACAAATGGCGATATATACAGTATACTGGGATTTTTTTTTTTTTACTAGTAATGGCGGTGATCAGCGACTTATAGCGGGACTGCGGTGGGAATTTTGACACTGGGGGGAAGTGACTTGGTGTGACTGACATCCCCAGTGACATCAATACAATGATCACTGCTAATAAAAAGCACTGACACTGTACTAATGGCACTGGGCAGGAAGAGGTTAAAACGTGGGACGATCAAAGGGTTAACTGTGTGCTCGGTGTGTTTTACTGTGGGGCTGTGTGTGTGCGCTTCACTGTAAGCACACTGCTTTGCATGGCTGTGCTATGCACAGCCATGCAAAGCAGTGTGCAGGAGCTGACAGGGGAGAGAACTGTTTTGTTTACAATCAGTTCTCTACAGTTCTCCCCCCCCTCTGTTGGAGATGCTCAGTAATCACCAGGCGCCGGCGAGTAATTACCGGCTGGGACCCGGTGATTGACAGCCATGGCCACGAATGACAGCACAGGTAGGGTTTACAGGTAGAAGTCCAATATAACATGCTTTGCTGCTCATGCACCAGAATCCTTTTTGGCTTCCAAACATTGTGCAATTGTGAATACAATTTCAATTTGTTTTGAACAGGTAGTGGTTTGTTTACAATTATTTCACAAGTTAACAGTTCCTTTTTGAATTATAATTTTTTCAGGTGTTGTACTCATCAGTCCTTTGAGCTACCGAGCAGCATATCTCTCCTACTGTATATTACTTGTGAAGATCATCTTATTTTGGTCTGCCATGTTCTTCTTCAAGTACAAGATAAGGCCGTAAATACACAATGCATTAGTGTACATTCAGCATAAAGTATATGTTATCTGTTGCTTCTGTTCCATATATTTGTGGTTATGTCTGTATGTATTCAGTTATTCAAAGTACCTATAAAGCCAAATCTTTTTTTCATTTTGGATAGCATAAGGAATGATTAAAACCCCCAGTTCTTTTTGTGATCATGTGAGTCCTATTGGGGAGATTTCATTCAGCTTTCTGTTCTGCAAGTAGAAGAAGTGAGAAGAAATCTACTCAAAGTAACAAAAGCTCCTTATTAGACAGATGTCACCAGAACAAGGTGGTTCGAATCCCAACCATGTAACCACCTGCCTGAACTATGCATGCTCTCCCTGTGCCTGCATGGGTTTCCTCCCGGTACTCCAATTTCTTCCTGCACTCCAAAGACATGCTGGTAGGTTAATTGGCCCTAGTATGTGTATGTATGAAGGTAAGTTAGGGACCTTAGATTGTACGCCCTTGAGGGTTAGGGACTGATGTGAATGTACAATAGATAGTAAAGCGCTGCATAAATTGGTGCTAAATAATTACCTGTAATAAATACATAAACAAGAGTACCAGTTGGAATATTTTTCCCTCTATTTCTATTCTAGCAGCAACCCACAATTTTATTTTTTACCTCCCTTCTGTATGTTTTTGACCTCATTCCTAATTAAAACTGTCCTGCCAGTAAGAAAAGCTGGATAAAATCTATGGAGAAAGGGATATGTGTAAAGGCTACACATTTGCTGTAAATATACTAACCCATGTGTAGCTTTATGAATTATCCAGTCTAGACTCCTTTCCCAAAGTTCATATAAGTGCTTTATTTTTCCCAGATGATATTTACCAGACTGGCATCAGTGCAATCTCTTTTGTACCTAGTGATTATGAATCTGACCTTTCTAGCCCATCTTTTCAAGATATGCTACATGTAGAAAACAACTGCATAACTAATACGAGCAATCATTTGAATAGTATATGAACCTTTTCTTTCCATAAATATGAAGCATTAGAATTTAAAAATAAGGACTTGTAAAGACTTGTCAGTAAATTAAAAGCATTTTTATTAAGCAATAATTGGTGCTCTCTGATCTGTATATATACAAATATTTACAAAAGTACCCATAATTACAGATTACCAGTTATCTCATGTGGCATGAACATATACAGTATACGGTAAAAAAAAAAAAAGGGACTACAAACAGGGCTTATTCACACTAGTGTGCGGACCATTGGTTGTTCGAGCATAAGAGATGTACTACTTTTAAAATTCCACAGGGAGCAAGGCACTGAGAAAAATATAAAGACTTGTTTACAGTGCTGACATAGATGGCGTCATTGGCCCGAATCTGTTGGGAATTTAGTGCCTATTGGTATACTGCACTGGTGTCAAAGAACCCCTAAAGCAAAGTAGTGCCTTAGAAATGTAGGTTAAAGCAACATATTCACTTAAATACCCCTCTTCTCAGAACAACTTACCTTTCCTTCAGTCTGTTCAGCTGCTAGAACAGAAAAAAATTCCCAGTAATACTAGATGTACAAGAGTATTTGATTCACTCCCCTTCCTTTCATGTGACAACCCCGATGCTTGGTGATTGGCCCAGTGCTGTCACATGAGGATGGGGAGAGAGTCCTCAACTTTGTGTAAGCTCCACATAGAAACTCCAGTCTTAAGTTGGACTCCCTTACCTAACTTCTAGCAGATAAACATACTGACAGGGGAGTAAAATAAAAAGTAGTATGTGCAGTTGTGAAGGATGTATTAAAATTACACTGAAATAAATTGATGCTCAAACCAATAATAATGAAAAACATCAACTGTCAGGTAAATGCGGACTGCAATGCACTTGCAGGAAGGGTAAGAAATGCAGGGCAAGTACTGTACAGATACAGCAAGAAAAATTAGAAAAAATCCCTGTATAGTAATTATATTAAATAGCATTTGTTAACACACGTTCACAGTTAAACAAAAGTCCTCCCTTTAGAGGTCATTAAAAATCACCCGACCTAACAATAAATGTCAGTTGACACACACACATGCAAAACATATCTTCGTTCTTGTGGAGATCTACTGTAAAGGTCTTTCTTAGTAACTGTCTTGCAGACTAATTTTGTTTCAAACAATGTTGGAATTCCTCACAAATCCATGAATTCCTAACTAATATACAGTAAAAAGAAAGAATTCTTGATTGCCAGAGACTGAAAAGCAAAGCAATGAATGGATAGCAATTTGATATCTTTTCTGCAATTACAGTGGGGAAAATAATTATTTGATCCCCTGCAAATTTTGTAAGTTTGCCCACTTACAAAGAAATGAAAGGTCTATAATTGTTATCATGGGTATATTTGAAAGGATAGAGACAGAATTTCAACCAAAAATCGAGAAAAAAACACATGATACAAGTGTTATAAATTGATATCTCTTCTGCAATTACAGTGAGTAAAATAAGTATTTGATCCCCTACCAACCAACAATAATTCTGGCTCCCAGATTGGTTATGTGCTCATGTGGTACACAGATTAGTTCTGTCAATTTAAGAAGGTGCTCCTAACAACAACTAGTTATGTGTATAAAAGACACCTGTCCACAGAATCTCTTTCTTCCATTCAAACCTCACCACCATGGGCAAATGACCAAAGAGCTGTCAAAGGACGTCAGGGACAAGATTGTAGACCTACACAAGGCTGGAATGGGCTACAAGAAAATCAGCAAGAAGCTTGGTGAGAAGCAGACAACTGTTGGCATGATTATTCGCAAATGGGAAAATATACAAAATAACCATCAATCACCCTCGGTCTGGAAATCCATGCAAGATTTCGCCACATGGGGTAAGGATGATCATGAGAAAAGTGATGGATCAGCCTAGAACTGCATGGGAAGAGCTTGTGAATGACGTCAAGGCAGTTCGGACCACAGTCACCAAACAAACCATTGATAGCACAATATGCTGCCATGGATTGAAATCCTGCAGCGCCTGCAAGGTCCCCCTCCTCAAGAACGCACATGTATAGGCCCGTCTGAAGTTTGCCAACGAACATCTAAATGATTCAGAGAAAGATTGGGAGAAAGTGCTGTGGTCAGATGAGACCAAAATTTAGATTTTTGGCATTAACTTGCAGTTTTTGGAAGAAGAAAAATGCTGACTATGACCCTAAGAACATCATCCCTACAGTCAAGCACAGATGTGGAAACATTATGCTTTGAGGTAGTTTCCCTGCTAAAGGTACAGACCAACTTTGCCGCACTGAAGGGCCAATGCACGGGGCCATGTATTGTAAAATATTGGATGAGAACATTCTTCTCTCAGCCAGAACACTGAAGATGGGATGTGGATGGGCCTTCCAGCATGACAATGACCCAAAACTTTCCACCAAGGTAAAGGAGTGGCTCAAGAAGAAGCACATTAAGGTCATGGAGTAGCCTAGCCAGTCTCCAGACCTTAATCCTATAGAAAATTTATGGAGAGAACTGAGGCTTCGAGTTGCCAAGCGACAGCCAAGAAACCTTAAGGATTTAGAGAAGATCTGTAGAAAAGTGGACCAAAATCCCTCCTGAGATGCGTGCAAACCTGGTAACCAACTATTAGAAATGTCTTACCTCTGTGCTTGCCAACAATGGTTTCACCACAAATGAACTGCAATTCCATTTATAACATTTGTATCGTGTTTTTTCTGGATTTTTTTGTTGATATTCTGTCTCTATCATTTAAAATACATCTGTGATAAAAATTATAAACCCTTCATTTCTTTGCAAGTGGACAAACTTACAAACCCTGCAGGGATTAAATAATTCTTTTTCCCACTGTATTAGCAAACGTTAGTTTCATTATTATTTATTTAACGTGAAAATTAAACCTTGAGGGTCTATTTTGCAAACAAGGCATCCGCCTTATGGAGAAACTGTATGTGAGATTCATTATATAAGCTTGTATGAAACAGCTAAACCCCTGGGAAAATTGTCAACATGGTGGGATGACATTCTATATATGACTAATCTCAACACATCATTACCATGGTACTATGACCATGTCTAAATACCGGTATACAAGTATTAGCTGTCAAGCTGCAGATATACATTGGGAGTGGGAAGTCACAGAACGAAGACTTCATAAGTCAAGCCTCCAAGGTAAAACATCTGCAGGGTGATTATATATTACACTTAGACATTCTTCATAGACCTTTATATTAAAACTATAAACAGATCTATCTCTGATTGCTAAAATATATAACTGTATATACAGAATTAAGACATTGAATAAATATACATCTTAAATAGGAACTATTTTATGTTTTGTCTTTGAGACCTACATTTTCAGAGAATTAAGAGGAACTTCCAAAACTGAAAGGACACTGTATATAGTAGGGCACATATGTATTCTGGAATACACACATAAATGTACAAAGAGAGGTGCAGCAAGCCATACCAAAACACATTCTGAAATTTTGATTGCATTGCATTTTACAAACTATAAAAAACTGCACAACTTAATTTATATGCTTTAGCAAGCATATTCACCAAACAGCTCTAGTATATGGTGTAGATGTAATTGGTACATTTAAATAGCTAGTCTACCTATAACACTTGTTTTACCAGGCAGAATTATAAGCCCCCCCCAGTTTCTATCCCCGGTTCCAGGCTTTTGTTGCAGCTATTACATAAAATGTAACAAGGATAATATAGCTAACTACAGACCTAAGACAGGGCTTCCAGACTTGGCATATAAGGAGTTTTGTACTAAATATTGTTCCAGACACTAATGATTTTTTGCTACTAAGAAGTTCTAATCTTGCAAAAAAAACAAACACATGGGACAATGTGATAAATGTTGCTTCCAGGTTCTGGAAACGCCTCGTGGGTGTGTATTGTGTGCAATTGTGTATCTTACATATACATTCAAAGGATGGAGAATAGGTAAAAAATCCAGGTCCTTGGACGGCTTTTTATAACAGCAGTCTCTCGCTGGGATTAAATAATTAAATGGGACCTGTCCTTGAAAAAAATATGTAGGCTGCTATCACTGAACTTCTTCAGAAAATGCAAGTTGCCTGGTGGTCGCCTGTGGCCTGGCTCTTGAGAACTCCTGATATGTATATTTGTTTTGGGTCAGTGATACAGAAAATATTTCAGCCAGATGGTCAATAAATGAGAGTCAAGCAATTAGCATTTGTAGAAGGCAATGGCAGCCTCCCTATTTCTCTCACAACAGGTTTTGAATAAAGAAAATATTTTTTTTAAGATGAAGAAAGGAGTGCTAGCTTATATTTAACTCCTCCAGCAACAAGAGCGGAGAGGAGCAAGCTCGAGATACTGAGACTCAAGCCATTATTGCCGATCCATTACCAAAATATCAGCTTTGGGTAACTTAACTCCTGAAATGGTAACTGTACTTTTGGTCACAAATGCAAGGCTGTGGAAGACATCTGATATGCTGTCGAACAATAAATATAAATGGGCACATTTTAAAAAGAAAGTGTTTTTTTCAACGGCTTGCCTGTGTGCCACAGCAGTGCTTACCTCCTTCAACGTTGCTTATGGTAACAGAAGTGACGGGCAGCAAACTTTGAAAGGAAAAGGATAGGGATTGGTCTGTGGCTACATTGTCCATATGTTGCCATCTATAGACAGTGTTGTAGACACTGGACACTCACAAGAAGGCTTTTATTGTGAAAACGTGCCCACTTACAGTTACAGTTGGCAGCATGCAGGCTTTCTTTTGCAGCCCTGCTGCTTTCATTGCCTAAGTCAAAAATTGAAAATGAAACTGAAAACAAACATAATGCAAAACAAAGCTTACACTGATTATAAGCATTTTGTGAATATCGACCTAAGGTTTTAAAGATTTCCTGTTCTTCAGAGCACTGATAATTTTTGGTATAGGCCAACCACTTTTGCTACAGGAATTTTTATTTGGTTCTATTCATAAGGTCACATTTGCAGACAATGAATCATAACACATAGAGATTAGGAAAATACAAAATTGACAGCGACTTTGAGGGGAAGGCGGGGCAGATCTGAGCCGCAACAATCAGGGTAAGCATAGGCACCTGAAGATGTCTAGAACTTTGAGTTGACAAGGTTACATTAAAGCAGGCATGGACACATCTCACCCAGAACTATAAGCCAGCTTTGAAAACCTAGGAGCCAGCCCTACACAACCTGCATATAACTACTGTATACAAGAAACTTAAACATCAGATAAAAGGAAAAGGTTTGTACAGTTCATTTTGGCTAAAATGCCAGGGCTATTATCCAGTGAAGCCAGCTCTGCGTGAGAATATAGCAGCTAATGTGACTGTATTGATACTGCATGAGAAAAACTGAGCCTTCGTCACACTTCCTTTTTTTCGTACACATTGGCATGATTTAGCTCAGTCTAACTCAAGCAACACTGGTTATCAATACAATCACATTAGCTGCTACATTCTCATGCAGTGCTGACTTACCAATAGTCCTGGCAATTCAGTACCCACCTCCCCACCAGCATTGCTCTCAATGATCCAGTGAGGGCCACCGTTGGAAACCATGGGACCCAGTAAAGCCTACCAAACAGGTTCCTATCTGCCCAAAGGCAGGCCCTGCTGGGACCCTCCATTATGGAGCCCGGGTCTGATAGAGTACTTCCTGCACCCACCTATCCGGGCCCTGGCTGAGGTCATACCTTCCCAAGAACCAGCAGGCTACAGACTAGGCCATCTATTAGCTGGGGCATTTTCTTTCCAATTTGGGTTCCTAGAGGATCATCTTGCACTGTAGCACTTGCTTGGTTTGCAAAGAGGTCTCTGGCCATAAATGGTCAGCAGCAGGTAGTTCCGTAGACGGGTGGGTATTATGTGATGTGGGCTGGCACTGTGTAGAGCTAGTGGCTTTGGGGAGCCCTAAAAACACATTTGCTGGGGAAGGGTTGATGCTCTGCAGCCATTTGGGGTGATGGGCTCTGCACACTGTTAGTAGTGGGCCCCCCAACAGAGTATCACTGCTCATTGCCAAATATTGCTGATGCAAAGGAACAAGAAGTCCTAAGAGTGAGCAGTCATCTGAGTCTGATTTCAAAGCAGTGTCCAGGACACATGTCCCCTGGGCCCAGTATCAGTCCTGTCTGGAGGAGATGTGCCTCTTACGGAATTCTGCCTTTATACAGCCGAAGTAACAGGAACCCCACCCACATGCAGCCCCTGCTGGTCCCAAGCCTCCCTGCTGACCTGTTGAGAACAAAGCCTGCTACAGGAGTATTCCCTGTGCCCCTTAATCTATGGCCCTGGACTCGGTCAACAGAGTTTTTTCTGTTTTCATGGTGATTGGCGATTACCCAGTCCTGCTTTAAAAGCACATAAAGCACATGAAATTAAGTGAAACCCATGTTTGGACATGCTCCCTTGTTGTATGCATGTCACCCAAAACCTCTTAGCTGTCCAGGCAGGTAATAAAATTACTTTAAATCACTGACCTAATCAGATCAGTTAAGATCAGCTATTGCATGTGCTAAAATGATACGATGTTAATGAGTATACTTTAAACCTTGAGTGTTGGCAGCTCAACTGCACTTAATTCCAGATAATTGTTAAATGTTTTCCAGGACAGTAAAAGATCTATAGGACTTCTACGCTGTGTCAGTTAGCTTTATACTCCCTAACCTGCCTAGTTATTGCAGTTTAAACAGTTTGCACCTCCAGAAGAAATTGAGTAGTGTATGGCCAGGGATAGAAATCAGAGTAAACCATGCTTGCACAAACCTTGGTAGTGTGTTTAAGCATGAATTCAATAAATAAAAAATGGTTTTGAAAAAAATCAGATGAAATTAGAATATTTTAAAATAGGTTTGAGAGAATACATAAAGAAATGTATCATAAATACAGCAGCTATGTAAATGGAGGTTTACTAAAAGGAAATAGTGATGCAAACCAGTCTTGAATCTTGGTTAGTGGGAAAGCCCTTGTGGACACTGCACCATCTATAAAAAATCTGCGAAACACAAGTGATAATAACTGCCAAGCGCAGCAGACACTATAGCTACCAAATATTCACATTATGCCAATCTCAACTGAGCTCACAAGCAGTAAACATGTAGACAAAGTAGTATAAAAATCTCCATTCCATAGCTGCATGTCACAAAACAATCTGTTTTTATGGACGGCATGGGAGCCAGCATTATAATAAACACAAAGGCACAGGAATATCAGACAGTAGATACCAGCAGAGAATTCGATCTTCCGTTCCACTGAACTATTTCCTTCCGGAAAACAGTGACAGCACAAAACGGCTAGTGTCATTACAGTGCCAACAGTCAAAGTATGCAGCAGAGTTGTCTTTGATGAAGATGGCTAATTGCAGCCCATGCCTACTTCAGTGTTAAAGGTGGCCACTTTAGCAGCCATTTTGGCTTTCAGAACAGCAGCATCTGTGATGTGTAATCAGCTGGATGACTACATCTCATTTTTCCATCTGCAAATAGTGCTCTGCTAGATGGGCTGATGAGGATTGCAGTTGCCCCGATTTCATTCATGCCATAAAAACATATCCCTGAGAGAAAAGAAAGAGAACTTAATTCATACATGTTTTACATAACACACCAAACAATCACTTAACAATATATCAAAAATCAGATTTTCTTATTTCTCAGCTAACTCAAATTTATTCAATAAAAGGAGCAAAGTGTGTTTTGAACTGGTTTGACTTCAATAAACTGTGTACTGTTTACTGTGAGTCACATCAAGGAAGGGCAACAGAGTTCAATACTGGACTATGCCATAGGTAGAGTATAGAAAAAAAATGGAAAAGGGCTGTGTACGTTTCTCTTTTTTCCAGACCTAAACATGAGGGATCAAAGGTAGCCTGATGTAAACAGACAAAACTCCGCCATCACTGATTTGCCACAGCTCACTGTCAAAATGTGGGAAAAAAAAAATCAACAACATGGATGTCACAAAACTGTTATCTGTTCCATTCGGCTCTGATTCAGTAGAGGATCTGTTTACAGATTCCCTGTTGAATGGAGTGGAGCAGCTCTGTGTGAAAGAACCCTAACTCCCTACAAGTTCACCTCCATATTACCAGACCATTTGGTTAAATGCTGGTGCAACTGTGATCACCCAGGAACTCTACCCCACACATGGTGGTCCTGCCCTATTATCACCAGGTTCTGGGTAATAATCAGTCCTTTTCTCATATTAGTAACTCGTACACGGATGTCTCTCTCACCGTACATGGCTCTCCTAGAAGTAGGCATCCAGGCCTTGCCTCATCATTTACAGTCATTTCTAGCTGTACCCTCATTGCTGCCAGACTAGCCGTTACGTGATGCTGGAAAACCACACAACCGCCTAATCTACAAGATGTTATTCATATTCTCAACGACCATCTCCTGCTGGAATTCTCATATGCTAAAACCCACCACACAGCTTCCAAATGCTGTGACCAATGGGCCTTATGGTTGGCAAACAACAGGAGGGTTCCACTTTCCTAATTTCACCTCACTTTTTACTCCTGTGTTTCCCTTCTTCTTCAGGACCTAAAACCCCATTACGACTAAAATATATTCCAAGTTTTTAGGGATCCTCATCTTTATTGTTTTACTACTCTAGATCCAAAGTAGGATGCATTATGACATTATAATTCAAAATAAAAGATGAATGGTAAAAAAAAAAAATATCAGCAACAAAACTCCTGTATGTAAGCTCCTACAGCCAGCCTAAAGTAAAGCTCACACACTTGGACATGATGGAAAAACACAGCAAGTAAAAAGTACCTTTGAAGATTGTGTTCCTGGGTGCCCCAGGAGACCATAAATGTCAGCAGCTCTAAGCTCCATGTCAAAGCTCTGGTCCACTGCAATATCTGGGCCTCTTATTGGGGCAATGAGACACACTCTATTCAGAAATCAGTAAGAGAGATTACTGTATATGCATGTTCATTTTCTTACTGTAGCTTTAACTGGTAAAGTGTGTGAGAATTGTACTTAGATGATGCAGGTTAAGCTAGTTTTATCAAATGTCATGTAGATGGTTTAGTAGGCGCTACCAATGTTATCAGGAAATAAAGATTACAATAGTTACCTTGATGCTCTTACACCAAAAGCTTTTCACTGTCTTGTTTCTCAGTGGCTTCTTCATCAGATTCTGTTAACATAAACAAGCTTGAGTGCAATGGACATTTTTTTAACCAAAAGCAATTAAGTAACATAAATGTGCCCTTACAGGCAGATATTAACCGCTTGATGACCGCACACTGTAGTTTTACTGCTCCAGTGGGGGCCAGCTGCGCAGAATCACGTATATACAAGTATATAAACTGATTGTTTTTTCTGAGTAGGGAATGCACGCGCCCACCAACCTGGCTGTGCTGTCACTGGCTCCAGCACTTGCCGATCAGGGGGTCCCGGCCAATGATTCACGGTCGGGACCCGCCGATCAGCGGAGCAGATGACTGGAGAGAGATCTGTATTGGTTAACAACACAGATCTCTCTACTGACAGCGGGAATGTGCTGTTTTTGTCTCTATGCAAAGCAGGGAATGAAAACCATCAGCACACAGTAAATTCATGAACACTTGCTAGGCACACAGTTAACCCTTTGAATGCCCCAGATGTTAACTCCTTTCTATCCAGTGTCATTAATACAGTGACAGTGCATATTATTAGCACTGATCACTGTATTAGTGTCACTGAAGATGTCAGAGTCAGTTAGTTCACACTGGAGGAGGGGTGTTATTTACTAAACCTGGAGAGTGCAAAATCTTGTACAACTCTGCATAGAAAGCAATCAGCTTCCAGGTTTTATTGCCAAAGCATAACTGAACAAGCTGAAGTTAGAAGCGCATTGGTACCATGCACAGCTGTACCAGATTCTGAGTGCTCCAGTTTTAGTAAATCTCCCTCAGTGTCAGTTAGTGTCAGATTGCCCGTCGCACTCATGTCGGTCTCATCACACTCCCGATATAAGTAGCTTATCGCCGCCATTACTACATGCAAACCAATTATTTTACACTTATAGGGATATTTTTACCAAAGAAATTTAGCAGAATACATTAGGTCTAAATTTATGAAGACAAATAAAAAAGGAACCTCTGCTCTAACCTTAATACGTGAAAAAAAACCAGAAATATTTTGTTTTGCAGCTAATCACTGTTGTTCGTTCAAACATCAATAGAAATCAATATAAAAAGTGCAGTGCAACTGCTAATATGTGTACCACTAAATAAAAAGTTACTAAATTATATAGCCTGATAAATATGTGTGACATCCAACACAACCCGTATATATAACAATAAATGCATATAAACGCATGTAAATCAAAATGGCAATAAACAAACTTATAATAAATACCACCGATCTCTTGTGTAATTCCCCTTGTCAAGAATGGTACTTTGAATCTCAAATTCCTATATAAACTTCAGTGTATGTAAACGCATGCACAGGCAATGTCATGTGACGTCATCATGCCCAGAAGTGTGAGTTTGGCCACCTTAGACACTATATGCATCCTTAAGGGGGCAATGATATTGTTGGAAGCATATTTTAAACAAGAGGTTTATCTGGTGCACTGAATGTTACAAGTGCACTACTTTTGTGAGTGTTCTTAATCTTTTTAATGAAAGCCAATTAGTTGTTCTGATACTGCACCATGAGATTCTTTTTGCTTTATATTTTGCATTGATCTGTTTGCAGTCCAGCGGTCTTATCATGACACTTACCTGTCATAAGTTGATTGGAGGAAGAGTACCACGTACTGTACACAGAGTGTTGGGAAAGTGTGATTTGACCTTACCTTTTGTATGGGTGAACCCTTGAGGTAAGCAGCAGCCTTGAGAGGTATTGGTTCACTGTGGTGGAGCACATTAGAAGGTTTATATGAAGAACGCATGATATATGCATGCCATCATGCATGATTTGTTTTGAAGAAAGGAATTTGCACAAGAAAGTTCTGGGACTGTAATGAGTTTCACATATGTTTACAATATTTTTATGTGCATGCGTTTAAATACGCTTTTTCAGTACATATGAAGTTCATATAGGGATTTGAGCTCCAAAGTACTGTTCTTCACAAGAGATTGGTTGTATTCATTACAAGTTTATTTATTTATTGGCATTTTGATTTACATGTGTTTATATGCATTTATTGTTTTATATATAAAAGGTTGCGTTGGATGTCACACATTTATCCAGTTATATAATTTTGCACATTTTTATTTAATGGTGCACATATTAGCAGTTGCGCTGCTCTTTTTGATATTGACTACATTTATGAAGAAATTGTATTTTAAAAATTTTTTCATTGGATATGTTTTATAGCAAAAAGTAAAAAATATTGTTTTATTTTCCAAATTTTTGGTATTTTTTCGTTTATGTAATAGAAAATAAAAAACCTAGTGGTGATCAAATACCCCTAAAAGAGCTCTATCTGTCTGAAAAAAAATTATATAAATATCATTTGTGCACAGCATTGCATGACCGTGCAATTGTCAGTAAAACTGCCGTATACCAAGAAATGGCCTAGTCGTGAAGGGGGTAAGATTCTCAGAAGATCAAGTAGTTAAAAATCAAAACCTGCAGCTGGGAACAGGTGTGTTTAGGTTGATTTTATGCATAAGAAATGAATGCACAAAGAATATATTTACTGACATTTATTATTTTAAGCTAGTCACTAGAGGGAGCCATTTCACTAAAATTGTGAACTTTCTTCAACACTCATCATGTAGAAATGTAAAATCTAAAACAATGTTGTTCTAGAACCTCTAAATCAGGGGTATTGAATTAAAATTCAAGGAGGTCCAGTCACTAAAATTCTCTTCTGGCCGAGGTTCGAATAGGGTGTGCCCATCAGTGTGCCCCCTTACATTAGGTGTCGCCATCAGAGTGCAACTTTACATCATGTATTCCCATCACATCAGGTGTGCCCATCAGAGTGCCCCTTTACATCAGGTATCCCCATCACAGTACCACCTTACATCAGGTATTCCCGCCAGAGTGCCCCCTTATACTCAAAGTACCCCTTTCCATCATATTTCCCCATCAGAGTGCCCCTTTACATCACATGTGCTAAATCAGACTGCCCCTTTCCATCAAATGTGCCCATCAGAGTGCCCTTTTCCACAGTATGTGCTGATTTGTGCCCCTTAACATAACATGTGCCCATCAGAGTGCCCCTTAACTTAAAAGATGCCCATTAGAGTGCTCCTTAACATAAAATGTGCCTTTCAGAGTGCCCCTTAACATAAAATGTGCCCATCAGAGTGCCCCTTAACATAAAATGGGCCCGTCAGAGTGCCCCTTAACATAAAAATAAGGGGCATGCTGAAGGGCACATTTTATATTAAGGGACACTCTGATGGGCTCATTTATTCTAAGGGGCACTCTGATGGGCACATTTATATTAAGGGGCACTCTGATGGGCACATTTATATTAAGGGGCACTCTGATGGGCACATTTATATTAAGGGGCACTCTGATGGGCACATTTATATTAAGGGGCACTCTGATGGGCACATTTATATTAAGGGGCACTCTGATGGGCTCATTTATATTAAGGGGCACTCTGATGGGCTCATTTATATTAAGGGGCACTCTGATGGGCACATTTATATTAAGGGGCACTCTGATGGGCACATTTATATTAAAGGGCACTCTGATGGGCACATTTATATTAAGGGGCACTCTGATGGGCACATTTATATTAAGGGGCACTCTGATGGGCACATTCTATATTGTGCCCATCAGAGTGCACCTTAACATTAAATTTACCCATCAGAGTGACCCTGTAAGACTACACTTTACCTTGAGGGCAGACAGGAGCTGTGCCGGGATGCTTGCTGAAGGATCAGCTGCGTGCTTGTATACAGGCAGGGAGCGGGAGCCGGAGAGACAGTGAGCTGCAAGGATCGGGGGGCACATGTGATGTCCTGTTGCCGTGACGACCGCCCTGCTCAGCGGCGGATCTGTCATTGTGGGCTAGTGGTCCAGAAAGGAGTGCTGCTGGGGCCATTCTTGGACCGCGGCCGCCATTTAGTGACCGCTGGACTATGGTATGTGTAGTGTGCATAGAGCAGCTAAAAAGCACTGTTTGTTGCAAACAAACTGAGCAGAGGGGGAAAAGGAGAGGTTCAGGGGCTTACAGAGAGCATTACAGAGAGGAAAACACAATAAGAAACCATTTCATGAAAAATAGATTACAGGGCAATTACAGTCAGGTCCATAAATATTGGCACAGCACTAATGAGGCGGCACGGATAGGCAGCACTGATAGGCGGTACTGATGATGGGTACTGATAGCACTGACTGGCGGCAGTGATGTGCTGCCTATCAGTGCCCATCACTGCTGCCTCATCAACACACATCAGTGAAGGAGAAAAATTACCTGTTTACAAAATTTTATAATAGAAACAAAGAAACTTTTTTTGAAAAAAATGTTTTGCACTTTTTTTGGTAGGTGGTGGGTTGGGGACTTTTGCATGACCACCCCCCACCTTTCATTCTGTGCTTGGTATTATCAGACCTGTTCAGATTTCAAAGCAGTGTTGCGTTTTCTACTAATAAATTCAAAACGCAATATAGATTCTGACAGATTCTTACAGAACTGATAGAAAAACTCAATATCATCAAAAAAGCAATATCAGCAGTACAAACCTGATATCAGAGACAGCTCATAAGTCTCTACATTACATTTATGTACCAGGGTTGATCAAGCAACAGAAATCAGAAAATATGTAAATTCAGATGTATATATCCAGTACCTGCAGGAGATTCAGGGGGTGAATAGAACTGTCCATCTGATATTGGTCCAGGTCGCAAAAGAGGGGCTCGCTCACAAACACTTTGTATCATTAAGCGTCCTGAAAATAAACAAATTCAGAATGTTAAATTGTCTCTATTGTGATCACTGGCCATGTCACATGTTTGTTTTAGCTTGTAGATTGCATTAGTGTGCGGTAATTAGCAGGCATTAAAAGCACCCACGTTCACCCCACTACCACCATAGTTTCAGTAAGAGCCAGGCATTCCATTTGTCTCCCCCAAAAAATACTACAATGAGAGGCAGGTCTAAAATGGGGTGTTGTATTTGGCAGTGGTAGGGGCCAAGCAGAGCGACTGAACCAATACAATCACAGTACACCCAGCAGATAGTTGACTGGCAGACAAAACCGTCCTCCCAGATGTGGAGTAGCCAGTTGTCTGCCAGCATTTCTAATGAGCCCTCTTCTGCCTTCTCTTTCCAGATTCTGTCTGTGAAGGTCATGTGTTCTGTACAACTTCAACACATCCCCCAAACCTGTCATTTAAAGGATTTGTGTGTTTCCAATGTAGACCTCATAGCAGCATGAAAAACCCCTCTCCCTGTACTTTTTTTTTTTTATTTATTTTGCTTGGTGAATATACCCCCCATAGCGGTGTCCAGCTTCCAATAGCTCTTTTTTCTTTTTAATAATTTATTAGCCTCAAATAGCCAGGAAAATAGCTATAATATAAACATAAATTATTATTATACAGGATTTATACCAACAGTTTATGCAGCGCTTTACAACAGGGCTTAAAATTTCAAGTCCTGAGCTACTAGCCAGGCCCTAAGAGTTACTCGCCACCAACAAACACACACACACACAGAGACACCTGTTACCTGTACACACACACACAGACATACACACACAGAAACATGTACACACGCACATACAGATACATGTATACACACACAGGCATGTACAGACACGCATACACACAGATACATGTACATACACAGAAATACACAGACACATGTACAAAGACACATGTACATACACACAGACACATGTACATACATACACACACACATACAGACACATGTACACACACGCAGACACATGTACAGATACACACATGTACATACACACAGACAAATGTACAATTGTACATGCCTACACAAACACACATGTACACGTACACCCCCCCCCCATAAAAAGTTGCAGTACTTCGTTGTTCACTCACGGAGCCGGGTACTGCACTCTAGGGGGAGGCAGAGAGCACAGCACACACTCCTTGCTTTGCATTCACTGTGCTCAGCTATTGAGCAGTCTGACGGCTCCCAGTGTCAATGACAGGTCCAGCCTGAGCGCCGAGCCTGCTCAACAAGACGGCCCTGGGGGACACACTCGCCCCACCTTAATTTACACGGAAATTTCAAGCCCTGTTTTACAATATAAAGGGAGACAGTGCACTTACAATACAGTTCAATACAGAAGGAATAGGAGGGCCCTGCTCATGGAGCCTACAATCTAAATAAATACACATATATAAAACACACAATATTTTAAGTCTTTTTTTAAGTCTTTTATGTTGTTGGCATATGTGAATGTCAATTAGTAACTGCACTTCAAGTAAGGACATGTTCAGTTAACTAAGAGCGATTTATACCATTGCATAGTGGTAATGTACATTAAATGCAATGGTGTGCTAAAGTTTCATTGATTTTGAATGGAACATCAATGCACCACCAATGTGTGCTGCAACACATGTAGTGGTAAATAAAACAGCAGTGGGCACCAGACTGTAGTAGTATAACACCATGCATATGGTATGGTTAACAAAAGAGCCAGAAGGGCTCTGAAAAGAGTAATCACACCCAACTGCTTCTGGTTCCACCGGCGTTGGCATCACATTCCGTTACGTGTCCCTGTGCATTCCAGCGTGGTTCCTAGGACTTCCTGGTTCACTTCACAGTGGCAGACTACCCAGCTGGTGTCGACAGTAGTGTGCCTATCCCTTACGGAGTGGGAGGACACTCTAGAAGTTGCCCATTTTTATATCACGAAACAGTGAATTGTCATTTGTCTTTTATAACACAGCTGTGTTATACTACTACACTTAGTCTGGTGCCGTCTGCTGTTTTATTTGTATTCTTCTAGAGATCACTTCAGTCTCAAGAGGAGCAGCCACTGGTGTGTATAGACCATTACAGAGAATTTATGGACTGTTTATTAAAAGGATTTGTAAGACTACTAATAAGCTACTATATGTGAGCAGCCTATATGGTTTTGTACATTGTATACTCTGTTAGTAGTGGCAGTGATGTGCTGTTCCATCATTGCGCCACTTAGTTTAACACAATGTAGTACACTATATGTGTGGTGTCCTGTGTGTTACATCGCAAAAAAAAAATAAAGCGAGCATTGAGGTGCTATCTTGTCCTGCGTTGAGGTGCATTGCTGCACTTTCCTTTTGAAAGGGCTGTCAAAACAGTGTTCTACAATGCAGGTAAATGCTTGTGTGGTGGTGCATGATGGTGTCAGTGGGTCCATATTCTCATTGCAGTCTAACACACAGGTGTTACAATGACTGATGTACTGTGCATTGCATTATGCAGGCCATAGATGGGTCGAAAATCGGTCGATTTTTCGGCCGAAAATAAAATCGGCCAATTTTCGGATCGTTAGCGGGTTAATAGGTCGGCCGTTTTTTGGTATTTTGGCAGATTTTTTTTATCGGTAAAGGTGGAAAAAGATCGGCCGATTTTGCCAATCGGCCGATTTTCACGTCAATTATGGGCAAATCGGCCGATCTTTTACCGATAAAAAATCTGCGCATGAGCAGTGACCTGCAAGAGGAAGACAAAAAGAAGAAAGAAGAAGAAGAGGATGAAGAAGAGGAAGAAGAGGATAAGGAAGAAGAAGAGGAGGAGGAAGAAGAAGAGGAGGAGGAAGAAGAAGAGGAGGAGGATGAAGGAGAAGAGGAAGCAGAAGAAGTAGAAGAAGAAGAGGATGAAGAAGAGGATGAAGAGGAAGCAGAAGAAGTAGAAGAAGAGGATGAAGAAGGAGAGGAAGAAGAGGATTAAGAAGAAGAGGATGAAGAAGAAGAGGATGAAGAAGAAGGGGATGAAGCAGAAGAAGAAGAAGGGGATGAAGTAGAAGAAGAAGAGGAAGAAGAAGAAGAAGAAGAAGAGGATGAAGAAGAAAAGAAGACGAAGAGGATGAAGAAGAAGATGAAGGGGATGAAGAAGGAGGATGAAAAAAAATAGGATGAAGAAGATGAAGGAGGATGAAGAAGAAGAGGATGAAGAAGAAGAGGATGAAGGAGGATGAAGAAGAAGAAGGAGAGGATGAAGAAGAAGAAGAAGAGGAAGAAGAAGAAGGAGGATGATGAAGAAGAAGAAGAAGAGGATGAAGAAGAAGAAGGAGGATGAAGAAGAAGAGGATGAAGAAGAAGAAGAAGAAGGAGGATGAAGAAGAAGAAAAAGAAGAGGAGGATGAAGGAGGATGAAGAAGAGGATGAAGAAGAAGAAGAAGAAGAGGATGAAGAAGAAGAAGAAGAGGAAGAAGAAGAAGGAGGATGAAGAAGAAGAAGAAGAAGAGGAAGAAGAAGAAGAAGAAGGAGGATGATGAAGAAGAAGAAGAGGATGAAGAAGAAGAAGAGGATGAAGAAGAGGATGAAGAAGAAGAAGAAGAGGATGAAGAAGAAGAAGAGGATGAAGAAGAAGAGGAAGAGGATGAAGAAGAGAATGAAGAAGAAGAGGAAGAAGAAGAAGAGGAAGAGAAGAAGGAGAAGGGGATGAAGAACAAGAAGATGAAGAAGAAGATGAAGAAGAAGAGGATGAAGAAGAAGAAGAAGAAGAGGATGAAGAAGATGAAGAAGAGGATGAAGAAGAGAATGAAGAAGAAGAAGATGAAGAAGAGGATGAAGAAGAAGAAGAGGAGGAAGAAGAAGAGGAGGAAGAAGAAGAGGCAGAAGAGGAAGAAGAAGAAGAAGAGGATGAAGAAGAAGAGGATGAAGAAGAAAAAGATGAAGAAGAAGATGAAGAAGAGGATGAAGAAGGGGATGAAGAAGAAGAAGAGGATAAAGAAGATGAAGAAGAAGAATTTCAGTCTGGCAAAAAGTGTCCCTGCAGAGAGCGCCGCTATTTCTTTGACAGTTCCTTGACATTTATAACGGCTGCAACAATGTATCTGTTTCCGAATAAAAACATCTGTATGCACCCAAATGGATACAAATAGATACAATGTTGCAGCCGCTATAAATGTCAAAGAAATAGCGGAGCTCTCTGCAGAGACACTTTTTGCCGGCTGTAGACGGGATGAAAATCGGCCGATTTTTTTTTACCGTTTCTGGTAACGTTGGCCGATTGAACGACCGATTTTTCATTTTTTAAAGAAAAATCGGCCGGTTTTCTCCCCATCTATGGCCTGCATTAGAGTCTGAATGATTCAGTAGATGAACAGGAAGGAGATGGGGAATGGTCTCTCTACCAGTCTGAGTGCTGCTGCACAGGGGAAAACAGGAGGCTGCCAACAAGAAAGATCCAGGTACTAATGCCAGTTCTGTGCAATAATACATTTTAAAATAAATGCATAACTGGATTAAATAGTGCTTTTACATCTGCATGGAGATTAATTAACTGCATGCCATCTGCTGCAAACAAATATATTCTAGCTTTCTGCAGAGATATCTCCATCATGTGTCCTACTTTGAAGATTTAAATGCAAATCAGGTCAATCCTGTATTAAGTAATTCTTTAATTTATTCAACTTTTGCTGTTCTTACTTAAATGTACATGATGGGGAATAACTAAGAATACCTTCACTAAAACTTTATAAAAAGCTATGCTGTTCTCAATTTAGTAAAAAAAAAAATGTTTTAAACCCCTTTAATTTTTTTTGCCATCTGATGTTTCTTTAAAGAGGATCTTCAGTCTAGCCCCCCAAAAATTAAAAGTCAGCAGCTTCAAATGTTGTAGCTCCTGACTTTCGATAAAAAGGACATTTAGCCCCGGTTCACACTGGTGCGGCTTTGAAATCGCGCTACTTCAGTACGATTTAAAAGCCGCATATCAGTGTGATTTGCACTGTCGATTCCATTACGGCTTCATACAACACAAGTCTATGCAAGTCACTACGAATTCGGCAAAAAGTAGTGCAGGAACGTTCTTCATAATCGCTGAGACATGAGTCAAATATGAATGGTTCCATTGCCAGCAATAGGGTGAAACTTGTCATGAGATTGGAAATTGTCAAATCACATGACAAGCTGCACTGATGATAACTTGGGCTTAGAAATTGATTTACTAAAACTTTTCTTTTTTCCCATCTTTCTTCTGGTTCTCTTTTTATTTTTGCTTTTAAGGTTTTTTGTTTTTGTCTTTTCCTTCCCCCCTTTTTTGTTTGTGCTTTATGTTTTATCGTCTCTCGTGTGTCTTCATGGCGCACAGGGGCCGCGACCCCCGTACTCTGGGGTTGGTGGCCTATGGGACCGGGTTCTAGGATGGCGCAGTTGTTCCACCAGAGAGGGGTTTGGTCCGCACTCTCTGGCCGCTCCTCTTCCTGTGTCTGTCTCTCGTGTGGCGTCATCTCGCCGACTCCGTCGGGGTGACGCCGTGCGCCTCGCGGGCAGGGAGGGGCTGCTACGTGTGTGGATAGGTCTGCACTAATTTACCTCAGTTCTTACAGATGCTCATTGGAGCATTTCCAAGCCTTCCTGGGGGGTATAAAAATACCCTTTTGAAAGCCTGTATACCGCTTATGGTGCCATGATGACAACGTACCTCAGCAGACCTGGTATGTTACGTACAGACATTTTTAATATATTAGTTGGTTTATATGCCCCCCTCTTGGATATCTTTATCTGTTATAGGCATACAATCCTAGAGAGATCTTTCCCTCTGGGGACTTTTTGATGCCAAGTTACCATCAATTTACTCCAAGTATCCCTGGTCACTTCTTGCACCCCCAGTAAACGCTCCCAGTTCCAATCAACTTGGCTTTTTATTGATTTGGTGGTACATATTTACTATTACAATTTTTGCATTTTATTGTTTGTTTATACAGTACCATCCCAATAATATTGGTGACCAGACAGACTTTTTATCCACTCCTGGGTGGCTGTGGCCGGGCCCCTCCAGGAGACGACCGGGCGGCGGTTGTTTTTTTCCTGTTTTCTCTCTTCCCTTTTTCTACTTCTGTTGTCAGAGCAACATGGAATTATTGGCCGCATTCACGTAATTAATGATTTTAACCCATTGGCGGTTCTTCCTATGCTCTTCGTCCCTGTATGGGGCCATGTAAGTATAGAATTGTGTCCTATTTGATTGCAATTGTATTGTTTGTATTGATGTAAGATCTGAAATATATATTTATATGTCTATTGTAGGTGTCATGCCTTTTGAGCACTTCTGAAGAAGAGATTGCGATCGGTCTCGAAACGCGTCAAGTGCAAATATACGCATGACTCATCTTTACATCTTTACTGTAAAATCACTTCTGGTGATACTGCCATATTTTGTAATTGTAATTATATGTCTTTTATAAGATTGTATAAATAAAAAAATGGTTCTCTTTTAAATCTTTGTTAGGTTACTATTTGTTCTAACTCGTGCGTAAAAAAATCCCACCAATAAGAGGGCTTCTCCATTGTTAATTGGGGCTTAGGAGTTGATTTACTAAAACTAGAGAGCGCAAAATCTGGTGCAGCTATATATCTTAGGCAATAAGCTTCTAACTTCAGCTTGTTCAGTTAAGCTTTGACAGAAAAACCTAGAAGCTGGTTTCTGTGTAGAGCTGCACCAGATTTTACGCTCTTCATTTCTCGTAAATCAGCCCCTTCCTGTACCTGACCAAGAATCCAGTGCTGTCCTCACCCATGCCGGTTCTTCAACAGCCTTCGAGTCCCCAGCACTAAGGAAAGCCAGCTGTAACCTGTGATGTGCCCCAGGAGGTTTCAGGCAAAGGGGGGGGAGGTTGTTGGGGCAAACTAGGCAATCTGAGTGGAAGTGGAAGCAGGTACCTGTCAGGAATAGGTACCCACTCCCTCCCCCTCCCCAAAAAATTATGTGTCCAAAAGTTGTATGATGGGGGGGCAGAAAATTAGAACTTCCACTATTGACTGAAGTTTTGCTTTAACTTTCTGTCTTGGGGAATAAAGGGTAATGGGAAGAAGGTAAACATGGTGGTAACTCAAAATTTTGGATTTCCCATCACTTTCAGTTCTGGGGACAATGGAAACCATTACAAATACAGAGGGTGATTCTTCCTAATGACACTATTCTTCCATGCTGACACTAGCTAAATGCTTGTAAGATATTACCATTTATATTTAGATTAGGATAAAAGAAGCACATGCATTGCACAGACTCAGCTCAGCTATTCTAGATGAGGGTAGAGAATCAATCCATGTTATTTACAAAATACAGCTGAAATAACCCTAAGGGCAAACAGGTAAAACCCTAGAGAGTAATATATTTCTATGTTACACAGCCTACATTAGCAACAACAACAAACACAAGATCTGAACCCAGGGACAAATCTAAAAATGAAGGATGGAAACATTCATAATTCATAGTGGTCTGTTACAAAGACTGTGAAGATGAGAATATCTCATGACTTTCTTAGGTCGATACAGCATTTAAAGTAGAATTTTGGTTTATTCCAAACATATACACGTAATGAAGAATAATTTCAGTAATAGAGTATTATTACATTATTACATTACATTACATTGAGTTTATATAGCGCCAAAGGGTTTGCTCAGCGCTGTACAATAGAGGGGGGGACAATACATGAAACATTACAGCAACTACAAACAGCACACGAGGCGTTATAGGGCCCTACTCTTTCGAGCTTACAGTCTAGGAGGGAGGGGGTAGTGGTACAGGAGGAAGTGGCTGTGGGGGATGGAGTGGTAGGAGGAATGAAGGAGAGCAGCAGTTAGGTGAGGGTGGGGTAGGCTTCCCTGAAGAGGTGGGTTTTCAGGGAGCGCCTGAAGGTGAGGAGGGAAGGTGACAGTCTGATGGATTGGGGTAGTGAGTTCCAGAGGATGGGGGAGGACCTGGAGAAGTCTTGCAGACGTGCGTGTGAGGAGGAGACCAGGGAGCAAGATAGAAGGAGGTCCTGTGAAGAGCGAAGGGTACGGGTAGGGTGGTACTTGGGAATCAGGTTGGTGAGGTAGTTAGGGGCAGTGTTGTGAATGTCTTTGTAGGTCAGAGTGAGTAGTTTGAATTTGATGCGTTGGGCGATAGGGAGCCAGTGGAGGGAGAGGCAGAGGGGGGTGGCAGAGGTGGAGCGGGTGGTGAGGTGGATGAGTCTAGCCGCTGAGTTGAGGATGGTCTGAAGCGGGGAGAGCCTGCACTGGGGTAGGCCGGTGAGGAGGGAGTTGCAGTAGTCAAGGCGTGAGATAATCAGGGAGTGCACAAGTAGTTTAGTGGTGTCTGGGGTAAGGAAGGAGCGTATTTTGGCGATATTGCGGAGGTGGAGTCTGCATGTGTTTGTGAGTGATTTGACATGAGGTTGGAAGGAGAGGTTAGAGTCCAGAATGACTCCAAGGACTTTGGCTTGCGGGGCGGGATTGATGGTGGTGATGTTAGTAGTGATGGATAGGATGGGGGGGGGCGCGGGCAGGAGGGAAAACGAGAAGCTCGGTTTTGGAGAGGTTGAGTTTGAGGAAATGGAGCGACATCCAGTCAGAGATGTCGTTTAGGAGGTGAGTGATGCGGGCGGAGAAAGTGGAGGTGAGGTGAGGGGTGGAGAGGTAAATTTGAGTGTCATCAGCATAGAGATGGTAGTTGAAGCCGTGGGAGTGTATGAGTTTGCCAAGGGAGGAGGTGTAGATGGAGAAGAGAAGGGGTCCAAGGACAGAGCCCTGGGGGACCCCAACAGAGAGGGGGAGTGAGGGGGAGGTGGCACCATTGTAGGTAATAGGTAATTTTAACAAGTTTGCTCTGTAACATAAAAAGGATTGAAGGAAGGGAGAGGTGCCAGGCCATCAATTGTGTAGCTTATTGTGTTTATTAGGAAGACATCAATATACAATTAAATTCACTCACAAAAGTTCGAGGTAACGGGCATCTTGTGAGAGGAGGTGAAGCCACTGTGAGCAAGTTATCATGCTGCAGATATGTGCAAACGAACGAAAACCATCCCCTATACATGATCCAATCTGATCTGGTAGGATTACCTTCTAATGATAGCAAAGGTAGCGCTGAGTGAATGTGCTTTTTTTCCAACCTTTTTTCTGACATTGACGAGTCCCTTTTCACACTTCCTGCAATCTAGTGATGACGTTGCAACTCATTCAGACAAACATCTCTGTTGTCTTACCCTTTGGGTCAGCCGTAATTTCTAGGGTTTCAGCGCAAAGCAATCATGCAGCCTCAGGCTGGGCTTGTATGTTGACTTTTGCTTTTCAATCAACAATAGATCACATATAGCCCTGCCCAGTCCAACCCACTGAAGTATGCCTAGACCCGACAAGTCCTGCCCAGCAAATCATGCCTAGTCAACGCAGATTACCAAATGGAATTGTGCGATATGTAATACAGGCAGCAGGAAGTAAATGGTGTTCTAGTGCAAATGCAAAGCTAAAACATAGTCCATTTTTACATTTGTAATTGGATAGGAGAAATTGTTGATGTAAACTTTTAGCAAACAATGACATATGGAGACTCCAGTCGCTTACATAATTTGACTCGCTCTACCTTTAGTTGCACTTTAAAGCAGTTTCTCTCATCTGCTTTGCATTCCTTTAATTCCTGATTTCTCGTCTAAACATAGGAATCCCCCCACTGCCTTCTGGGATGTCCACTACACACATTGCTGGAGGCAGCTTCAGTACAGGGCACATATGCACTGTGAATTCCCGCATGTTTGCAGACATGCCACAGGTTTCTTCAAGGTATTTGAGAAAAAGCAGAGACCTGTGGCATGTCTGCCTATGGGCAAGATCCCCCACACATTTGCACACATGCTGCAGGTCTCTATTAGAGCCTACATAACTGAAAGCAGCAGCATGTCCGCACACCTGTGGGAATCCCCACATATGAACAGACTTGCTACAGGTTTCTTCCACAACCTTGAATAGCTCCCATAGAATGACCTCAAGCAGGCCATTGGTGTGTATGTCTCTGACCAAACAATCAGAAACAGACATCGTGAGGCCCACCTGAGGGCCCGTCGTCCTCTAGTGGGCTCTGTGCTCACTGCCCAGCACCATAGAGCTCCATTGGCATTTGCCATTGAATGCCAGATTTCGCAGGTCTGCCACTGGGGCCCTGTGTTTTTCATATATTAGAGCAGGTTCACTCTGAGCACATGTGACAGAGGTGAAAGGGTGTGGAGAAGCTGTGGAGAACGTCTGACTGTAACATCGTTCAGCATGATCGTTTTGGTGGTGGGTCAATGATGGTCTGCGGAGGCATATTCATGGAGGGACGCACAGACCTCTACAGGCTAGACAATGGCAACCTGACTGCCATTAGGTATCAGGATGAAATCTTTGCACCCATTGTCAGACCCTACGCTGGTGCAATGGGTCCTGGGTTCCTCCTTGTGCATGACAATGCCCGGCTTTATGTGGCAAGAGTATGCAGGCAGTTCCTGGAGGCAGAAGGAATTGATACCATTGAATGGCCCCCACGCTCGCCTGACCTAAAGCCAATAGAACACCTCTGGGATATCATGTTTTGGTCCATCCGACGCTGCCAGGTTGCACCTCAGATTGTTCAGGAGCTCAGTGATGCCCTGGTCCAGATCTGGGAGGAAATACCCCAGGACACCATCCGTCGTCTCATTGGGAGCATGCCTTGACATTGTCAGGCATGCATACAAGCACGTGGGGGCCATACAAACTGCTGAGTACCATTTTGAGTTGCCGCAATGAAATTTTTGCAAAATGGACTAGCCTGCTGCATCATTTTTACACTTTTGATTTTCGGGGTGTCTTTGAATTCAGTCCTCTGTATGTTGATAATGTTCATTTCCATAAAACAATGGGGCATCCTTACATTCCTAACACATTACCCAGTCTATATCAGTATAGATATCCAGCATGATATTTTTCCCTTGAGATCTGATGTATTTTCAACGTGTTCCTTTTATTTTTTTGAGCAGTGTACATGTTAAAACTTCATAATAAGTGCAGCTTGCCCGTCTAAGTCTTATATCCCATCCATAGATGAAATTGGGTTTTTATATCATAAATACTTGATTTAATAGTGAGCAGATTCAGCCTGGGTTCACATATATGTAGTAAAGTATATCACATGTGATTCGCACAGGAACCGCACCACATTCCTGTGCAAATCACATGCGATTTGTGTGCGGTGCGATTGGAGCCATACATTTTGTATGGCTCTAATTGCACCGCACCCGCACCAAAAAGGTGCAGGACCCTTTTTTAGGTCCGCACTAGAATAGGATCGCATG